>NC_085140.1:250733055-251103564 GCF_024139115.2 Armigeres subalbatus
CGGCGAATCCTTATAGTTTCGTTCGCTCTTTCCAAAAAGTATCTAAATGATAAGCACATGCCACTAACGATCGAAATGGTCTATTTCCGGACCAAAATTGCTCCCAGCAGACGAACCACCACAGGACGCTCCACGTGCGGATTCCCTCATCACCAGACCAGCGTGGCAACCGCGACACCGTGCGATGGCGAAAGTGATGATAACGACGATGATGATGATGATTATGTTGACACCAAGCGATTCCTTGGGGGTGCTTTTACAGTTCATTGGAACTTTGGAAACTCAACAAGTGACAGAAATTTGGCAGGAATTTTCGTGCTAATCTTCAAGTTTGCGTCAATCGCGTCCCATGAATAATTTCCCCGCGGAGGTCTTCTAGGACAAGTCAGGCGCCTGAAGGTGGAAGATCAGACTGAATTATGACCGTTGAGTTTTATTAAGCATTCTATCTTGCACGGCGAGTGAAATACTTCATCTCTTCCAGCGAACTGTTCACTGACCGTTAGGGCGCGTGCTTCTCCCAGGCCTAATTTGGCGCTAAATTTTGCGCGAAATATTAAAAATTATGATTTCATCACTCTTGAATCCCTTTACCTCAGACTGGCCCAGCAGAGCCCGGACTGAATTATTCATATTCTTTACTCCCCTTTTAGATTTGACCTTCTCGTAAGAGTCCAGTCAGCCAGTTCGCATTCTACACAATGGAAATGCACGCCCGCACTGGCTTGCGTTCTTCCGTTCCGTGGCATCGCGCGGCCTCTTGGGCCTCTTGCTCCCAGTAGACACCGAATCAAAGGTCAACCCGAACGGCAAAAGCATCGCTTCTCGGTCGTTTGGGGTTGTCATACCGTTGCTTGGATTCGGTCCCGGCACCAGTGCTGCCACCACGGTTGGGCGACACCGGTAATCGAGCTCGAAGAGGCCGTTTTGGATGACTTTCAAAGGGAATAGAGCCACTCGAAAAAGCGACGGTGACGGTGGGCACGATGGGACAGAGGAGTTTTCTCCGCTTGAGTTGCCGATTTTTTTTTTGTTGTTGCGAAAACCGACTAAATGATGGAATTCTCAAAATTTCCCCTCGGCCTCTGCAGAGGTTTAGCGGAGATGGCGAGAGTAAAGGAATTTAAATATACTTGGAATTTATTTTGTTATAATTTATGTGCGCAGCGCTGCGTTGTGCTCTTCTTGGACGGGCTGATGGGAACCAACCTTTTGAATGGGTAAGTCAAAACGAAATGGAACGGGGATTTTAATTGTTCGATGGAAGTGAACTAATATTTGAATGTCAAACAGGTTGTTCACTTGTGACTATCTAATGAGATCTGCGCTTCACACGATTTAGGGATCATTAGTCTATTATAAATCGTGTTGAACTTTCCACTAAATGGTTAGCCATCTCCATCAGTAATATACTTTTAATTGCAGATATTTGAAGGAAAACAATTGTGAATAAACCAAAGCAGTTAACGGCGCCAGTAGCTGACCAGTGAGCGTGCCTGCTTTGAAGTAAATCCGTAGGTCTCATATAGGATGGTAGTCGTCTTCCTGGCGCAGGTGGTTATCATTCGCGAGGAAGTTGGTTGGAAAAATTACGGCAAATATGAATACCGAAGCAGATCCATACTCAATACTCATGGTTCACAATACTAATAGACCGTTTCGATAATTATAAAAACACTTTGTATATTGAATTATTTCAAATGTTTTTCAAGTAAAAGCTCTATACATATTCTGTTTACTTTCATATAGCATGGAGTTTTTCAGAATGTTTCGAAAATTTGCCATGTTCTATAACTTTTTCCTTCATAACGTTTGGAGGATTTTGCACAACATGTTTTTCAGCTATTAATTCAAAATTTTCATCACAATGACGCATTACCAAATAGTATGGAGATCACGTGTTAAATAATTCAGTTATTCAAATCCGTTTGGTATCAAAATATAGCAACAAAAATCATATTTTAAACAGAACGAAATAAAATCCAACAAACCAAAAATTTGTTTGATACAAAATCAATTTTAATCCTCTGTCTACGGCTGGTGAAACCAGATCTCGAAGTCAACCAATGGAACTTCCGGTAGATTCTATTCGTTCTAGAGGTGTACGCTACACCGCCGGTATTTTTGCATTGGCGTGCCGCTGTTCTACAACGCCACTTTCAAATTTCCATGCCTACAAATGTTTCCATGCCGGTTCAAATTTGTCCAACGAATTTTAAAATTCCGAGTAAATTCCCGAATGAATTTTAAAATTCCGAGTAAAAACTTTTACAATTTCTGCGGAGATTGCAAATTGTTTCCTGTGGACTATAAGAAAATTTTCTCATGCAAGTTTTGAGCAGTTTTCTGTAGAAATTTTAAAGAATTATCGTAACATTACTATGTCTGAAACTTGATTATGCATATGTACAACATGTGATAGATTTAGTTCGGAAAAGGTATTGGAGGGTAACCGCCCCTTCAGTGGGGTTTGATCCCACGACCCCAGTTCGCATGACAGGTGCTTTCCCTGCTAAGCTACGAAGGACCTCCGTCGTCCACCGCAGCTTAGCGGGTACTGATGAAACCAAATTCCCAACACCAGGTGCCAGCCGATCTCTCGCAATACATTTTCAGAACTAACTCTCTCAAATGTATTTTTGTACACATGTCAACCAAGTAGGATAAGTATTTAGTATTGTCCGGCTCCTACACACTTGCTTCATCAGCAACGGCGCTCAATGAAGTAGGGTTGTGTGAGGTTGTGCCAGTTTGGTCGTCAGATCCCGACCCGACCACACAAGCGAAGAGAGATCGCCACTCGAGATCAGTACATTCAAAGTTAATTGCCTAAACTACTGAACTGAACGTGAACTAAATCTATCACATGTTGTACATATGCATAATCAAGTTTCAGACATAATAATTAATTTCCACTCCGGGTGGCTTAATACCCGGCATATAGTCAATTAACTTTGAATGTACTATCGTAACATCTTTATCTGTAAAATTCTCAGTGCCAGTTTTGGTAAATTTCTTGTGAATATTTTTGGTGGCAAATTCAATTGATTTCCCGTGGAAGTTTTGAAAAATTTTCTTTGGAAGTTCCAAAGAATTTGGAATGGCAATTCAGAGAAAAATGCCGAGAAACTGCAGATGAACTTTTTACATACATTCCAAGCTATTCACGTGGATTACCTTACCGAAAATATTCAAAAGGGTTTTCCGCGGACTTTCTCGTGGATATTTTGTAAAATTCTCCTTGCAAATTCCGGAGATAGTCTCGTAGGCTAGATTCAAAAGAATTTCCTTTCCTTTTATGAAATCCATTAGATTTATCCTGAGAAATTTCCCCATTATTGATTGTATTTCAAAACAATAAAAAAGTCTACGTAGACTCTTGGTATACCCCCCCCCTCTTCGTAGACAAACGTAGACTTTCATGACCCCTCCCTCTTGATAGTCTGTGTGGCTTATGGACATCCCCTTGACGTTATTTTTGCTTGAACTTGTGTTGCTCTAAGACCTGCTCGTGACTGTCTATTGCCAATGGAATGTATGGGAAAGAAATTTGTCATCGAATTTCAAAAATTGCTCACAAGTTTCATCACCCCAAAATATAACCCCATGCAAAATTTTAGATCAATCGGATATGATTTAGGGGTGCCTAAAATTTATCAAAGTTTTGAAAATTTTATCCATGAAAATTCTCCCAAGAGGGGACCAAAGGAAAAGTCGAAAATTGAATTTTTGTTTTGGATGCCAAATGACTTAAAAATGCATGAAACGTCGAGATCTGATGTTATTAAAAAAAATGTTGAGAAAAAAAAAATTTATCTCGTAGAACATTTTTGGGACTGGGATTTTTTCAGATGGTTTTTTTATTTTCAACGAATTTTAACACTGGATGATACGCAAACGTTTACGTAGCCAAAAATATCCCCCTATGCAAAATTTGAGCTACATCGGACATGATTTAGGGGTGCTCAAAATTAATAAAAAAAATCCATTCTAGGTTTTCCCATTAACAGTAGGGGGAGATCCCCCAGTGCCGGACACATAAGTCATATAACGAAAAACTCACTATTTATGCGGATTATGTTTGCGTGTATACCATGTACACAAAACATGATCATTAATGATTTATAAAAACAATATTTGATCCTTTGAACTCGTTTTTCGAATTTTGGTGAAAATTTTCACGGTTCAGAAAAGTGACCGGACACTATTGCATCATGTTCTTAATATGACCAAGTTCCTATCACATGAGTAAAGACATCATTTAGAATAGTCATATTTGTTACTTGCTTCAAGTTGTAGACATTAAAACGTGTTAGTAAAGCTTATTTGATTCTCCAGCTCAATTTCTTACATCCTACTCAAAATTCCCTCTATTTTCAATGGCATCTTCAATTTTTGTTTCTACTTATTTCTGTGACTTTCTGATATCTCAGCATGGAAAAACAATTGAATTGAAGTAAGTTTAACAAAACAGGTGCAAACAATGGCAATTAGATCACATGAAACTACAAACTATCCGGATCCGAGGGACAGCTACCGGATACAGAAATTGATTTTGCACCATATAGATACATTATATATTTAACAAATCATGATCGCTATTTGACCATCTCGACATCATCAGAATGCATTCGATTGATTTTAATATTGTTGATTCAAACCTCCTAAAATTAGGCGAAACATGAAATTTTTTTACATTTTTGTTCAATTTCAAATTGTGTACCAAGTTTACAACATGAGGATTTGATATTCCATGCAGGTAAAAAACTATTCAATAGTTTTCTTTTGTACTACATGAAATGATGGAGGGGTCTCTGCAAGTGTTGTTTTTAGAAGTGTCCGGTATTGGGAGGTGTCCGGCGCTGGGGGATCTCCCCCTATCTGTTTGCACTTTAGAAGTGAAAGCCGTTACACTGTTTATTATTATTATTTTTCATAAAATGGAGGATCTTCTGTTTGTTAGATAATATTATCCATTGTTTTCCAAGTCATCTAATTTGCCGTCGTATAGTGAAGTTGTTCGTAAGTCCAAGCTTTATTTGCGAGCTGAGAAACAAAGTGCGCAAATAACAACAGAAGCGTTGGTAGCTGTATGGAAAGGAAAACAAATCAATCAAGTGATTGGTAATAGGGCAATTGAATGTAAAATTTTACGTTACCATCAAAAATTGGAGGCTAATGTCGACGACTGAACTTGAGAAGAAAAAATCTTGGCTCATTTAGAAGAACCATGTAATTTATTGAATAATACAGTATGTCAATATAACAACTCCTTTTTTTACATTACTCACGTAATTTCTTGAATTACTCAAATTCCTTTACTAAACAAAGGATTTTTTACGTTGATATTTTTTAATGCAAATCAAAACAGCGTAAAAATAAATCGTGTTGTTTAAAAAAACCGACGTGAAAAATCGTGTTATTTAAAAAATCCGATAAAAAATGTTCCGCAATTTCATGAATCGTGCTTCTACATTATCAGTTTTCTTGCCTTTACACGTTGTGATTTGAATTCATGCAGTACGCGTAAAAATAAACCTCAGTGTTATAAACATTGCCTAGCAATCTCCGGATGTTCGGTTTTTAAATTCAACGAAAAATTGTTCTCGCCATAAGTCCCAAAACAGTAGATTTTTTTTTCAAATAATTAATTCTCAAAGTTTCATGCATTTTAAATTCTTTGGCATCAAAAAAAACAAAAACAAATTTCCCCCTAATTCATGTCCGATTTTGTTGAAATTTTACATAAGGGGATATTTTTGGCTACGAGAACGTTTGCGTATCGTCTGGTGTTAAAATTCGAAAAAATGTTCTAAGAGAGAAAACATTTTTTTTTCATAATTTATTTTTTTGGTGTAACATCAGATCTCGACGTTTCATGCATTTTTAAGTCATTTGGCATCAAAAACAGAAATTCGATTTTTGACTTGGGACAATTTTCATGGCTAAAAATTTCAAAACTTTGACGAATTTTAGGCACCCCTAAATCATGTCCGATTAAGCTTAAATTTTGTATGGGGTCATATTTTGGGGTGAAGTTTGTGAGCAATGTTGTTTTTTGAAATTCGAAAATGTCATTTTCTTCGTTAATCTTCGTTAATTCGTTAATCATTAATCTTCGCTCCGAGCTCTCTACTCCTCGGATTATTTTTTTTGGGAACGTCATTCAGCTTAAGGCCTACTACACACTTAATTTTTTTTACCGGAATCTCTGCAAAATGTTTAACCGAGATTCACACAGCCGTGCCTCAGCAAACTTATTTTTTGCCGAGATTTCTGTCAAAGTTGCTGAAAATCAGCAAGTAATTTACCAAAAATCAGCTAACAAACGTCATTTTTGTCGAAATATCAGGTTTTTATTTTGCTGGCGCATGGCTGTGGGGATTTTTGTATGATATGTCATTTAGTCTAATAAACCAATAGGCCGAAACCCATCTGACTGAACGCCATTTGGCCTAAATGAACGTTCGAAAAAAAAATCTTTAGTCGATCTGATCCTTCTTCTTCTTCTTCTTCTTCTTCTTCTTCTTCTTCTTCTTCTTCAATGGCTCTACTTTCCAACTTGAACTAGGCCTGCTTTTCAACTTAGTATTATATTAGCATTTCCTCAGTTATTAATTTAAGCTTTTCTATGACAGCCATTGCATGAGTGTTGTGTGGCAAGTACAATGGATACACTATGCCCAGGGAGTCAAGAATGTTTCTTGCCCGAAAACATTCTAGACTGGACCGAGAATCGAACTCGCCATCCCCGGATTGGGAATCCTACGCCTTTTCTCGCAAGGCTACTGAGGACCGATCTGATCCTTACGGCTGAAAAAGTTGGTTTGTCGAACAGATTATTAGACTAAAAATTCATTAATCACATCTTATTTCGCACTTTCAACTTCTTACTTCTCATATTTATTTCTCACAGTGCAAAAAAGCACTTCGCACACATCACTCTTCATTTCTCACTTCGCACTTCTTACTATTTACAGTGTGAAGTAAGAAATGAGAAGTGAGTGAGAAAGTGAAAATTTGTTTCTTGTCTAGTCGTGTTTCTCTAGTAAGCAGAGCATCGGCCGGTCGTGGGAATTTAGTTTTGCTTTGTGCGGAAATACCGCTTTGAAGGCTTGATACGTTCCGCACTAAGCAAGTACACTAAATTCAAAAGCCGCCATTGCAAACTAATGTTCACTAACGTCAACCACCGCTACAAACGTTTAAACAAGAAGCTGTTTTCTGCATACTAAAGGAAAATTCAACAAAAGCTGCGCCATAACCCCAAAGGCTTTTGGAGTTACGTCAGTGAACAGCGCAATGAATCTGGTCTTCCGACTGTCATGTTAAAGGGAAACATCGAATCATCATCTGCTGAAGATATCTGTAACCTATTTCGCAGTCATTTCTCTAGCGTGTCTTCCCAGTGTTCAAAAAAGGAAACAAACGCGAAATTAGCAACTACCGCGCAATAGCTGCTATGTGCGCAGTCTCAAAGTTGTTCGAGAAAGTTGTCTACAATTTTGTATTCCACAACTGTCATCACTTCATCTCGGAGCATCAACATGGTTTCATGCCGAAACGATCAACGAACAATAATTTGTTGCTGTACTCTTCTTTCATCGCAAAAGCTCTTCAGAAAGGCCAACAAGTCGACTCAATTTACACCGATTTCTCTACCGCATTTGACAAGATTAATCATCAAATTACTATCGCCAAGTTTGAGCGATTGAGATTCCTTGGATCATTTTTTCGCTGGTTACAGTCCTACCTGAATGGCCGGGAAATGGCCATTAAGATTGGGGATATTCATCCTATTTCCTCGTTACCTCGGGGATGCCACAAGTTAGTCACTTAGGTCCGCTAATTTTCTTGGTCTACCTGAATGATGTCCATCCACATTTGAAATGACTCAAGGTTTCATTTGCTGATGATTTCAAACTATATTGGATAGTTAATACTAAACACGATGCCCTATTCCTACAATCTCAACTAGAGCGGTTTACCGATTGGTGTACAGTTAACCGCATGGAATGCTAGTAAATGCTCGATAATTTCATTCTCCCGCCGACGCATTTTGCTCGATTTTGACTACAAAGTTGGCGCTGTCAGTCTAAAAAGAGAATCAGTGATCAAAGATCTAGGTGTTCTGTTAGATTCGAAGCTGACTTTTAAGGACCACATCGGATACATCACCTCAAAAGCCTCTAAAACACTCGGTTTCATTTTCCGAATAGCTAAAAATTTCAAAAACATTTAATGTCTCAAATCCCTGTATTGTTCACTAGTGAGATCGATTTTAGAATACTCGTCTATTGTTTGGGCACGATACTATCTCAAAACGATCGGCTGGTCACCATAATTTTGTTTTGCTTTGTACGGGTGTATAAATTAATCAGAAAGTGAAAATTTAGTTAGCATCCAGTTGTGTAGTGCGGTTGATAATTAAATTAATTAGCGTTCGTTCGATTGTTTTTGTTTTAAATCAAACTACGGCAGTCCGTTTACCAAACCCTGCCACAATCGCCACCCCATATATACAACATCCCAGTGATTTCTCGTGGAAGTGCAGAATACTCGGCTTCTATCAAAGCGAGTATCATGTCAACATTCTCCAACCCCTTCCTTAATTGACCTGCCGGGCACGGCCGGCGCTGGTATTGCTTATTTTTGGGTCACCAGTTCTTACACATTGAAGATGATGTTAGTCCCAAACTGCATCTATTGGTTCTCTGTGTAATTACAGCTGACCTGGAAATAACGGAGTTGCAACCATGGGCGGTCAAATATGCTCATGCTCATGCTCTAAGAGGTGAAACGTTTTCTACGATTCTCAAGTTCCTTTCTTCGTTTATATCCCCCTTCTCATGGTAAAAGGTACGAAGTGAGAAATGAAAAACGAAAAATGAGAAGATAGACGTCTTATTTTTTACTTCCCGTTTCTCTCTGTGAGAAGTAAGTATAAAAAGTAAAAATGGGTAAAGGGTCGTTTGGCCGAATGCCACTAGGCCGAACAAACCATTTGGCCGAAACCCATCTGCTCGAGAGTAATTTGGCCAAACGACCGAATAGGTCATTTGGAAGAATATGTCATTTGACGTCTCACTTCTCACTTCTAAACTCTCGAACTTCTCACTTCCCACAATGAGAAATGAGAAGCGGGAAATAAGGGGTGAGACTTGAGATGTCTCACTTCTCACTCACCATGTTTTACTTCGCATTTCTCACTTCTCACTTCGTCCTCAACACTTTTCACAGTGGAAATGAGAAATGATTAGTAAGAAGTGAAACGTCGCACTTTTCACTCCTCACTTCTAAAAAAAGTGGGAAGTGTGAAGTGAGTAGCGAGTCGTCGCACTCCCCATTTCTGGAATGGAGCGAGGAGCTGGCACTCCCCGAAAGTCAACATTTACTTCACCATAGCTTATAGTTTTCGAAGGGGTTACCACTCATTGGCTCTCAAAAGGTCGGTGGCCGAGCTATTGAACAGAGAATTTAACAATTACGAACACAGGTATACGGATGGGTCCGTTTCAGGTCGTGGAGTTGGCATCGGGGTCACCAGGACCAACATGACTATTTCGAACAGTCTCCCGGATATCTGTACCATCGTCTCGGCCGAAGCAGCTGCGGATTTCATCGCCGCCACCTTTCCATCCAGGAAGCCCGTTCTCGTCCTATCTGACTCTGCTAGTGTTATCTACGTATTTCATAGCGAAACGCCTTAACACCCCTGGATCCAAGGCATCCTAAAAAATATGCTCCCGAATACGACTTTTGCCTGGATCCCTGGGCACTGTGGAGTGCCTGGCAACACCCCGGCTGATTACCTCGCTGGAGTCGGATATCAAGGCCGAAGTTTTGCATCAACCGTACCTGTGGGAGACTTTAAAATCTGGATTATAAAGACAGTGCGAGACAACTTGGATACATCCTGGAGAGCTGATTTAGCCAGCATCACTGCACTCATCTGTTGCCTTAAAGATGGGAGCTTATTCAGGAACATCTACTCCAAACAGCTCCATGGGCATCCCAAGGGTTATTTCGGACCCACAATTCGAGACGTTCGGGCTTTTATTGGACTCTCCCAAGGTTGTAAGTCCCCACCCCCAGTGACCGGGAAACACGGGAACCTCAACCCGGGTTCTAAGACCCCTGCTCAACCTCAACTATTGATTTGAATAAAGTCAGCTGGGAGGGGCTCACACATCTCCGATTCCAACATCGTCGCCTAACCCGCTCCATCTATCTCCTGGTCGTTTCTAGCAGCACTGCAGGTTTGAAAATGCTGCCATCGAAAACTTCAATGAATTTCTGCAGCTGAATAACAGCGTTCTGATTTTACATGCCAGGCATTCTGATTTGTCTAATTGACTGTAGGGTAATCCTGCGATCAATTCAACATAAGTTTTTGGAAGTATCTCCGTACTAAGCCTAACTTTCGACCAGAGGAAAATAGATTGGCGTCTTCTGGGATATGTTCCTCGCCTTGAGCCTATTTTAGCATCTCCGGAGAGCAGCGTATTGAACGGCAACAGGTCCGATTTCAAGACCAGCAATGGTTACCTGTATCCCAACTGTACGACTGGTTCGGCCAAATGTTCTGTTCGACCAAATGACATTTTCCGCTAAATGGTAACAAACAACATCTACGATTGTGCAAACCGTTCAACCTATTCGGCAATATGACATTTCCGGCCGTCATCCGTTCGGCCAAATTACCTTTTCTGCCAAATTACCATTTCAGCGAAACGCGTTTTTCTGTCATATGATTTGTTTGGCCATACGACATTTTCGGCCTTATGACCTTTTCCACCATTTCGCCTAAACGTCATTTTCGGCCAAATGACCAATTTGGTCTAATATCCGTTTAGGTCAAACGTTGAATTCGGCCAAATGGTTTTCGACCGAATGACTGTCGGCCAAAGGATCCTTCCTTTTCGTACCTTCCGTGAGAAGCGAGTTGGATTGTGAAAATTTTTGATTGCAAGTATTGGATAGTATTTTTATTAGTCTTTACTGTTCGGTTTTGTTAACATAAACGGTAACGGCTCGAGGACACATGAAATCGGTTTCAGGTGAGATTTTAGGACAAGCTCAAGTAGATCATGGCGCTGGAGCGTCAATCAACTGGATGCAATGCTCTACCCGGAATATGTTGGCCAGCTTCGGCACTAGACCGATAATCCGCTGAAGCGAGAAATCGCTTCAGATTTAGGTTGATCTGTGAAAATGCAAAACAAGTGAAAGAGCAATGTTGGTTTTTTTTACGGAAGCCTTCAACCGAGACGAATGGGGAACTGTGACCAGGTCGGGAGCTCAGTGGCTCTAAGTGGTTTTGAATTGCACGATAACGCGATCCAAATGGTGGCATACACATGTGATCATAAGGTGTTTTTTTGGGGAAATGTAGGTTAAGCCCTAGGGAGAGTTCAGTAAGTAGGAGCAGTAACGACTGGAGGAGTACTACTTCCACACAGACATTATCTCTTTTTGTCAAGCGGAGTCATTTGGTATATAACACTAATAGCCTTCATATAGCCTTCTCGTTTATATTCATTGTACGAAGGAAGCAACACACTAAATCAGCAGATATTTTGAAAAGTATGTAATTAGATGACATTTCAGCCTGCTCGAATATTTCTTCCACAAAGGAAAATAAAATTAAATAGAATACATTTGAATGCGAAAGGATGAAAAAATACTTTAAAACTTTATTAATATAAACAAAACAGAATGATCTAATCAAACCGAACTTTGACTAATACGAAATAGAAATCATATTCTTAAAAAAAAACCATTCAAACTAAATACTTCAGACATCTAATTGCTATTCGAAACAATAGAATTCAAAACGCCACCTCGTACAAAACAAAATCTTTGCTCGGGCTCCTCATCGGTACAGCACTCTACATGGCTGTTGACAGCCCCGTGGATGTCCCAATATCCATCGAGAGTAGAAATATGTATGATATTCGATGGAAACAGATCGAAAAATCTAAACCGGAGAGCATCGAAGGGAAAACAACTTCCAGGTCAAAATTAATATTATATCTCACTTTTTCTGAAGTCGAAGCTAGTTATGAGGCGTGCCTTTGACAGTCGGTGTTCGCCAGGGAATAAATAGCGGTACCTTAATTTAAAGTGAATTCACATAAAGTTTAAGAAATTTACCTGAGGGGGCTAACTTTTTTTTACTTTTCTGTTCTCACAGTCATAACCCAGAAAGCTTATCATTTTCGCTCGACCCAGAGGTGTTGCGTTTACCGTAAATAGATTGAAAGCTTGACACTGATCTTTGAAGGATTTATTTATTTGTTTCGAACCTAGAATAGGGGAACTGTTCCATTTTCCATCTCACTGAACATATATTCATCTCATCGCAAAACAGAGAAATACAGCACCAATCTTGTCGCTTCTTTTTGCTAACATGCGTGCTCACTGCTGAAAAAAATCACAAAAATAAAAAACAAATCAAATTTCTTTTCATTGCTTTGTTTTTGATGGGATGGAAATAGGAGCTATGAGATGAAGTGCCGAACCGTTCCCCTACATTATATATTAAATGTTGGATAAATTAGGTAGTAGGTTAAATTATTTTAATTGGTTTACAATCTAGTGTCCTGACAGTTCCTACGAGCTATCAAACCAGAACAAATTAACCTGGCTTTCCTCATATGTGAATATGTACGTTATGTGGAAGATATTGATTTGGAAAATGTATTGGAGGGAACCATTTTCCCTTCGATGGGACTCGAACCCATGACCCTACAGTACGCTAGACTGGTGCTTTGCTTTAACCAACTAAGCTACGAAGGACCTCCGTCGGCCTTCGCAACCTAGCGGCTACTAAACGAGCTCGAGATTCCCATATCGGACGCATAGTCAAATAACTCGCAATTCATTTTCAATAGAATACTTCCACATGTGTATAGTACACGTCCACATTAGAGGAGCGTGAGTATTTAGAATGTCTGGCGGCAATTAAGGCAATTAACTTTTAACTGGCTTTCCTGTTAGAATAAATTCAAGGTTGATTTTTCTACATCCTAATACAACTAACTTTATCGACATTTCAATTTAGTTGACAGATTCAGCAACAAATTAACTTATAGGAACAAACTTAAGACATATTTTCAAATTAACTGCTTGATTAAATTTTTGCACATTTAAGGGCTATAAGTTCGACACACCTTAGGAACCGATAGCTAACTTCTGAACAAGTTCTGTAAAAATTATACAAACGAATGAAAATGACATTTTACAACACTGGTGGTAACAATAGGAGCTCAGAAAAGCAAAATAAGTCTGTAATGCATCCGAAAGAATCCTATGTTCTTTTTTATTTAACTTTTAGTAACCTCTCCTTGAAATCTAAGAGATTTACCGAACCCCAATCTCCAATCTGAGGAAGTCTAACGTGGTAATTGAAAAATCAAAATGTTCGGGAAATAGCAGCAAAATTCCTAGTATTTGTGGGGATCATCCTAAAATGCGATGCATTTTATAGGTTGAGTTTTAGTTAGAAAGATTAAGAGTCTGCCAAACATCACAACATATTGTTCGGAAACTGTTTGGTTTCCGAAGTGGCCTACCCGGTAAAAAATGTTTACTTATTAGTGGGTACTTTTTCTCTGCTATCTTTTTCTATCTGCTGAAAAATTTACCCATTTGGATCCACTTATTCTCCCAAAATGGGTAAATTTTTCAGCAGAGAGAAAGAGATAGCAAAGGAAAAGTACCCATTAATGAGTAAACGTGTTTCTCCGTGCATTCACCAACTGACCAGAGCTACCAACATCCTCAGACAACGCAGGCTTGTATTTAAAACCTTTTTCATGGCTATACCCGATGTCAAAAAGACATCGGCATAAGGCATCATGGCCTTTTGTACAAATTGCAACTCTACAACCTCCCCAGCTGCATAGTGAAAATCATCCACAACCATTTTCATCGGCTAGCATACTCCGAATCTCAATAAGCGTAGCGATTTTCATTACGCACATCATCGAATCTACTGTGCTGATATAACCAAATACATTTACTTGATTTTCGAGTCCGAATTAGACCGCAGACGAGCTTAGCAGATGTAACCCCAATGAATTATTTTGACTGATTGAGTCGTTTAAGCTACGTTTAAGTACCCCCATGAAAAATCACACCGTTTCATCTAGTAAAATTATAGTCATTCGATGCAACTAATTGTGTCAAAACGCAAACAATCTAATTTAAGAGTTCAACATCCACGCTAAGATTTGGTCTTCTTCCTCAATTTCTGCCTCCACCCGTTAGCACATTCCCCCCAAGGCATCGGACCGTTCAGAGGAAACGTGATTCCTGAAACGCGAAAAAAAAAGAATCACATATACCTTGGATGGGAGTAAATGAACAACATGGGACCGGCCGGCGGCGGCGACGACGATCGTTGAATCTTGGTCGCGGCTGAAATCGAAGAAACAGACACACAAACCCCGAACAAAAAAACTTGTTTATATTTCCCTTATTGATCTTTTAACATTTGTTTATGGTTGCGTGTTTAGGGGCTCTCTCGTGGCTATAAAGAGATCAAATGACGTTGATTCCGATATCTTTTTCCTTCGAGATTTTTGAATTTTGCTTGAGATGATAGGCTGTACGATCACTTAAAAATATGTGCGCGTTTTAAACTTCTACATTTCGCGTAAACCGTGACTACGGCTGCCATTTTTCCTCGTTTGGGCAAATTGGCATAACGATCAGATAGCGGAAGCCTTTATAATTCTACTAGTGTTGTTGGTTTGTGTGAACAATCCATCATGGGCTCGGAATCGTCGAACCAAGGTTTTATTTACGCTTGGCTTTTAACTCTTTACTTCCCATGGTAGCTGTAGAGCTCCATCAAATTTAGGATCTTCCAACATTCATCAAATTATTTCAACAGCAAGAACCAGCATTTGACACAACTTCATGGTTTCATTAAATTGCAAATATAATCAATTTTGTGTAAAATAGTGAAACTATTGAAAGCAATCAAGTAACTATTGATTTACAATCAAAAACTTTTTTTTCGGCTTCCAATAATTTTAGCTATGCCTTTGTTCAAGCATTTTTTTCATAGGTGATTCCTTCCTATTGAAAACTTTGAAAAAAGTTGTGGGAAAGAGAGGGTTAAGCCATATCATATATTATAGAAAATATAATCTTTTTCTAGAGTACAATACGGATCTTTTGGATTGCTCCGAGTTTCTTCCTTGTAAATCAATGTGAATTAAAATAATATGTGTATCATCTGTTTTAGTTTGAGGATTAGTTGCAAGCAGAAAGGACACGTCGAATAATGCGTTTCATCTGAAAACCTATTTTGTTCGACTTCTAATTATGCCGGTGAATGGTTTCCTCAACAATAACACTTAGATTTAGGTGAATTGATCAAAGATTTTCTTATACGCACATCATCAACGCCAGACACGGCGAGATGGTGGGTAGGCATGGTAGCGCGAGCCAACCGAGTGTGTGATTTAATTCCGGCTCATTGAACGTTTGCTCTATCTGTCAGCGGGCTCAGCAGCCAACGACAGTTCAACGCGGGTCTCCCCGGTTTGAAATGGAAGAGATTTATGTTCGTTGGGTAATTTAAGGATCTTTGTCGTTCGATTAGACTGTCACGCCTCGCTAATAGAAATGTCATTGACAGAGGGGGATGCGACCATCCGTCCTCCTCCATCTACTTCTTGTCTGCTTTTTATAGTGGATTTGACATATATGGACGGCCGATGATGGGAAGCGTTTGCAGTAGATTCAAAAAGCCTGAGACGTTCATGGGTTGATAAACAGTCAGAATGACTGTTATCTTCTAGTACTAATGAGCATGTACCGTGGACTCCGGGCATTTGACCGTTTTTAATCTGAACACTTTTAATTTGAACCCCGTTCATTCGAACGTTCAAATTAAAAATGGTTCAACCGTCACTCAACACGAGGGATAAAAAAAGAAGAATGGAACATCGTGAAGGAATTAAGTAGTGAGAAGTGAGACGTCTCACTTAACACACATCATTTCTCATTTTTCGAATGACTTGTTCGGCCAAATTACATGTTCGGTCAAATGACCGAAAAATCACAAACATTTGCTACGGCCAATGGAATTCAAAATAATTTTAAAAATTACGAGCTGACTTTTTTGATAAAGATTTATTACACGAGATTAGAAATTCACAAATCACCAAAAATAGGACCTTCCAATCTGCCAAATTCACGATTCAGCCATCTTGGATTTTAATATGGGACAGCCAGTAAGTTTTTTTACGTTTTGCACTGAAAATGAATTTTTCACCCCATACTTCTTCTCTTAGATGAACATGGCAAATTGGAACACCTAGTAGTGTATTCATCTTGCTATCTATAGTGTACTTTTCCACTTCAGTTTCAATCTACAGCCCTTAATATAGCTTCCGATCTAACAAAACACGCTTATTACGAACGAGATCAGATTGTCAACTAAGTGGTTAGTGGGTCATATTGTTACCTTTACTGGATCTAATCCTGACGATATGACCAGAGCCTCACCATTTCGCACCACGTCGAAGTATCTCTATTCCGCATTGATGTGATATCTAACGTGTTATGGCAAGTTTGTGGTCGCCAGTGATAGCAACATCAGTGGTACAGACACCACGCTTGTCTGAGTCCTTTGTAATCAGCTGAACATTGAGTAATCAAGCTGAACAGAATTGGAGCCAACGGAAATTGTTTAGATGTATTGTTTGAAACCAAATAAACCAGTACAATGCAATGACTTTACAAATATGACACTCTCTGATCGGGTTACATACGAGATTTTGTTTTGGGTGGAGTAGTACAAGTTTAAACTACGCTTTCATAAACTCCCTGAACAGAAAAACGTAACTTAAAATTGGATCAATTTATTATACAATAAAGACACCATCTATGTTTGGACTCAGTGCTCATTCCTTGTGCATGTCATTTATCCTTTGTTATGGTCATCAAAACCGATAACCCCTTTTGATTCCGAACTTTGGATGATTCCTTTATCTCAATCACTTTCAGCACGGGCGGTGCTCGTGATGGAGAACGTTTATCTGTCGCCCTTCAACTCTCGACCAGATATACTGGCCGCATCGCCAACGGCCATCCGCTCAGACTAAGTTGAGGGGAGCAATAGGGGAAAAAATGGCAAAATATATCTGAATAAATTATTATACCCTCCACACGACGACGTCAACCTGCGTCTCTGCGCTTCGATGAACTTCCCTTCCCGCTTGCCAGCGACGCCCGTCTTCGACCGACCAGCAACAACGACCACCAAGGAAGCGAACCAGAGACCCATCGCAACGCCAGTGCGGTCGGTGTCCGACGACAGAAACAGAGCCCATCGGATCGCATCGCATTTGACTTCTTCGCCACGACAAAGGAAAAGGGGGCTCACCCACGAGATATGTAGTTACGATGACGATGAACGACCACTGTCATGAGCATAAAAACCGGATAACCGAGAAAAGGTAGAGAGCGGTGCAAAAGGACATTCTTTATTTTGATTAGATTTTTCTTTTCGACCTGCAGACTCACTCCATTCATAATGCGCCATTGGGCACCTATCTCACGTGCTCACTCACATGGAGGAACGGCCAATTGAGCGAGGGTGGGTTGTTTGGAAGATAGTGCCATGTCCATTACCATCAGCAGCGCAGCGAGATCAGCAGGATGATCTGCGCCAGCAGCGACGACCTACCTTTCCTGCTGCTGGCCATTGTCTTTCGTTGAACGTATGTGTATGTGTACATAGGGCTGTTGTTGGTACGGGATAAAGCATCCTCCCAGAAAGAGGATATGCTCGGACCAGTCCTCACTCCAGCATACCAACTTTCAGCCGACTGGCAGCCGCTCCATGGATGCGAGCATGTCCTTTTGTCAATATGTATAATTTATTTACCAACTTATTTAGCATTGTGCCTGCTCAGGACGGGATGGTTGACCACGTAACCGGTTCCGGTCATGTGGAAGGAAGTGGACACAGTCCAGCGATGGCAGTCCCATCTCACGGTTGACCACCTTCCGAGATTATTGACAGTTGACATAATCGTAAAAGATCGTACAATATTTTACGCCTCTGCGGACGACCGACACGGCGACAACAACCAGTAACTTGAAATATTTGATCACATAGCCGGCCAACAAATGGTCGATGTTGTCGTTGCTGTCATTAAAGAGTTTGTCGTCCATCGATCGAAAGTGTTGATAGGTTGGATGATGGTCGTGTCGTTGCGTTGCATCAGTTTATATGACACTCAGGTAAATATGGCTCACATGAAGAATACCAGAGCCGTAATAAATGCAAAAATCTGTTTCCAGTAGAAATACCATTTTTTCTTGCAACGTTTTTTGTAAAATTCGTTTTTTATTTACACTAGGGTTGTTTTTTTTACGCGGTTTGTGTTTTGTTATTAATGACCTTGAGATTTGTCAAACTAGTATTTTATTAGTATTTTAATTACATCCTATTTGTTTAGATTTTCAATGGAATTTTTCGTGAGGTTAACTCATTGTTTTAATAAATCTGAACACCAGAAATACTAAGATATTTGATTTTGAAGAAATACTCAAATATGCAAGGGATTCACATGCATATTTATTTTGCTTTTTGATAAACCGTTGTTTGTAACATAAATATCTCTTATTAAAAAATAGGTTTATTAGCATTGAGCAATTCGCACAAATTTGTAGGTGGTACAAGCTGGACTATTGTATGAGAGTAGTATCACTAGTAGTATATTGTAACATATTGGCACTCCTACAAAAGTCGAAATGTCCTGGCCAGCCACGCAAATGCTGACGAAGGGGAAGGAGTTTATTGTTAATGAGCAATATAAAAATATTCAAATAACAACATAACATTTGTATTTTAGAACGAATGTCATCCACATCGACCATATACCCATATGTCGGGTGATACAAACGATTACACGTTAAAAAATAAACTTATATGGCAGAAAACCATTCGAAAATACTTATACTCTTCATTATGCCACCTAATGAATTATCCCATATCAATAATATTCAAAAGTTAATGAAAAGTATAAGTTTGCGAGTGTATGTGACTAATGTGATGTATAAGTTTTTTCTTATACATGTCATTAGGCGCCTGCTTTGGCAAAAAAGTATTAGAAATATTAAAAACAAACAACATTAAATTTTTTACGGATTTTGCAGGTTTTGCGAGTATTGTAGAGTGTTTTGCAGTTGACAACGGGTAAAATTCATCGAAAATTTGCCATAAGGAAACCAAAGCAGCTGTTGTTTATTTTTTTCAAAGTAACAACTCTAGTAACAATCAACCTCGATTGTTCAGAGTTTTATAGCTTACTTCAGAACCTAATCTTAAAACCTCTCATGTAGACCTCATGACCGAGTTTTAATGCAATCAATAAAACCTGATATGCGTTCCAGTACGGTGTTAAACTTAATTTTAGGAATAAAAAAAACTCCTAAATAAGGATTTAAAAAAATGTGTTCCAGTTTATGAGCAACAATTTTTGTAATACACTTCACGTCTCCCATAAGACATGGCACATAAACCATCCTCCAGACTTGATGGTTAGAGAAGCAAGATATAACCATGATACGAGCACTTTATGACGTCGATGCAACATATAAGCAAGGTTTGCAGAAATCGCTCTCAATAGATAACGAACAACGATAAAAGAGGGGCAAAAACTTTTCCGAATCATAACAAGCCATGATAACAAAATTATCAAGCTTGTATACAAGTGCGAAAAGCAAAATCGGATAGGCTATTCATCTATTTATTTATCATCAGACTAAGGCCGGAGTGGCCTGTGCTGCACATAAAAGACTTCTCCATTCAGCTCGGTCCACCCGAGCAGAAGCAATGAACAGAATAACAAAACATGATATGGACTTGATTGATATAAGAGATAAAAGAACAGACAACAATATCAAAAATTTGCACCGAAATATCATTCAAATATCATTATATGCTATGGATAAGAACAAACTAATGGTACATGATATTGATCACTTATTACAAATAGCATAACTTGATCTTCTGATGATATTTTAGTGCAAAATTTTGATATTATCGTTTGATCTTTTATCTCTTATATCAATCATGTCCATATCTCATTTTACTATCTTATCAACATTTGATATTATTGAGCTATTTTCGTCTACTCGGGCATGGCTGCACTTCGCCAACCACGCAGTCTGCGGAGGGTCCGCAAGTAGTCCTCCACCTGATCGATCCACCTTGCCCGCTGTGCACCTCGCCATCTTGTTCCCGTCGGATCGTTGTCGAGAACCATTTTCACCGGATTAGTGTCCGACATTCTGGCTACATGTCCGGCCCATCGCAGTTATCCGATTTTCGCGGAGTGGACGATGGATGGTTATCCCTGCAACTCGAGGTTCATTTGCCTCCTCCACGTACCGTCCGCCGCCATCTGCACCCCACCATAGATGGTATGGAGCGATTTCCTTTCGAAAACTCCAAATACGCCTTGGTTTTCCAGGAGCATCGTCCAAGTCTCGTGTCTATAGTGAACTACCGGACCAATAAGCGTTTTGTAAATAGTCAGTTTGGTATGGCGACGAACTCTATTCGATCGAAGTGTTTGGTGGAGTCCAAAGAACGTACGAATTCCTGCCTTGATGCGTCTCCGAGTTCCTCTGCTGGTATCGTTATCGGAGGTCACCAGCAAGCTCAAGTACACGAATTCTTTAACCACCTCGATTTCGTCACCGGCGATACAAACTCGTGGTGGGTGGCTTACACTATCTTCTCTTGAGCCTCTTCCTATCATGTACTTCGTCTTCAACATGTTGATAACTAGTCCAATCCGTTTAGCTTCCCTTTTCAGTCTGATGTAGGCTACCTCCATCTTCTCAAAGTTACGTGCCTTGATATCATGGTTGTCGGTGAAACCAAATAACTGGACGGACTTCGTGAAAATCGTACCACTCGTGTCAATCCTTGCCCTTCTTATTACTCCCTCCAAAGCGATGTTGAATAGCAGACACGAAAGACCATCACCTTGCCGTAACCCTCTACGGGTTTCGAAGGGACTCGAGAATGCCCCTGAAACTCGAACTACGCACATCACTCGATCCATCGTCGCCTTGATCAACCGTATCAGTTTATCCGGAAATCCGTTTTCGTGCATTAGCTGCCATAGCTGGTCCCGATCGATTGTATCATATGCGGCTTTGAAGTCGATAAATAGATGATGTGTGGGCACGTTGTATTCACGGCATTTCTGCAATACCTGACGTATGGCGAACACCTGGTCTGTGGTAGAGCGTTCACCCATAAATCCCGCCTGGTACTGCCCCACGAACTCTCTTGCAATTGGTGTTAGTCGACGGCATAAAATTTGGGAGAGCTACTTGTAGGCGGCGTTCAGCAATGTGATTGCGCGGTAGTTGCTACAATCCAGCTTATCGCCCTTTTTGTAGATGGGACACACGACACCTTCCATCCACTCCTGCGGCAGAACCTCATCCTCCCAAACCTTGGTAATCATTCAGTGCAGCGCTCTAGCCAGTGCTTCATCACCGTGTTTAAACAGCTCTCCTCGGATAGGCAGCCCCCACAGAAAAATGGTGATTCTCGCTTTGTTTTTGCTCATTTTGTGTTGGTTACTGCACAGCTGTGTAGAACACGTTGGAATGCATCATCAGAGCCAGCGCTCCCCGCATTTGGAGCTTTCTAAAAGATATCATGGGGTATAGCCATAGTATAGTATGGGGGCGGTTCTCTATTATGACAGCTTGGGAAAAAAGTCTTTCGCGGTATGCTACATATCGTATATGTATACAGAGATGATAAGTGAGAGACTTATTCATTCTCTTTAGGATTCAATCCGTGGCAGTCAATGCTCATGGTTCATCATTTGTTTTTTTAGAGCGTAAACACAATACGCTTACTAATGTAGCGCATGGATTGGAATCAGAAACAAAATGGATTAGGAATAACATTCGGTTATGTCGAATAAAAAATGATAGTTTAAGAAATCTGGTTTTTGACGATCCATACATGCTTAAAGGTATGCTCTATTTTTTTGTCTGGTGAAAAAATGAAAAATAATTAGTTTAAATCAATACGTTTCGTTAATTCATATTATTTAGTATACAGACCCCATTCGATTTTGGCATCATTCGGTTTTGGCAACATTCGATTTTGGCAACACAATTTTCGATATTGCTTATAAACCACGTAAATATCGTAATCCTCGAAAAAAAAATTGATTAGACCCCTAAACTGACGTAAAAAAATCGTTATTTTTTCATGTTAAACACCTAAATATTAAAATTTTCGTGAGAAAAATTGGTTAGACCTCGAAACCGACAAAAAAAATAAATTAAAAAATTCACTGCTTTATTCAATTGAACATTATTGTTGTTCCGTAAAATGGAAAAACTGTATAAATCATCCTATCTATAAGAGGTAAGCATGAGGCAGAGGTAAGGTGGATGACTCTCACTTACCATGTAAATAGTTAGATTCTGTGCCTGTCACATTTTCCTTTTATGTTGTCATGAAGATAAAAAGCAAGCATTGGATATTATTATTATCCTATGTCCTAACCTGGGAAGGAGAAACAGATTCAAAAAATGTGTGTGTCAAGCCGAGCCGAAATCTAGCTGTCATTATATGTCAGTGCGAGCCGAGAACAAAACTCTCGTCAAGAAAATTTTATAAGGCAATATAACAACAATAACACACAAAACAAAATTTGGTCCTTTTAGGTGGCACCTACGTTGATTGTTTATTCTTGTAGAAAATTTGCTTGTTGCCTGACGACAGTATTTGTTTATTTGATGTGTAGTATCGAGAGCTCCCTCCCAGGTCCTAACTATTGCATTTCACCTTTAGCTGATCTATCTCACAGTGGAAGAAAACATCATAATAGTTACGTTATGCTTTTTTATTGAGAGAATATCTGGATGGCTATCTTTACAAATAAAACTGGATTAGGCTTTATTGTCACGATTTAACTCACCAACGCATTGACCGGTGTAGAATATATTTGTACTGTTCATGAAGTTACTAATTTCTTTGATATTTGCGATATGATAACTGATTATTCAGAAATTCCAAGCAAGGCCGAATATAAATTCGTTTATTTTTAATAAATTCCATGAATGCATTGGGGACGGATTTGATATTATGTTTTATATTTTTCTCCTAGTGTGCAATGGTTATGACTGGCTGAACAATGGTTGAAGCAAAAATCTTGTATCCAGTATTTTGCGCACAATAATGGCGGCCCTTATGACATTCAAGAGGTAGAAAATATTTATATATTTCAATTAAAGTAGGCCTTGATTTAGTTTTCTCGAATGCATTTTTAAAATTCTTTTAATTATATTTGCTAGCATTGTGAAGAGCGTTACATTAAAACATTGGAATCTACGGAGCATATTTTCCTCCCAACTAATATAGAATAGAATATGGTGGAAAGACATTTTTGCTCTGATCTCGTGTAGTTAGTTTTGTTAGGAACTGATCCGAATGTTATCATGCCTTTATTTGTTTTTAGAGTATGTTTTACAACCAGCGGGCGCCAGATCATTCCACTACATACTATGCACAAGAGCTTCACAAAATTTTCGGACATGCAAAACCAACAGATTTTAAGTAAAGTTGTTGAGGGCACATTATTTGAATTGGCACGGGTTGTGATTAATGGAGTCATGAAGAAAAGGACTCCCAAGCTCTCCGCTGTCTGTAGAAAATTAAAAGGATCTCTTACATTGCGGATCCAAATATAAGATTGGCTACAAATAAAATCTAATTACAATGTGGTCAGTTTTCTCCCTTTTACTTAAGCGGATCTTGTAATTTACTTGATATCATTTGTGCGCAAGTATCCCTCGCGTGAATGTGACTTTAGTTGGAGTTGGTTTTAGCTAAATTTTTAGGCGGGTTTTGGGATATACACATTTTTTTTCAACGCATTTTTGGGATATACCAACGCAGCTTATTATGTAGCAAGCATCCGTCGCATGAAAACCAGTTCCAGAGTTATGTTAAACACAGAGTAAATCAGACTAGGAGTTGAAAAACGTTCAGCGCGATCATTTAGTTTTCACATCGACTCAATTATTGATGGCAAGTTTTTGCATTCCTAATAGAGATCCGAGAAATATGTTTGACACTTATTCGTTTGTACAATTCTGGTGAGTGCCAACGTTTTCAATAAATCGAGGCCTACCTTGATTAAAATATATAAATATTTTCTACCTCTTGAATGTCAAAAAGGCACTCTTCGGATCTCACTAGACCGCCATTATCGAGCGCAAAATACTGGATATTGTACTTCCAGTTGAAAACCGAAGTGAGCTGTCGCGACAATCGAGTTTTCTCCCGTTTCCTTTTGTCGCAACTACGTCGCGACTAGTGCGCATCATAGCGCACGGCGGTGGCATAGATGCGCACTAGTCGCGATGCAGTTGCGACATCAGGAAATAATGAAAAACTCAATCGTCGCGAGAACTCACTTCGGATTTCAACTGGAAGCTCAATAGTTATTATCAAACTGTAGTTTGACAGATTGGCTCGGAAACGCACAACAGTACCCCCTCGTCGCTCAAGTTCAGCACAACCAGCCTTCCAAATGGGCTGAACCTCAGCACTACCACCAACGGAGGAAGCTCTTCCAGTGGAAGCAACTGCAGCACTCCCAGCAGTACCAACGGTGGGGCAATCGTTACCAACGGTATAACTGCCGTTGATTGTTAATGCCAACAACCTAAGCAGTCTCAGTCAATCCCAACTGTTTACCCCGGTTACAGCGACAATCCTGACGACCGGTAATGGCACTGCAATTCAGACACTGCCACTGAACCTGAACGTCGCTTCCAGCATTTCCAACGGGCATCACCTGTCGGCGTCGGTATCGTCAACGTCTTCGCCATCCATTTTCAGCACGTCCAATGGATTGACCAAATCTTCTGGTTTGCAAATCATTGGAACCACCGCTAATGGAACGACTATTCCGGCCAATTTGATCAGTTCCACCACCGGCAAGGAACTGCTTAACGGTACCACTCTGACCAAAAGCGGTTTCCGCACCGACAGCAACAAGATTGAGATTATCGCTACCCAGCCCTGAAATATTTGCAACAACTTGTTTCACCCTCAATGCGTTATTATTTTCGAAGAATTACATGTAGAGTAAAATGCTTATTAAAAGTTCAACGAAACAGATAAAAAGTTGTTTTCTAAAATGTGATATTGTAGCTGTATAATTTCTCTAAAACAGTGTAAAGCTTGTACAGTACAAAGCTTGTACAGTACAAAGCTTGAACTGATGTTAGTTAAACTGATAAATGTTTTTTTTTGATACAGTAGAATGTACCATGAGGAATCTGAACTTACTATTCCTAATTAATATGTTTAGAGAGCCGCCATTTGGCATAACCGTTTTTTGGATGGTTGCATAGCATACGAAAAAATCTTTGACGAAATGTTGGGATCAAATACATAACTTCCCGGTTAAACCGCGATTCTACGAAACTTCAACAAACGGCATGATTTCATCTTTTGGAAGGCAGTGAAAACTTATCACACTCTCTCTTTTCACTGCTCACGAGGGTAAAATGTTGTAGGGGATCGGTTCGGCACTTCATCTCATAGCTCCCATTTGCTCCCAATGCAAAAAAAAATAAAATAATGTAACATTTCTCCAAGGATTCCGATGACATTCCTGCAGTGATTCTGCCTGGAGTGTTTCAGGGTTTCCGACGAGCATCTCCATAGATTTCGACGGGAATCCTTTAAGCATATCGAAAGGAACCTCCTGGGATCATGAAAAAAATCTACCAGGGATTCCGATGGGAATATTCCAGGAATTTCAAGTCCTTGCGGGATGCCGATGGGGTATCAACAATTTCAACGGGGATATTCCAAGTATTCCTACGGGAATTTCAACGGGAATGTTTCAGGTATTTCATGAATAATGTTTCAGGAATGAAGAAGCATATCGTCGAAGGATTCCGAAGTAACCTGTCGAGGGATCCCGAAGAAAATCATCGAGCGACTCCGAATTAATCCTCCAGGGTTCCGGAACGAATCCTCCAGCGATCCCGAAGGGAATCCCCAGAGATTTTCAAGCAAATCATCGGAAGATTTCGAAACGAATCGTCGAATGATTCTAAAGCAAATCGTCAGAGGAATTCCGATCATCCAGCAATTCCAAAGCAAATCATTGAGGGATCCGAGGCAAAACGTCGAGAGACTTCGAATGAAATCTTAACGAAGCAAATCGTCGAAGGATTCTGAAACAAATAGTCAAGGAATTCCGAAGCAAATCTCCGAATGATTTTGAAACAAATCTTCGAACGATTCCGGAGAAAATCAATGAGAGACTCTGAAGCAAATCCTCCATGGATTATGAAGGGTATCCCCCACAGATTCCCAAGGGTATCCCTCAACGATACCGAAAGGAATCCAATGTGAATTCTACTGGTTTCCGATTGGAATTCTTCGATGATTCTGAAAGGAATTCTTTAGACTAGAGATTTCAGTGAGAATTCTTCTCGAGTTCTGATGGGGTTTGCTCTCGGATTCTTATGAGAATCCTTCTCGGATGCTGATGGAAATCTTTCTCAGAAATGAATTACAAATGATGAACAAGCTAATTTGTATGATAGGGTAAATATGGGAAATAACTCTTTTGTCTTCAAAATTTTTCTGTTGTTCATTATAGGGTAAATCACTACTTGGGCCTATGGACCCCATTCCCGGCTCACTGCACAGAAAATTAAATTGGTTTATGATTGCTAATTAAAAAAAGTCTCCTATTTATCACGCACAATACTCAATATTTTTCAACCATTTATTTCACTCCTAATTGATCCAATTATAGAAAATAAAAATGTAGATTTCAAACTTTTGCTCTTCGTTGCAACACCACTGAGCCGGAGTGATTCTTTCCACTTTTACAAAACGGTATCATCAAATAAACACCTACCTGAAAATCGTCACAGTGCTCGATACAACCATTGCTTCAGGCTGTTTATCACCACACAATAATGCTAAACTCACGCACTTCAATCTTTTCTAATTGTTTGTATCACTAGATCTTATATAAACATATTGGAATACATTTAAAAATGTATTCTCAAACCGAACAAAAAATCACCTCGGCCCAAGAACTTCTAGCTGTACAGTGCTGCCAAAAGGCCATGAGTCTTATTTTAGTATGAAGATAATCCTTCATCGTTAATAGGAAAACTGTCTAAAACGTTGACGCTTAGTGCTTTTATGTTATTTATAATTATCTCAATTTCAAAGAGTAAAAACAATATTTTTTCAAGTATTTGGAAGGAATTTGGATGAGTGAATATATCTTCCCATCCAAATAAAAATTTATATGAGTAATACCATACATGGCGTCACGTTGTCATGCATATTTTTGTTTTCGTCGCATTCTCTACCGTCTCGAGAGAGAGAATGAGAGTAATGGCCCGTTTACATATGAGCTAGTTCTAGCGGACAATGCACTGTCCGACAATACTAGCACGAAATTAGCATAATGTAAACGCTTATTAGCGAGGACAATTCCTGTTTACATTGTGCTAATATCGCGCTAGTATTGTCGGATAGTGCATTGTCCGCTAGAACTAGCCTATATGTAAACGGGCCATAAGATGTTGAGAGATTGAGTAAAATATTGCGTATTCCGAAGAGACTTGGGGTTGGGGTATGCCGGATACGCAATCGCCTATGACTGAAATGAGTGCTACACCATGTTAATTTAAATCAAATAAAAGTTTTTTCAAGCGGTGTTTAGCAAGAATAACTATTTTTTAAGCATATGTGGACCCCATCGCAATATTACACGACCCAAAATTCAGGAAAAGTTGTTCCTAGTCATAAATATCAATTAAATAATGCAGTCGTGCGCATGTTAGACCGGGAATGGGGTAAGAAACCCTACTATATGCTGGAAATTTATATCACCGCTAACTTTTTTTTTCTAGGAAGGGCTAAGTCCCCTCCTAGCCCCTCCTCCCTTATTTTGTTTGATGGGCTACAGCTCTTCGATGAACCTACGCCGAATGGAGTATCCTTCTCCACTGGACTCGATCCTGGGCCAATCGCTTCCAGTCGCCCTGAACATTGAGCGCCCTCAGGTCCTCTTCAACTGCAAAAGCCATCGTGTACGCGGCCTTCCACGAAGCCTGCGGCCTCTTCCGGTTCTCTACTAAATATTATCTTCGCTTGACGTTCTTCCGGCATACGAACAACGTGACCAGCCCACCGTAGTCTGCCGTGTTGTATAAGCTTAATAATATCCAGCCCTTTATACACCTGGTACAATTCGTGATTCATGCGACGCCGCCAGATACCGTCCTCCTGTTTACCGCCGAGTATTGTCCGCAGCACCTTACGCTCAAACACTCCGAGAGCTCTTCGATCAGCCTCCTTTAACGTCCATGTCTCATGGCCGTATAAAGCCACCGGAAGAATCAGAGTAGTATACAGCGCGAGTTTTGTTTTCGTTTGCAGACTACGGGACTTAAGCTGGTTACGAAGTCTGTAATAAGCCCTATTTGCAGCTGCAATACGCCTTTTCACCTCGCGGGTAACATCATTATCGCACGTCACTAATGTTCCAAGATACACAAATTCTTCTACCACTTCAAATTTTTCACCATCCAGCACTATTTCGCTACCACTACCACTAATGAACCCACGTTGATTGCCAGCGACCATGTACTTCGTTTTGCTGGTATTGATCGTGAGTCCAATCCTCGCTGTCTCCCTCTTAAAAGGCGCAAAAGCCTCTTCCACGGCGCGGCGATCAATTCCGATAATATCGA
Source organism: Armigeres subalbatus (assembly GCF_024139115.2). Classification (NCBI taxonomy): domain Eukaryota; kingdom Metazoa; phylum Arthropoda; class Insecta; order Diptera; family Culicidae; genus Armigeres; species Armigeres subalbatus. The sequence goes on from NC_085140.1 coordinate 250,761,883, forward strand.
TATCGTCCGCAAATCCCAGGAGCATATGCGATTTTGTGCCTCCCTTATTTACGTCAATGAAAATTATATATGTAGTATGTACCTACATGTGAAAATAAAAGTAAATTGTGATTATAACTAAAATTTGCCAAAAATTCAGATGTGCTTGAGTTGCGGTTAGCGGCAGCACAGACACTGGCTGTGCAATGTTCATTATTCTTTGAAGTTTAACTCGTCACTAGATAGATTTCAAGACAAGTTTCAAGATCAAAAGAAAAGGAGGAATTATTTTTCGCGAATACACCAAATGTCCACCCCTGCTCTTATTTTGCAAAATCATAGCCACAACCACGATCATTCTAAAGAAAATTCCCAACACTAACGAAAATTTGTGATCGATTCCACAAGACCGTTGTAAAACAGCAAAGGTCTGAAGGTAATTTGCGAAAAAAATATACGTTAGAATTCAAAATCATCATTCCACGTCGAGCATCCGTGCGAGACGGTTGTAAGTCCGCGTACGGTCTGCTTCTCATTCGGTTTTTTTCCTGAAGTACAGGTAGTGGTTTTTTTCCGAAAGTGTTTTGAAGCATAGTGCTTGAGTGGAAGTGGTGCTTAGCTGTAGCAGTTAAGTAGCCATTTCGTTGGTTTTGCAACTACGCAAAACTTTGCAGTTTATTCGGCGTCCATCGCAGGCGCAGGCATCATCGTCCCACGCCGACAGTCATCATCCATCGTGCGTCTCCACCAACACAGACGCCGCCGTCCTGCCACCATCCATCCACCCAGTTGCAGTGTTGGGTGCGGCGAGAACACCAACAATAGCGTGGTTCGCTTCGACCGCACCACCGGCGAGTGTCCATCGAGCTTGTGTGTGCTGCCAGAACTGTTAGCCGGCAACACAGCAGTGTGAACGCAAGTATTTAATTGAGCTCCCTCTCATTGTTCCCTCTCTTCTCCATCTTATTGGAATAGTTTTTTCTTTCTTTTACTCGTCTTCCTCTGTCCCAAATCATTATTTTGTTTGTGTGTGTGTTTTTTTTTCTGCCCTTGTGATAATTGTTTAGTTTTAAAAGAGATTGTGCCTCGCTGCAGCGGCGCATTTCGTGTCCGCAATGCGCGAAGGCGAAGTTGGCGGGGGTACTTCGTATTCCATGTCAGATGTTTCGTTGCATTCGGGTGTTCCAAACCAAAACGAAATGGACACTAGCAACGCTAAAATTTCCTCTACGAGCCCCCGTCCCAAGGTCTACCCTCACGACTCTAGTGGGCCGTATGTTGTTTTCTTTCGACCCAAAGGCAAACGTTTGAATATCAGCCAGATTAGCAAAGATCTGGAAAAGCGATTTTCGTCTGTCACGACCATTGACATGGTTGGGTCCAGTAAACTCCGTGTCACGATCAGTGATCGCAAACAGGCCAACGAGATTGTCACCTGTGAGCTTTTCACTCTCGAATATAGGGTGTATTTACCGTCAGCAGTGTGTGAGATCGCGGGGTGGTGACGGAGGAAGTATGACATGCGACGATTTGAAACAAGGTTTCGGTCGTTTCAAGAACGTTTCTTTGCCTCCTGTTGCGATACTGGATTGCAAACAAATGTATTCGGTGTCGCAGGAGGGAGAGAAGCGGAGTTATTCCCCGTCTGACTCTTTCTGCGTCACTTTTTCCGGGTCCGCACTGCCTGACTACGTAGTGATTGGCAAACTTCGTCTACCTGTTCGGCTGTATGTATCGAAGGTGATGAATTGTGTTAATTGCAAGCAGCTGGGCCACACCGCTCAGTACTGTTGCAATAAACCTCGCTGTGCATCATGCGGAGAGAAGCATGTGGAGGGAGCGTGCAAGACGGCACCGAAATGTGTCTATTGTAACGAAAGCCCTCCACATGCTCTTGAAGCTTGCCCAACGTACATACAGCAGCGAATCCACCAGAAGCGGTCTCTTCAGCAACGTTCTCGGCGAAGTTACGCCGAAATGTTGAGGAAGGCCGCTCCTCCACTCGTTTCTGACACCATCTACTCGTCTCTTCCTTTGGACGATCAAGGTAGCTCTGACTCCGAGGTTGGAAATGGGGTTCCCTTTGTTTTCAATGGCTCAACGAGGAAGAGAATAAAACAGAGCCAGCGACCCTCGAAAAAGCCTAGAAAACAGCCTCAAAGTGAGCCCCAATCCAACATGGTCAAATTCAAAGCGGTGGAAATACTCAAAAACGTTCAACTTTTGTGGTTTCACATCGGGATGATCGAGAGTTTCCACCGCTTCCGGGAACATCTAAAATCCCAGATACCCCATTTTTGCGATTTCTCAGCCAGAAAGGGATCATACAGAGCGAGCAGAAGAACTCCCGAGCGCTCCAATGTTCACACTTTCTGGCATCGTGGAGCTCATCCTCAACTTCTTTGATGCTTCCGACCCCGTGAAGAACATGGTCAAAACTGTTCTTCCTATTCTGACTCCTCTCCTGAAGCAGCTGGCTTCGAAAATGCCCCTCCTCGAGTCATTTGTATCCTTCGATGGCTAACTTAGTCAATAAGGGTAACATGATTTCGATTCTACAGTGGAACTGTCGAAGTATTCTTCCAAAATTAGATATTTTTAAATTTTAGTTAACAAATTACAATGCGATGCTTTTGCTTTATGTGAAACATGGCTAACACCAGATGTGAACCTTCATTTTCCTGATTTCAACATAATCCGCCGCGATCGGGCAAATCGATATGGAGGGTGCTTTTAGGGATCAAAAACAGCACTCCTTCTATAGAGTCGATCTTGCGCCGATGTCTGGCACCGAAGCTGTCGCATGTCAGGTGACTATTCGAGGAAAAGACCTCAGTATCGCCTCGATATATCTTCCTCCAAACACCGCGATATCTCGAAGAGATCTCTCGCACATCTGCTCGGTTATGCCTGAGCCACGGTTGCTCCTGGGAGATTTTAACTCCCACGGAACAGGCTGGGGGGAACTGTACGACGACAACCGTTCATCAATGATATACGACCTCTGCGACGACTTCAATATGTCAATTTTGAATACAGGAGAAGTTACACGAGTGGCTCCTCCAGCAAGAGATAGCCGTCTAGATCTTTCCATTTGTTCGAGCTCATTATCGTTGGACTGTACTTGGAAGGTGGTCCAAGATCCCCATGGTAGTGATCATTTGCCGATCGAAGTTTCGATTTCCAATGGACATAAGCAATCTGCTTCCATCGATCTTTCATATGACCTCACGAAGCACATCGATTGGGGCAAATATGCGGACGCCATCAGCGATGGCATACAGTCGATAGAAGCACTTCCACCGTGGGAAGAATACAAGTATCTGACGCAGTTGATTCTAGATAGCGATCATCAGGCACAACGTCGGCCAGTGCCAGGAGCTTCGGTTCGTAGTAAACCCTGCAGTCCGGGGAGGGACATCGAGTGTACGCAACTTTATCTCGAGAAATCCGCCGCGTTTAAAGAATTTCGAAACACGGGGCGATCGTTCTTCACAAACGATACACCGCGCTCGAAATCCAGTTCAAGAAACTGGTCAAAGTGAAGAAGCGCGGATATTGGCGCACTTTTGTTGAAGGTTTATCGCGCGAGACTTCAATGAAAACTCTGTGGACCGTCGGGAGAAGAATGCGCAACGCGTCGTCCGTAAACGAAGATCGTGAAAGCTCGTCGCGGTGGATACTTGACTTCGCAAAGAAAGTTTGTCCGGATTCGGTACCGGTGAGGCAAGAGCTACGTGATGCTTTTGCAGACAGGGATGATATGGATCGTCCCTTTTCGATGATTGAATTCTCACTTGCTCTCCTTTCATGTAACAATTCCGCTCCAGGGATGGATAGAATCAGGTTCAATTTGCTCAAAAACTCCCAGACGTCGCGAAGAGGCGCTTATTGAACTTGTTCAATCAGTTACTGGAGTGCAACATTGTTCCGGATGATTGGAGGGAAGTGAGGGTGATAGCCATCCAGAAGCCCGGAAAACCCGCGTCGGATTGTAACTCGTATCGCCCCATCGCGATGCTGTCATGTCTTCGGAAGCTGTTGGAGAAGATGATTCTCTTCCGGCTAGACAAATGGGTTGAATCGAATAGTTTGTTGTCAGATACACAATTTGGTTTCCGCAGGGCAAGGGAACGAACGACTGTCTTGCGTTGCTTTCTTCAGAAATTCAGCTTACTTTCGCTAAAAAGAGCAAATGGGCTCAGTGTTTTGGACATTAAGGGGCTTTTGATTCAGTTTGCGTCGATGTCTTATCTGACAAACTCCACGAGTGTGGACTTTCACCAATTTTGAACAACTATTTGTACAATTTGTTGTCAGAGAAGCGTATGAGTTTTTCTCATGGTGACTCGGCAACTTCACGAATTAGCTACATGGGTCTCCCCAGGGCTCATGTTTGAGCACCTTCTTTACAATTTTACGTCAGAGACATTGATGGATGTCTCATGCCAAATTGCTCGTTGAGACAGCTTGCAGATGATTGTGTTGTATCCGTTTCGGGGCCAACATCGGTTGATCTGCAAGGACCATTGCAAGATACTTTGGACAATTTGTCTACTTGGGCTACGAAGCTGGGTATCGAATTCTCTCCGGAGAAAACTGAGATGGTTGTCTTTTCAAAAAAACATAAGCCGGCAAAGTTCCCGCTCCAACTGATGGGTAAGACAATCACTCATAGCATATCTTCTAAATACCTCGGGGTCTGGTTCGCCTCGAAATGTACCTTCGGGAAGCACATTGTGTATCTGACACAAAAATGCCAGAAACGGATCAACTTCATGCGATCAATAACCGGAACATGGTTGGGAGCGCATCCCGAAGATCTTATGACGTTGTATAGAACAACCATTTTGTCGGTCCTCGAATACGGTAGTTTCTGCTTCCAGTCCGCGGCTAAAACACACATGCTGAAGCTTCAAAGGATTCAGTACCGCTGTCTCCGTATCGCGTTAGGATGTATGAATTCGACACATACAATGAGCTTGGAAGTACTTGCGGGAGTACTGCCACTAACAGATCGTTTCGCGGAATTATCGCTCCGGTTCCTCATCCGCTGTGAGGTTCTCAATCCATTGGTCATTGATAACTTCGAGAAGCTGCTCGAACAAAACCCTCAATCTCGATTCATGAGTATTTACCACTGGTACATAACGCTGGAGGTAAGCCCTTCTTCGGTAGATACCAATCGTGCTAACTTCTTAGACTCTTACAGTTCCTCTGTTACTTTTGATCTGTCCATGAAGCAGGAGGTTCATGGAATACCAGACTTTCTGTGTGCGGAGGTCATACCTCCATTATTTGCAAGCAAATACGTGCACGCCAGTGAGGAGAGAAGCTTTTTCACTGACGGGTCAAAAATGGATGACTCCACTGGTTTCGGTGTTTTCAACGTTTTTCATAGCGCCTACTTTAAGCTCAAAGAGCCTAGTTCCGTGTATACTGCTGAGCTAGCAGCTATACACTATTCACTCGAGAAAATCGCATCCCTACCTCCTGACCACTTTTTCATCTTCACCGACAGTCTAAGTTCCTTGGAGGCTGTTCGGTCAATGAAACCGGTTAAGCACTCAGCGTATCTTCTTAATGGGATACGGAAAGCTTTGAGTGCCTTATCACAACGGTCTTACACAATCACCATGGCTTGGGTCCCTTCTCATTGCTCGATCTCGGGAAATGAGAAAGCGGACTCTTTGGCTAAGGTGAGCGCTCTGGAAGGTGATATTTACGATCGGAAAATCACCTCCGATGATTTTTTTCACATTAGTTTGTCAGGAAACCTTGAACAGCTGGCAACAGAAATGGACAAATGGGGAGTTGGGTAGAAGGCTGTATTCAATTCGCCCGCAGGTGTCGAAGCGTCCCTGGTTCAAAAATTTAATAAGGGACTAAACTTCATTCGAACCATGTGTCGTCTAATGTCCAATCACTACACTCTAAATGCACATCTTTTCAGAGTGGGGCTCTCGGAAGGAAATCTCTGTGTTTGCGGCGAGGATTATCAGGATATCGATCATGTCGTGTGGGCGTGCGAGGAGCATCGTGGCCCCAGATCTGCGCTAACTGAACATCTCCGGGTCCGAGGAAAACAACCAAAGCCTATTAGGGAAGTGTTGTCGGGCCTTGATCTCGAGTACATGTCCCTGGTCCACCAATTTTTGAAAGTTGCTGATGTAAAACTGTAATCATTGTCTGCCCATTCCCTTGTCTGTCGTACCCCATATCGAATGTCTTCCTCTTGTTGAACATTCCCATGTCTGTCGTTAATCCCTTCCGTATGTCTTCCTCTCGTCGTTGTCTCCCAAAAAAGTTTGTTTGTCCCGTTACAGATGTAAAAATGCGAGGAATGTCAACTTTGTGAACATCAGCATCGTAATTACTTAAGCACCCTAAAATCCTTTCCTTTCCTACTGTATTATTGTATTCCCTAACCTCGACTAAACCGCGAGTCTTTCGGTTCCCCAAAACTAACACTATGTATAAGAATCAAGAAATGTATTGTTAAACTTGATTTCGGCTCCGTAACGCTTCACGGCAAATGAGCCTTCCAAATAAACGAAAGATAAAAAAAAATTCAAAATCATAATTTCAGAAGCCACATCTCTACAAAAGCCAATGAACAACGAAAATAATGTCTCCTTCTTTGCTCTGATTTGGTGCGCACTAATTAATTACGAAAATATAAAATTGAGTTTAGATTTGGGTATAATATTGATCATCGGACTTCAGGCTGAATGAAATGTCTTCAATAATTTTTTATAAATTTATCAATTGGCAAATGTAACCTGACGATGTTTTGAATGATATAGCTCTATACCTAGTACTCAAAGACATTTATGTGCTTCAATATTACTGTTTCTTGTTGCTTTCATATTTTTACTATTCAAAACTACGACGGAAATATTCCAAACTTCCCGCATCGAATGAGATTAGCCCAACTTGCCGTTTCCTCCCAAAAAAAAAATGCCAAGATCAAGCTTCCAATCCAATAAAACATGGGCTTTGGCACCTTACTGACGACACCTCGGGACCGATAGAGCGTCCAAAGTCCCGCTTAATCCGATTGGTCCGCATCAACGCGTCAACGCCACACTTCGCAGCCAAACAGCGAATCGGTGGATTCAGATCAAACCAAACCCAGGACCGAGTGTAGGTACATTAGCTGGCCATCCACAGACAGAGGGAAGCCAAAGCAAACTTAATCCTTCTCACAATATTTTAACCAAGCCGTGAGCCGCTCTACGGGTTGGAAGTGGATGACGATGATGATGGCAGCCCACCTCACAACTTTTTAATCCACCTCAATCGTCGTCGACGACTGACTGACTCCACAAAACGCAGATCAAACAGTTCACAAACGACTCGTGGCTTCCAACGAACAACGCGGACCCACAGCCACCACCAGCCAAAGAGGTGGATGATTCTCCGTCGGACAGGTAGTCAGTCAAGCAGTCAGCTCAAAATAATTCAGCGCTGCTCTGATGGGAGAAACTTTTCGATCAGAATCTACATAACATACCAACCGTACTAAATCGGATCAACTTATTTACATTCCGAAATTAAAATGTTTTGTCTGGCTTTTGCTCGTTCCTTCCCGTTGCGGGTTCGTTCGGTTCGGTTCAGAACTTTTCTTCGAGAACGGCGGATGAGCTGAATTAGCCACAAATATACACACGCATCGATTGTGAGAGAGTGAAATCCCTAGAATAGTCGTTGGATTCAAACCGCAGTGGGGAAGACGGGGCGAAACAGCCATCACCGGTAATGAAGTAGTAGTTCGTAACTATATTTCAAATTCCCCCAAAAGCGGTGGATAATCGCCTTAGCCCACACCTACAACAACACACAACGAAAACAATTTTCCGAATCTGTTTCGCTTCAATGCCTTGAATATACGGAGGTGAAGCAGCCATCCCGCAGCGACGCCGGGCGGCGGTTACAAGGTTGCGATAAGTTCAACGATACGCAGCAGAACAGACAGAAAACATACATCTGCGATTAAGTGGCTTGAAGCGAGCAGAATCGTGGTGGATGGAGGAATTGGATGGAATGATACACATTTTTGAGCTGTAGTAAGCAACGTTTGGGGTCTGTACTGGATTTGTTCGCATTTAATTTTGTTCTGATCGATCGGCTACATGACGATGACGTCGAGCGTCGTGTCGGGTTTTAAGTGCTCCGAAGGGGAAGGCACACGCAGCCGGAGAACCTTAATCGTTTCTTTTGCTCTTGCTTCGCGCATAAATGGGCACCAGGAATGAAAACATTAATTTACATAACGATCGATCGCGCCAAGTTCAACGAGGAGGAAGGGCTGCTCTGCTGCTGGCGGAAAGAAACTCTTTCAGTTGCTCAACAGACTCAAGAGTTCAAGAAGGTGAGTTGCAGATGTAGGAATGGGCCTGCTGAAGTACCGAACTCTCCAGTCGGGTGGAGTGTTTGTTGTGGATGAATGGAAACAATTGAACGTTGAAATTGATTCCAATTGACCTGACGGGCGTCAATCTGAAGAATAGCCGTTGTTGTTCTCGAGAGAAAGAAAGGCTGGGACGTCATATCAAACGGTATGAGTAGAATGATTGTTGTTTGAATGAGTCGATCTAGTTTTTGACGTTGAGTGTTTTGAACTTCATTTTTTGTGTGGTAAGAGAAACTGCTTTTTTTAATTATTTGTAATTGAAATACAGATAAAGATTTACCAACCAAATTCAATTTAAATTGCCACATTTAAGCCTTAAGCAGAAATCTACCACGTGACCTATGATAACAATGTCCTTCCATATTTTTACTTCGTACTTTCTTACTGTTTTGCTACAGTTTCGAAACTCATGATAGGAAATTACAATTAACAAACGCTTGCAATTAGTCTTTCACACAAAATCGTTTCTTTTCATTCATTTAAAGTAAATTTAATTCAATTCAACAGATGTTGAAAACTGACTGCAGATTATACGGAGGAAATGGTTTTTGAAAGACTTAGTTGTGGGTTTCAAGATTCCACCAGAATTGAGTGAGTACAAGAATGGTTTCGATAATAGTAGTAGTATTGAAATAACTTATTTCAGAGTCTGAATTTCAAAATGTGTTCTATAGAAGCGCGACGCTTTTTATACCTTTATGTTGACAAAGCGCTGCTTGAATTCCACTAGTTATGGAGTTAAAGTCCTGTTGTTATGATTTATAAATTTCTACATACCATCTCGACAACTGCGTCATCGACATACATTTTTAATTAATCACTGCCGTACAAATTATGCAAAATTCGGACCTCTGAATCAGATGATGGCCATCTATAATCAACACTGCGAAACTATTGACTTTACAATGTCTCGGCAGAACCTAAAAAAATATTTTGTCACAATTCGAAACCTACACATCTAAATTTACATTAAATCTCAAAATTAAACACTACTTAACCAAACTATGTTTATTTTTATACACTTTAATACCGTATTTATAGCATTAAGAAAATAAAGAAAAACATGTATATTGTATATGTACTAGTCTACGTCGGTTGACGAATTAAAAAAATAAATATTATAAGTTACTATACTAACACTCTTTTTTTTTTTTTAAACTAATTTTATTTGCTAATTATCTAATACATGCATTCATCTCTTAGACTAGGTGTTCCGTGTTTTCTTAACACTATCATCCTTATTTGCTATGTTATATTTTTAGTTATTATTAATACATTTCAATTGCCTCTGGCAGTTAGAATTTTTCCTCTGGTTGAATTGAACCATGTAGGAATTACAATGTTTTCAACTTAAACTAATCTTAACCTATTTTATACTAAGGGTACAAGGAGTTAATCGTTGCAATAGAAGATTGCAACGATTTTTGTCTAAAATTGTAAATTATTTTGTTGGACATTTGTTGCAATGTCTCAATACTAGAAATTCTATGAAGTTCATTGGTACTATACCACGGAGGCAACTTCAGAATCATTTTCAGAATTTTATTTTGAATCCTCTGAAGTGCCTTCTTTCTGGTATTGCAGCAACTAGTCCATATTGGCACAGCATACAACATGGCAGGTCTAAAAATTTGTTTGTAAATCAAAAGTTTGTTCTTAAGACAAAGTTTTGATTTTCTGTTTATAAGTGGATATAGACACTTAATATATTTGTTACATTTGGCTTGAAGGCCTTCAATTGATTTTTAAAAGTTAATTTTTGATCTAGCAGAAGTCTTAAATATTTAGCCTCGCTAGACCAATTAATTGGAACCCCATTCATAGTGACAATATGTCTGCTAGAAGGTTTCAAATAAGAAGCTCTCGGCTTATGTGGGAAAATTATAAGCTGAGTTTTGGAAACATTCGGGGAAATTTTCCATTTTTGCAAGTAAGTGGAGAAAATATCCAAACTTTTTTGCAATCTACTACAAATGACACGAAGGCTACGCCCTTTGGCTGAGAGACCTGTGTCATCTGCAAACAAAGATTTTTGACACCCTGGTGGTAAATCAGGTAAGTCAGAAGTAAAAATGTTCTACAAAATGGGCCCCAGTATGCTGCCTTGGGGAACACTGCTGCCTTGGGGAACACCTTGGGGAACACCAGATTTAGAATTCTGATAGTTTACCTGCAGTGAGCGATCTGATAAATAATTTTGGATCAGTTTAATAATGTACAGAGGAAAATTAAAATTCATCAATTTTACAATCAAACCTTCATGCCAAACACTGTCAAATGCTTTCTCTATATCAAGAAGAGCAACTCCAGTCGAATATCCTTCAGATTTGTTGAGCCGAATTAAGTTCGTAACTCTTAAAGCAATGTCCACTTAGAATCCGGAATCATTTATTGTATTGCAGCGGCACGGAAAGTGACCGCTGCAAGAATTTTTTTACAGCGGTTTGTCTACCTAGACGCCCACTTGCTGTGGTATAAATTTCACGAAGTTTCGTGCAGCGTAACAAAAATTAATCCAGATGGAAGCCGAAAGTCTGCACACCCACGATGATAATCCTGTCATCGACGATGGAACCTACGTCAAAATGGATTTCGGACAGCTTCCTAGCCAAAAATTCTACATGGTGATGGCACGAGGAGTAGTTCCTACGAAGTTTAAGTTTGCTTTTTGGACAAACTTGCAAAAAAAACGGATGATTTTGGCAAGGGATATGCAACTGTGGGGCATAGATCTAAGTGTTTGTGACGAATAAGACGATGGACTCGAAGCTGTACAAGGAGGAATGTCTCAAAAACCGCGGTCGACCTTCCATAAATCCCATAAAGGTCCCGTGAAGTTTTGGCCAGATTTGGCGAGTTGCCACTACAGCCGGGAAGTCATCCAGTGGTACCGCGATAATAACGAAGATTTCATCGATAAAAACATAAATCCACGCAACTGCCCACAGCTCCGGCCCATCGAGACATTTTGGGCAGTAATGAAGCGGAAGCTTAAGAAAAGTGGAAAAACAGCTCGGGACGCGACTCAGATGACCAAAATGTGGAACAAATGTGCCAAGGAAGTTGACTCCGGAGGTGTGCAACTTTTGATGAGAGGAATAAAGAAGAAGGTGCGAATTTTCACTAGAAACACGAAGAAATTATTTGCATCAATAATTTTTCCTTAAAGTACAGTGAATTACCCTTGTTTTGATGTATTAATCTTATTTGTATGTCAATCCGTTACCGAGATACAGATGATTTTATTATTCCGGATTCTAAATGGACATAGCTTTAATAACTGATGAGTGGTTGAATGCCCATGGCGAAAACCAAATTGCTCATCAGCAAAAATAGAATTGTCATTAATATGAACCATCATTCTATTTAAAATAATCTTTTCAAACAGTTTGCTTATTGAAGAAAGCAAACTGATTGGGCGATAACTAGAAGCCTCAGCTGGATTTTTGTCCGGCTTCAAAATTGGAACAACTTTGGCGTTTTTCGATTTATCTGGGAAGTATGCCAATTGAAAACATTTGTTAAATAAATTAACCAAAAAGGATAAAGAGCTCTCAGGAAGTTTTTTGATAAGTATGTAGAAAATACCATCATCACCCGGAGCTTTCATATTTTTAAATTTTCTAGTAATAGATCTCACTTCATCCAAATTAGTTCCCAACGAAGGGTCAAAAACATTATCTTGATCGAGAATGTCTTCGAAGGTTCGTGTAACCTGATCCTCAATTGGACTAGTGAGACCTATACTAAAATTATGGGCACTCTCGAACTGCTGAGCAAGTTTTTGAGCCTTTTCGTCATTCGTTAATAACATTTTATTTCCCTCTTTAAGCGCTGGAATTGGCTTTTGAGGTTTTTTAAGAATTTTCGTTAATTTCCAAAAGGGTTTCGAACTGGGATCCAACTTCGAGACATTATTCTCAAAGTTGGTATTTCTCAGAATAACGAAACGTTTTTTAATTTCATTTTGCAAATCTCGCCAAATAACTTTCAACGCGGGATCGCGAGTTCTTTGGTATTGCCTTCGTCTCACATTTTTAACACGGGTCAGTAGCTGAAGATCGTCGTCAATAATAATGGAGTTGAATTTTATTTCAGATTTAGGTATTACAATGCCTCTCGCTTCGACAATTAAATTTGTCAAAGATACGAGAGAGCATTATCAATATCACTTTTGGTATCGAGAGGAATATCAACATCAAAATTCCTATCGATATACGTTTCATATAAATCCCAATCAGCTCTATGATATTTAAAAGTAGAGCTGATTGGATTGTTAATGGCTTCTTGTGAGATTTCAAATGTCACAGGAAGGTGATCAGAGTCAAAGTCAGCATGAGTTACCAATTTGCCACACAGCTGACTTGAATCCGTTAAAACTAAATCAATTGTAGAAGGATTTCGACTGGAAGAAAAACAAGTAGGGCCATTGGGATATTGAATAGTATAATATCCCGCAGAACAATCTTCAAATAAAATTTTGCCGTTGGAATTGCTTTGAGCATTATTCCATGAACGGTGTTTGGCATTGAAGTCACCAATTACGAAGATTTTTGATTTGTTGCGAGTCAGAATTTGAAGATCAGCTTTCAACAAATTCTTCTGCTGCCCATTGCATTGAAAAGGCAAATAGGCTGCAATGAAGGAAAATTGACCAAAATTTGTTTCAACAGAAACTCCCAAGGTTTCAAAAACTTTGGTTTCAAACGAAGAAAATAATTTATGTTTGATATGTCTATTAATGACAATGGCGACCCCACCACAGGCGCTGTCAAGACGATCATTTCTGTAGATAAAATAATTTGGATTTTTTTTAATGGAGAGTCCGGGCTTTAAATAAGTTTCTGTTATAATGGCAATATGCACATTATGAACTGTTAGGAAGTTGAATAATTCATCTTCCTTACCCTTTAGAGAGCGGGCATTCCAATTTAGAACTTTCACACAATTATTTGGATCCATTGAAACGGAGTCCGATAACAATTTTTTGTTTGTACTTTATACCAACCTGAACAGCTTCAGGAATGGTATTTGCTTTGAACATTGCATCAATCATGTGATGCAATTGTTCAGTTAAAAAATCAAAATCGGAAGCAGTCATGCTACCTGCATCGGCAACATGACCGTTATTTTCCGTTGGGACATGGGTATAAACCTCATTTTGAGAAGAGAAATTTTGTCTACCAGCAGCGATGTTTGCATACGTGCATACATTCGAAAAATTGGAATTTACTGAAGTGCTTGCTACCCGTTGACGAGCGGCAAAATTTGTTTGTGAATTGTGGTGGGTATGAATTGCTCGACGAATTTCTACCCGTCGAATCTGGGATCCGATTGGAATTTCCCGTCATCAATTTTGCACGGGAATTCAAAACTTTTTTGCGTGAAGGGCATTCCCAGAAATTGGATTTATGATTGCCCCCACAATTAGCACATTTAAATTTATTGGAATCTTCTCTCACAGGACATGCGTCCTTGGCGTGAGAGGTTCCACCACAAATCATGCATTTAGCATCCATGTGACAATGTTTGGTTCCATGACCCCACTTTTGGCACTTACGGCACTGGGTGGGGTTTTGGAAATTTCCCCCAGGCCTGCGGAAATGTTCCCATGTAACACGGACATGAGACACAGGCCTTTTCCAAACTTTTCATATTATTTAGTTCACTTTTGTTAAAATGAAAGAATTTTAATTCTTGAGAAATGCCCCTCTGGGAAGTACCAGAGTGGGATTTCTTTTTCATCTTAATTACTTGGACTGGTGAAAATCCAAGTAATTGAGAAATTTCAATTTTAATCTCATCCAGTGATTTGTCATCACTGGGGAGACCTTTCAAGACGACTTTGAACAATCGCTCAGTTTTGTCGTCGTATGTGAAGAATTTATGGCGCTTCTCAGTTAAGTACTGAAGAAGACGTTTGCGATCGTCAAAGGATCCAGGCAAAACGCGGCAGTCACCCTTCCTAGCAATCTGAAATGAAACCTTGATCCCCTGAAGGTTACTCAAAATCTCATTCCGGAAGCCAGAAAACTCGGCAACAGATACCACAATTGGCGGAATCCTTTGCTTTTTCGCATGAATCGAATCACCTGGGCTAGAGGTATATTCGATTTGCTCAATTTCATCATTAATCAAATCGAACTGATTGCTCAGTTCGATTGGAGAAGAATTATTTCCGATATTAGAGTTAGAAGGAATATCTGAATTCTCCAGCTTCCTTCTATTTTTTCCGCGCTTTGGCAGGACGGTCTTGAAACCTTGTTTCTTTGAAGGAAGTGGAGAATTCAGAGACTCCCCCTTCCTCTTGTTTTTATTAATACTCATGGCTGAGCGTGGAGACATGACCTTCTAAGAGGTTTTTTTCCCAGAACGGTGTCCCTGCAGGATTACCACCCCTTGTCGGAATTTTACTTCCGCAAACGGGTCCAACGTAAAACGAAGGCACGGGTCCTTGCAAAGATCGTAACGGGATCAGTGGGTACAAATAGCGCTAAGAAGCACCGTTGAAATTAAAATAGCTTCGGGTAGTATTAAAAACTTCCTTCCGCAAAGAGAGAAAGATCCGCACAGCACGAAAGCACGATACGGTCTGTGTCCGTTATCTTCAGTTGGAGTTGCAGAGGGCGTCCAATTGCTACTCGTAGTTTATGGTTACAAAAAGCAATGAAAACAAATCTCATCGTTGTTGCTCATCGCATCTCATCGCGTTGTTGCAACATCCCGTTGTGATTTTCTACTCTTCACAACTACTCAAGGACTGTGTCCGAATACGTTTCGTCTTTGACTCATCAGTACAGAGCAGTGCAACATGCACCGGCTCGGTAGACGTAATGTCTAATGATAATACCAACTGTAGTATTATACCAAGTAAACGACTGCGTAGAAGATGTCGGAGCATCAAATCCACCTTCTTGTCACACTAAACTGGTCTAGTGTGTCGACGCTGTGTCGTTCTGATGAGATCACAACAAGATCGAAACTTGAGGCGGCTTTCTGGCCTACCACAGACACAGTCCTTGAGTAAATTGGTTATGTGCATCCAGCACATTTGGTTTCAACCATTTCCTGTTTTCTTCACAACTGTCAAATCAAGTTCCGTTAGGTGTTATAGGAGAATGTTAAATTGATACAAATAAGCAACTGGCTTCCGAAGCGTCTGGTTCGGAATGGTTGATTTTGGTGCCTCAAATCGGCTCAACATTTAAATAACATTTTTCCAAAAGACATTATTCCGACATCCGGTATGCAGGTCAGTGGAATCTCTATCTCGCACAATAGATTTGTTTTGCAGCCAACATTACGCGAGCGTATTCCATTGACGTTTCTGTATTTTTATGAGAATTAAATCTGATGTTTGTAAACTGATTGCTGGTCTCTCTTCCAGCATACATACTACATGTCCAACCCACTGTAATCTGCCGTAATCAGGGAATCAATTTTTTGGAATGCGCATGCGAAACAAGCGACAAAAGAGAACCAACGACAAAGCTTTGTTTTTGTCGGAGATAATAATGACAAAGATCCGAAAATTTTTGTCAGCAACAAAAAAGAAGACAATCTTGTTGCTAACTTTTCATCTCGTTATTTCGCATTATTTCTAGAGCAAATTTCGGTTTTATGCAACCATAGCTTCTGCTTTTATGGAAATATTCGAGAATCGAACAATGATTACAAAATTAGCATCGTATTTTCGGAAATATCAGTGCATGCAAGGCAAATGATTCTTGTCATATTGTGTGCGGGTTCTGATAAAGGTTTGTCGCTAGGTGCGTTTGTCAGTAACAAACTCTGTTGATGACAAAGAGTATATTGTTAGGCGTTGCTCGAATATTGATTCCCTGGCCGTAATTTATCAGCCGACCGATGTCTGCATTTTTTACACTAGGCACAACTTGTGATTTATGCGTCTGCGTCATTTTCTACCATGCCGCCAAGTATTCAAATCAGCCACTCCGAGAATTCGATAGTCTGCATCTTTAATCGTGCATCCTTCATGGCCAAACAGTGACGAATCTGTACGATATACAGATGTACAGAACATCGAAACGCTCATCCCTGACAAGTTAGTTTCAGCGAAATTTTTGTCATCTTCGATAATTGCATTAATCGATGAATCATTTAAATCTAGAATCTTGCTGAGCTACTCATCAATTGTTCGCAGTGATCAACGCACGTCAATTATATGTGTTGGAGTAGCAATCGGACAACAGAAGATTGTAATCCGGTTTAATAACTGTTTATTTCCTCGTACCGTATATGGAAATAGAAGGGAGTTATAAAATCCCTTTTAGAGAAAGGGTACAATTAATTACATGAAGGCGAAATATAATGGGGTCATATGTATAATAGTAATTCAGTGTTTAAAGGTGATTTCATGTTGCTTATGTTTTAGGATCTAGGTTAGTTTTTCGTTTCTTGGTCACTTACGTTTAGTGTACTTCTATTTATAATTCTGTCCGTACTATCCAACCGTACTATTTGTGTTTAGGTTTAATAGATGTATAATGTAATACTGCACGTTTAGCTAAGAATTCAAATAGAATAGGAGATTAATAACATTCCAAGAAATATAATATTTCAATTAACTAACCACTGCTTTGCACTTGCACGTTTACTGTTTTGTGCGTTGTATTCGCTTCGCTACTTACAGATACGTCACCTGTCACAGGGAGATTGATTGACAGCTGAGGTATACGTCGGAACAAGCTGGACTGGCGCATCAAGGTTGTGGTGGTATGGAAGGTGCGCTACATCCCGCAGGGTTGTAACAATATGACTGTCGCTATTTTTAGTTTTTCAGTTCATAACAAAGTTTCTAGATGATTTCCGGCGTAAATGTAGCATCACACCATGGGAATCTTGTCCTTGAATTTTTTCCCCGTATTTTCAAAACGGCAGGATGAAGGCTTTTGTTTGGGGATTTCCGACACAGAAAATCGAAATTTTGGCCTGTATTTTAACATGGGAGCCAAGCTGTTCCGGAAAATTTGCTCGAGGTGCAATGCTTCCTTAACGTACAAAAAAATGTTTAAGCATTGTCTTTACTTTAGCGCATGCAGAAATCCTACTTGCACGTTAATATTTACGAGCTACAGTTACAGATGTCAAACAATCAGTTCATGGATCCCAAATGCGACGGACAGTTAAGTTAACCACCCATGTATTCAAAATGGGCAGAATTTACAATTACGAAAAAAATCCGTAAACAAGATTCTCAAGGTGAGGCTTCCTTGAACACCAAAATTAAACAACTGAACGAGGGAACCAGCTATCCTTATTTTTGAGCCATTGATTCATTTTAACAGCGACCGCTCATTTGAGAGCCACGGCTCAAAATATAGAGTCGTGGTTCGTTCGCTCTTTCTCACGAACCGGCTCAAATGAACGGTTCGTGAGCGTTCGCCCATCTCTAGTTTTGTGACTTACTGAGAGCCAGGGCCGTGTTACTCCCAGCACTGCACTAGTGAGACCCCCTCTCCACAAGTCTTAGGGTCGGCTCTATTCTCGTGACACTCCGCAATAGGAAAACACTCCCACTTTCTAAAACTTAGATGTATGTATTGTACATGTTCATGATAGAATTAGAGGCGAAAGTTTTTTTGTTCGGGATGGAATACTGCGTCCATTACATTGAACTTTTGTGGTATGTATACTGTGTCTTTTGTTTAGTGCATGTCTTTCTGCTCTATTTCTATTGAGAAGAAATGAAGTAGGGAAACTAGAGTAATATACCCAGGGCAAAACGACCTTTTGTCATTTTTAGAACATTTTCGGCAGTTTTTCCAGAGTATTTACTAAAGCGCATTTATTTCGGATCTTGAACTACCAATCCAGTAGTAAACATATTTGAAAATATTCCTGAATCATCGCTAAAAATGCCAAATGTCGTTTTGCCCTGGGGGTATATTACCCCAGTTATCCCTAGTCGTTTATCATTCAGATATTTCTCAAACACAATGTGAGGCCTCTTTAGATTGAGATACCGCTATTTATACCCTTCTAGAGGTGGCAACTCTCAAAGGCACACCCCTCAATCAGTTTCGGCAATATAAAGTGGGATTATACTGATGTTGGCCATGCACCGGAACTGAAGTTCATTTTTTTTCTTTATTAAAGGGATTTTTAAATTATGAATAAAGTTCATCACTAAGGTGAAGTTTAAACATATTTTTGCTTCTTTTTATGAGTTCCGAATTCGTTTTGTGTAGAGAACTGATTTTATTGCGTTTGGCATTTCGGGATCTCACTTTTACACAGAACTCAGAGGGTTCAGCAGATCCACCAAATTCGTATCCGCTTCTTTCCTGATTTTCCTGAATTATAGTCGTTCCATACTCTTCCGACCATATCTCATAAGTATCAACAAGAATAGTAAGAACTAGAGCATAGTGTGATAGATCTTACCCCTTAATGCACCACGTATATCTGTCTACCCAGCATTACGGGGAGAGCCAAAGTATAGATTTGAAGAATGTTTTATAGAAGTCGAGGCCAGCAGAGGCCAATATTTGTGATGGTATAAATCTCACGACCTTCCTTCTGCCAAACTCCCGTATGTAGAGGGAGGGAAGAGTATCAGTGTGGAAGCTGACATCTCTAGACTGGTAAAAGGAAGGTGGTTTGATTTGCTCATACACCATCGCGGGCGAAAGGGTTTCTATCGACGGATACTGTCTCTATATTTCTAATATGACATCAACATCTAGTCGATTAGGATTTTTATTGCGCTGCTCTGTTTTCTCTATCCGTTCGTCTCGTCATAACTTAATACTTAGCTGTCTCTGGAGTGAACAAATCAGAGTAAAGGCACTGCTGCTGTATCGTCGACCAACAACAGCTGAATTGATGGATGCCCCCACCACGGTTAATACACATCAATGATATGAATGTATTACTTCTATTTATTTATTTATTACCAGACTGAGGCCAGAGTGGCCTGAGCTGCACATAAAAGTCTTCTCCATTCAGCTCGGTCCATGGCTGCACTTCGCCAACCACGCAGTCTGCGGAGGGTCCGCAAATCGTCCACCACCTGATCGATCCACCTTGCCCGCTGTGCACCTCGCCTTCTTGTTCCCGTCGGATCGTTGTCGAGAACCATTTTCACCGAATTACTGTCCGACATTCTGGCTATGTGCCCGGCCCACCGCAGATTTTCGTGGTGTGAACGACGGATGGTTCTCCCAACAGCTGATGCAACTCGTGGTTCATTCGTCTCCTCCACGTACCGTGTCACGCCATCTGCACCCCACCACAGATGGTACGCAACTTTTTCCTTCCGAAAACTCCCAGTGCGCGTTGGTCCTCCACGAGCATCGTCCAGGTCTCGTGTCCGTAGAGAACTACCGGTCTAATAAGCGTTTTGTAGATAGTCAGTTTGGTAGGGCGGCGAACTCTATTCGATCGGAGCGTCTTGCGGAGTCCGAAGTACGTACGATTTCCAACCACTATGCGTCTTCAAATTTCTCTGCTGGTATCGTTATCGGCGGTCACTAGTGAGCCCAAGTATACGAATTCTTCAACCACCTCGATTTCGTCACCACCGATAGAAACTCGTGGTGGGTGGCTTACATTGACCTCTCTTGACCCTCTCCCTATCATGTACTTCGTCTTCGACGTGTTGATGACTAGTCCAATCCGTTTAGCTTCGCTTTTCAGTCTGATGTTAATTTCCTCCATCCTCTCAAAGTTACGTGCCATGATATCAATGTCGTCGGCGAAACCAAATAACTGGACGGACTTCGTGAAAATCGTACCACTCGTGTCAATCCCTGCCCTTCGTATTACTCCCTCCAAAGCGATGTTGAATAGCAGACACGAAAGACCATCACCTTGCCGTAACCCTCTACGCGTTTCGAGAATGCCCCTGAAACTCGAACTACGCACATCACCCGATCCATCGTCGCCTTGATCAACCGTATCAGTTTATCCGGAAATCCGTTTTCGTGCATTAGCTGCCATAGGGCACTGCACGGAAACATCTCTTTCTCTTTCGTTCCTCATAAATTTTGACGTTTACTGGCCTTGTTGTTTTCTAATTTCTTTGCAGTGAAAAAGAGACAAAGCAGTGCCATATAGCTGGTCCCGATCGGTTGTATCATATGCGGCTTTGAAGTCGATAAATAGATGATGTATTCGCGGTATTTCTGCAATACCTGACCTATGGTGACCACCTGGTCTGTGGTAGAGCGTTCACCCATAAATCCCGCCTGGTACTGCCCCACAACTACGCACATCACCCGATCCATCGTCGCCTTGATCAACCGTATCAGTTTATCCGGAAATCCGTTTTCGTGCATTAGCTGCCACAGGGCACTGCACGGAAACATCTCTTTCTCTTTCGTTCCTCATAAATTTTGACGTTTACTGGCCTTGTTGTTTTCTAATTTCTTTGCAGTGAAAAAGAGACAAAGCAGTGCCATATAGCTGGTCCCGATCGGTTGTATCATATGCGGCTTTGAAGTCGATAAATAGATGATGTATTCGCGGTATTTCTGCAATACCTGACGTATGGTGACCACCTGGTCTGTGGTAGAGCGTTCACCCATAAATCCCGCCTGGTACTGCCCCACAAACTCTCTTGCAATTGGTGTTAGTCGACGGCATAAAATTTGGGAGAGTACCTTGTAGGCGGCGTTCAGCAATGTGATTGCGCGGTAGTTGCTACAATCCAGCTTATCGCCCTTTTTGTAGATGGGACACACGACACCTTCCATCCACTCCTGCGGCAGAACCTCATCCTCCCAAACTTTGGTAATCACCCATTGGAGCGCTCTAGCCATTGCTTCACCACCATGTTTAAACAGCTCTCCTGGTGGTTGGTCAGCTCCAGGGGCTTTGTTGTTTTCGGCCGGCCGATCTCCTCCTGGATTTCTTGGAAGTTCGAGCCGGAAGTCGCATGTCCTGCGTGCGTGCTCCTAGGTTCATTACCATACCGCCACCGTTGTCTGCCATATCGCCATTCAGGTGCTCTTCGTAGCGCTGCCGCTACTTTTGGATCACCTCACGCTCGTTTGTAAGAAGGCTCCCGTTTATATCCTTACACATATCGGGCTGTGGCACGTGGCCCTTATGTGAACGGTTCAACTTCTCATAGAACTTTCGTGCGTTATTAGCGCGGTATAGTTCCTCCGTCTCTTCACGATCTCAATCTTTCTTCTGGCGCTTTTTCCTCCAGAAAATCGAGTTTTGTCTGTTCCGCGCCCGTTTGTATCGTGTCTCGTTCGCCCTCGTGCGGCGTTGCAGCAATCTCGCCCATGCTGCATTCTTCTCCTCAACTAACTGCTCACATTCGCCGTCATACCAGTCATTTCTCTGATCCGGAGCCACCGTGCCTAGTGCAGCGGTTGCGGTGCTTTCAATGGCAGATCGAATATTTCTCCAGCCATCTTCAAGAGATGCTGTGCCTAGCGCCTGCGCCTCTTTCGTTGTCAGTGCCACTTCCAGCTGCTGCGCGTAGTCTTGGGCTAGTCTACCGTCTTGTAGCCGTCCAATGTTTAGCCGCGGCAGACGACTTCGATGCGTATTGTAGACGGTCGAGAGTTTTGAGCGTAGACATACTGCATCGAGGTAGTGGTCGGATTCAATATTGCACTGCGGTAAGTGCGGACGTTCGTGATGTTAGAGAACAATTTACCGTCGATTAGAACGTGGTCGATTTGGTTTTCCTTTACTTGATTAGGTGATTTCCATGTGGCCTTGTGGATATTCTTGCGGGGAAAGAAAGTGCTTCGGACTACCATTGCATCGTTGGCCGTTGTCGTTCGATTCGGTATGCAGTGTATTACTTCTCCGTGAAGTTAAACGATTACAATGATATTGAAATGCTAATATCATCTTCCAAACTTAGTCTCGAAGAATTGTTGCCGCAATGCGTTCTTGTTTCATCCAGTTAGAGTCCTTCGACTCGTTCGTCGAGCTTTTATGCGAATTGAATCGCAACGCTCTGACCCGACAATCGCTTTATGTTCATGGTTCACTCACTCTTAGAACCGGTGACGCTTGACAGTCTTGCGTGAAACTAATATACCACCAGATAGTGGTCAGAGTCAATATTTAATCCTCGGAAGGTCCTTACATCTATGACATCTGAGAAACATCGATCGTCGAAACACGATCGATTTGATAACACGTATTGCCATTTGGGTGTCTCCAGGCGTGCTTTCGAAAACTCTTGCGTGCAAAATAGGTGCTGTCATCCATCCTAAAAGATTGTGAACCTAATCTTGAGTCACCACGAGTAAGTTGGCATATACCCTTTTCTCACTAACAGTAAATGAAAAATGATTTCTGTTCAGTTCATTCCCAACCGAACTGAATGTCTAGCCGCAACATCAGATGAAGAGTACCAATCTTGCATCACACGAGGCTCCGCCCATCAAAATTGTCCACAACGAAAGCCCACCCTTTCCAGCGTCACCGGCAGCTTTTCGGGTACATATACGGTAGCACGACAGCAAGATGGCGTTCAGTTTCCATTCGACGACCGGAGCGACAGCAGAAGCAGCAGTAAGCAAACCATCGAAGCATCGAGAACAGCGCAGTGAGCCGAGCGCGAGCGAGATAGCTTGATCGCAAGCAGGCTGCTGATCGAGTGCTGGCGCGACAGAGACGACGCGCAGTGGTCTCCCGAGCCGTCGTGCGGGTGACAGCAGCAACAGAAGAAGAAGAAGAAGAAAAAGCTGCCTTATGATGATGCACAGTGTATTATTAAGAGAGAGGAATCAGACCGCATCGTGCTTTCGTGCTGTGCGGTTCTTTCTCTCTTTGCGGAAGGAAGTTTTTTATACTACCCGAAGCTATTTTAATTTCAACGGTGCTTCTTAGCGCTATTTGTACCCACTGATCCCGTTACGATCTTTGCAAGGACCCGTGCCTTCGTTTTACGTTGGACCCGTTTGCGGAAGTAAAATTCCGACAAGCGGTGGTAATCCTGCAGGGACACCGTTCTGGGAAAAACCTCTTAGAAGGTCACGTCTCCACGCTCAGCAATGAGTATTAACAAAAACAAGAGGAAGGGGGAGTCTCTGAATTCTCCACTTCCTTCAAAGAAACAAGGTTTCAAGACCGTCCTGCCCAAGCGCGGAAAAATAGAAGGAAGCTGGAGAATTCAGATATTCCTTCTAACTCTAATATCGGAAATAATTCTTCTCCAATCGAACTGAGCAATCAGTTCGATTTGATTAATGATGAAATTGAGCAAATCGAATCTACCTCTAGCCCAGGTGATTCGATTCATGCGAAAAAGCAAAGGATTCCGCCAATTGTGGTATCTGTTGCCGAGTTTTCTGGCTTTCGGAATGAAATCTTGAGTAACCTTCAGGGGATCAAGGTTTCATTTCAGATTGCTAGGAAGGGTGACTGCCGCGTTTTGCCGGGATCCTTTGACGATCGCAAACGTCTTCTTCAGTATTTAACTGAAAAGCGCCATAAATTCTTCACATACGACGACAAAATTGAACGATTGTTCAAAGTCGTCTTGAAAGGTCTCCAAGTGATGACAAATCACTGGATGAGATTAAAATTGAAATTTCTCAATTACTTGGATTTTCACCAGTCCAAGTAATTAAGATAAAAAAGGAATCCCACTCTGGTACTTCCCATAGGGGCATTTCTCAAGAATTTTATTTAGTTCATTTTAACAAAAGTGAACTAAATAATATGAAAAGTTTGGAAAAGGCCTATATTATGTTTATGTTCGTGTTACATGGGAACATTTCCGCAGGCCTGGAGGAAATTTCCAAAACCCCACCCAGTGCCGTAAATGCCAAAAGTGGGGTCATGGAACCAAACATTGTCACATGGATGCTAAATGCATGATTTGTGGTGGAACCTCTCACGCCAAAGACGCATGTCCTGTGAGAGAAGATTCCAATAAATTTAAGTGCGCAAACTGTGGGGGCAATCATAAATCCAATTTCTAGAAATGCCATAAACGCAAAAAATATATGAATTCCCGTGCAAAATTGATGACGGGAAATTCCAATCGAATCCCAGATTCGACGGGTAGAAATTTTTCAAACGCTCAAATTTCGAAACCGGTTACCGGTCGAGCAATTCATACCCACCACAATTCACAAACAAATTTTGCCGCTCGTCAACGGGTAGCAAGCACTTCAGTAAATTCCAATTTTTCCAATGTACCTACGTATGCAAACATCGCTGCTGGTAGACAAAATTTCTCTTCTCAAAATGAGGTTTATACCCATGTACCCATGTCCCAACGGAAAATAACGGTCATGTTGCCGATTCAGGTAGCATGACTGTTTCCGATTTTGATTTTTTAACTGAACAATTGCATCACATGATTGATGCAATGTTCAAAGCAAATACTATTCCTGAAGCTGTTCAGGTTGGTATAAAGTACACACAAAAAATTGTTATCGGACTCCGTTTCAATGGATCCAAATAATTGTGTGAAAGTTCTAAATTGGAATGCCCGCTCTCTAAAGGGTAAGGAAGATGAATTATTCAACTTCCTTTCAGTTCATAATGTGCATATTGCCATTATAACTGAAACGTATTTAAAACCAGGACTCTCCATTAAAAGAGATCCAAACTATTTTATCTACAGAAATGATCGTCTTGACAGCGCCTGTGGTGGGGTCGCCATTGTCATTAATAGACGTATCAAACATAAATTATTTTCTTCGTTTGATACCAAAGTTTTTGAAACCTTGGGAGTTTCTGTTGAAACAAATTTTGGTCAATTTTCCTTCATTGCAGCCTATTTGCCTTTTCAATGCAATGGGCAGCAAAAGAATTTGTTGAAAGCTGATCTTCAAATTCTGACTCGCAACAAATCAAAATTCTTCGTAATTGGTGACTTCAATGCCAAACACCGTTCATGGAATAATGCTCAAAGCAATTCCAATGGCAAAATTTTATTTGAAGATTGTTCTGCGGGATATTATACTATTCAATATCCCAATGGCCCTACTTGTTTTTCTTCCAGTCGAAATCCTTCTACAATTGATTTAGTTTTAACGGATTCAAGTCAGCTGTGTGGCCAATTGGTAACTCATGCTGACTTTGACTCTGATCACCTTCCTGTGACATTTGAAATCTCACAAGAAGCCATTTATAATCCAATCAGCTCTACTTTTAATTATCATAGAGCTGATTGGGATTTATATAAAACGTATATCGATAGGAATTTTGATGTTGATATTCCTCTCGATACTAAAAGTGATATTGATAATGCTCTCGTATCTTTGACAAATTTAATTGTCGAAGCCAGAGGCATTGCAATTCCGAAATGTGAAGTTAAATTCAACTCCATTATTATTGACGACGATCTTCAGCTACTGATCCGTCTTAAAAATGTGAGAAGAAGGCAATACCAAAGAACTCGCGATCCCGCGTTGAAAGTTATTTGGCGAGATTTGCAAAATGAAATTAAAAAACGTTTTGCTATTCTGAGAAATACCAACTTTGAGAATAATGTCTCGAAGTTGGATCCCAGTTCGAAACCCTTTTGGAAATTAACAAAAATTCTTAAAAAACCTCAAAAGCCAATTCCAGCGCTTAAAGAGGGAAATAAAATTTTATTAACAAATGGCGAAAAGGCTCAAAAACTTGCTCAGCAGTTCGAGAGTGCCCATAATTTTAGTCTAGGTCTCACTAGTCCAATTGAGGATCAGGTTACACGAAGCTTCGAAGACATTCTCAACCAAGATAATGTTTTTGACCCTTCGTTGGGAACTAATTTGGATGAAGTGAGATCTATTACTAGAAAATTTAAAAATATGAAAGCCCCAGGTGATGATGGTATTTTCTACATACTTCTTGAGAGCTCTTTATCCTTTTTGGTTAATTTATTTAACAAATGTTTTCAATTGGCATACTTCCCAGATAAATGGAAAAATGCCAAAGTTGTTCCAATTTTGAAGCCGGACAAAAATCCAGCTGAGACTTCAAGTTATCGCAAAATCAGTTTGCTTTCTTCAATAAGCAAACTGTTTGAAAAGATTATTTTAAATAGAATGATGGTTCATATTAATGACAATTCTATTTTTGCTGATGAGCAATTTGGTTTTCGCCATGGGCATTCAACCACTCATCAGTTATTAAGAGTTACGAACTTAATTCGGCTCAACAAATCTGAAGGATATTCGACTGGAGTTGCTCTTCTTGATATAGAGAAAGCATTTGACAGTGTTTGGCATGAAGGTTTGATTGTAAAATTGATGAATTTTAATTTTCCTCTGTACATCATTAAACTGATCCAAAATTATTTATCAGATCGCTCGCTGCAGGTAAACTATCAGAATACTAAATCTGATAGATTACCTGTAAGGCAAGTGTCCCCAAGGCAGCATACTGGGCCCATATTGTATAACATTTTTACTTCTGACTTACCTGATTTACCACCAGGGTGGCAAAAATCTTTGTTTGCAGATGACACCGGCCTTTCAGCAGAAGGGCGAAGCCTTCGTGTCGTTTGTAGTAGATTGCAAAAAGTTTGGATATTTTCTCCACTTACTTGCAAAAATGGAAAATTTCTCCGAATGCTCAACTTCTAATTTTCCCACATAAGCCGAGAGCTTCTTATTTGAAACCTTGTGGCAGACATATTGTCACTATGAATGGGGTTCCAATTAATTGGTCTAGCGAAGCTAAATATTTAGGACTTCTGCTAGATCAAAAATTAACTTAGTCTATATCCACTTATAAACAGAAAATCATAACTTTGTCTTAACAACAAACTTTTGATTTACAAACAAATTTTTAGACCTGCCATGTTGTATGCTGTGCCAATATGGACTAGTTGCTGCAATACCAGAAAGAAGGCACTCCAGAGGATTCAAAATAAAATTTTGAAAATGATTCTGAAGCTGCCTCCGTGGTATAGTACCAATGAACTTCATAGAATTTCTAATATTGAGACATTGCAACAAATGTCCAACAAAATAATTTCCAATTTTAGACAAAAATCGTTGCAATCTTCTATTGCAACGATTAACTCCTTGTACCCTTAGTATAAAATAGGTTAAGTTTACAATGATATGGAAATGCTAATATCATCTTCCAAACTTGGACGTACATGTTCATGATAGCATTAGAGGCGAAAGTATAGAATTGATAGTTCCGTTAGGATACGGCAGGCATGAAGAATGTTTTTATATAGAAGTCGATTTGAAAGCGAGCGGAGGGCAATATTTGTGATGGCATATATCGCACGACCTTCCTTCTGCCAAGCTCCCGTATGAAGGGGAGGGAAGAATATCAGTGTGGAAGCTGATATATCTCCACTGGCAAAAGGAAGGTGGTTTGACTTGCTCATATGCCATCGCGTGCGGAAGGATTTGCTATCGACGAGTACTGTCTCCAAATTTCTAATATGACATCAGCATTTAGTCGAATAGGATTTTTATTGCACAGTTCTGTTTTCTCATTGCGTCCGTCTCGTCGCAACCAACTTGGCTGCCTCGGAGAGAACAAAGCAGAGAAAGGCACTGCTGCTGTACCGTCGACCAATAACAGCTGAATTGATGGATGCCCCACCGAGGGTAGTACACTAAATTAATGATTTCGTGTGTTACTTCTACGTGAAGTTAAACGATTTACAATGATATGGAAATGCTAATATCATCTTCCAAACTTGGACGTACATGTTCATGATAGCATTAGAGGCGAAAGTATAGAATTGATAGTTCCGTTAGGATACGGCAGGCATGAAGAATGTTTTTATAGAAGTCGATTTGAAAGCGAGCGGAGGGCAATATTTGTGATGGCATATCGACTAAATGCTGATGTCATATTAGAAATTTGGAGACAGTACTCGTCGATAGCAAATCCTTCCGCACGCGATGGCATATGAGCAAGTCAAACCACCTTCCTTTTGCCAGTGGAGATATATCAGCTTCCACACTGATATTCTTCCCTCCCCCTTCATACGGGAGCTTGGCAGAAGGAAGGTCGTGCGATATATGCCATCACAAATATTGCCCTCCGCTCGCTTTCAAATCGACTTCTATATAAAAACATTCTTCATGCCTGCCGTATCCTAACGGAACTATCAATTCTATACTTTCGCCTCTAATGCTATCATGAACATGTACGTCCAAGTTTGGAAGATGATATTAGCATTTCCATATCATTGTAAATCGTTTAACTTCACGTAGAAGTAACACACACGAAATCATTAATTTAGGTTAAGATTAGTTTAAGTTGAAAACATTGTAATTCCTACATGGTTCAATTCAACCAGAGGAAAAATTCTAACTGCCAGAGGCAATTGAAATGTATTAATAATAACTAAAAGCGTAACATAGCAAATAAGGATGATAGTGTTAAGAAAACACGGAACACCTAGTCTAAGAGATGAATGCATGTATTAGATAATTAGCAAATAAAATTAGTAAAAAAAAAAAAAAAAAGAGAGGAATGAATACAGTTGTTTGATGTGTTTTCCCGTGTTTGCTTCCACCCAGTCCAACAGAGTTAATTAAAATAATCAGTCTTTATCAAGGCTCAAAGAGTTACATTAAAGTAGTTTTCGGTTGCTGCTAGCCAGGGTGCTAGTCCAGCTCAACCCCCCTGTGGCTTCATGAGGCGAAGTCATTCCGGGAAGGAACGCAAGGGTCCTGCTCCCACCCGCTCGGTTCCCAAGAGGAACGCGAGCACCCACCGAGGCACACCAGCGCAGTACAGTCCGCTGCCATCCTCACCAATTTCGTTTGTACATATCACCAATAATCGTGGCTCCGGAAAGTGTTATACACGCCTGAGCCTATCAAATAAACGAATTTGGAAAAAATAGGTGCAACGACCATTCTCTGACTACGACAAAGTTTACTAGCCCCAAGCCCTTGCGAGTGGTAGTTGCGTGGTGGCTCTCCTTTCCAATAATTAGACAAAAGATCACTTCCCTTTCGTTCAATGAATTTGTGTCTCTGATAATGAGCTTCCGGTCGTATTTTGCGCAATCTGTGTAGGTCTTGTCTAGATGTTTATAGAACTTATCCTTCATACCTTCAGGTTTGTTTTTGGTGTGCTCTTATGTAGCACACTTGATATACACGAGTTACTAATATCCATGTTAGTACGACTAAATCTAGTCATACATGAGCTGCTGCAAAACAATCAGTAAGAAAATGTGCTACTCCTTGTTTCGCCTTCTCGCCACCACTGTAGTAGATGTGATACTTGAATGAAATACCCGCAATTGGGTCCATCGCGTGGAATTCCCGTTCTTCTGTTCTTCGTCATCTGACCTCCTAAAGCGGTGCAACCTCCACCTTCACCTTTTGCAGATCTGGGGTCGTACACTAATTACGTAAGCACTTACGAGGGGAGAGGTAGTGTGCCATTTTCTTACGCTCCATATAAATAAAAAATGATTTGTTTGGGAAAAATCTTACATGGGGTTAGGGAGGGTTGAAAAACTTAAATTGCTTACGTAATTAGTGTACGGCCCCTCTCGAGCAAGGAGGGCAATTCGTGAAAGGTCCTAAAGTTTCTTACACCGAGTTCCCAATCAGTTTCCGTTAAACGTGTCGTGTTATTTGCCAATTGTTCAATGCTGTATTTTCGATTTCATCCATTACAAGTTTCATTACTCACGCTTTCACGGGTTCATTCATTCCATTTATTTAGCTTACATAAAAACAGATAACACTGAATGAACAATTTGACGCCACAATACACGGGGCGAGGCCACTTTTCTGCATCCTCGGTTGCTCCCCATGCTCGCCAAGTCGTTCTGCATCTGGTTAGCGTTCTTGTACATGCCGGGTTGGAAACGACGTCATCTTTGCAGGGTTTCTGTCCAGTATTCTTGCAACGTACCCTGCCCATCGTAGCCTTTCATCTTTAGCTACCTTCTGGAAACTGAATTCGCCGTAGAGTTGGCCGAGCTCGTGGTTCATTCTTCGCCGCCACACACCGTCCTCTTGCACACCACCAAGGATGGTCCTGAACATGCGTCTCTCAAATACGCCGATTGTTTGCAAGTCCTCCTCGATCGGGTAGGCCATTGATAATCGACTGCCAGCTGATATTGCAGCCTGAAAACTGTTGATCTTCTAACATTAGAGATGAATGGTTTGGTGGGAAAGATCGAACATATTACGACTCTATAAGTTTGAGCCACGGCTTTTAAATGAAGGACAGCTTTGCTCGATCAGCCGTTCAGTTTTTCGATGAACGTGTCTCGGAAATCTTATCTCCCAAATTTTGTTCCCTTGTATTTTGAAAGGAATGGGATTCACAGTATTTCAACATGGAAAGCCAAAACTCTGCCCGTTTAAATTATATGGGAACCAAAATCCGAATAAAAAATTTCCCAAAATGTGAATGTGTATGTGTTCATTGTTTGTCCATTCAAGAGCATCTATTTCTCTTGTTCTCCACTTCCATGATCCGATTAGTTAAACAATATTTGGAACGAGATAATATTACGCCGGAAACCTGTATACGGGGAATGACGGCTTTGGCAAGTTTTGTTCTATTATTGTCAGGGGTTTTTTTATGACTGATTATGCTCAAGTTTGGCCTAAACATTGTTTGCATATCAAAGAATATTGTGGCCAAATTTCATAAAATTTGGTCGACAAAAACCCCTGACAATAATAGAACAAAACCTGCCAAAGCCGTCTTTCCTCCTACCTGATTAAACAATTTTCATGATTTGAATCGAACTAGCTGATGCTGATAGCTCAATTGATATTTTCAGGACTGAAAACATGGATATGGAAATAATCCAACAACTTAGAACAGCGGAAGTCATAAAATTTACATCCAAATTTACAAAACTTCTTGAAATCGACAAGAACATCGATGAACTTCACTTTTCAAAGATAAGTCATCCATTGTATACTTACTTGCAGTTTTATGATTCCTTACATCAAGATGTTCGGAGACATTTTTCTTTGGCAAATTAGTAAGCATATGCGGTATTTCGAAAAATTTCGTTTCAGGTGGTTCGAAACGAAATTCCGCGGAATTTCGCGGAATTTGAGCTTGGCGAAATCTGATTTCTTGATTTCGTTTCGTTTCGTAAAATTAGAAAAATTTCGCTAGAAAAAACAAGCTTCTCACGAAATTTAACGAAATTCCGCGGAATTTCGAAACAAATTTAAACTTAAACCAAAATTTTGGCTGCGCCGCTGAAATAAATCATAAAACTATTTTCAAAACTTTTATTTTTATTTTTTTTCAACGCTTACTTCTGCTTCTTCAATGGTTTTACATTCCAACTGGAACTTAGCTTGCTTTTCAACTTAGTATTCTATTAGCACATCCTCAGTTATTAATTGAAAACTTTTCTATGTCCGCCATTGCATGAGTATGTATCTTGTGTGGCAAGACAATGGATACACTATGTCCAGGGTGTCGAGAAAGTTTCCCAACCGAAAACATACTTGACCAGACCTAGAATCAAGCTCGCCATCTCCGGATTGGCAATCCTACGCCTTTACTCGCATAGCTATTTGAGATGCTTACCACATAACCCATTCTGAGTCAACGTATTTAGTTTTCTTCTATAAAACGTCTTCAGTATTTTGTTAGAAATATCTAACAGAAAACGAAAAGTATCTTTAACTATTCGATCCTATTTGTGTAAATGTAACCAAATTGAATCAGATCATTATAAATTTGTCAAAGATACAAAGTCGTGTCGTGGATTCCAAGGGCTCTTTGAAGTCATTTTTCAGCGCCTCTTATTAATAACCCATTTCTTCACTTCCACTTCAGGCCACAAACCAGGTTTAAGGACATGAGTAAGCACCGTTAAGAGTTAAGAAGGCCCTAAGGGATAAATTGACTGTAAGCACATGACCGGCATCATTATTGGTCATAAATTGGAAACTCCGAAGCCAGTGAATTTTTTTTTATCCAGAGTAGATTACACCCAGTTCTTTTTTTACACGGTTGGTTTTTACTCGACTACGACCTTTAGCGTCAATAAAACTATGAGTTAACTCTATGAAAAAATCACTAAAAATTGAAAAATACAGGTAAAATTAGTTTTTTAACGAAATTTGAAACGAAAAATCAAACAATTTCTATATTTTTATTTACTTACGAATATAAAACTGAACTGATTGATCAGATTCGGGAGCACACGCTCCACGATGTATTGCTATGAAAGCGGCACAAATGCTGGGGTATTGCCTTATTGCCAATGCACTATGGTCCAGGATACAGATTTACGCGGAAAGATGAATTTTACGCCAAAACTATATTTTTTATAAGAAAATTATTTTGAGCTTTTTAGTGGAATGTCTTCACTTGTCATAAGACGAGCTTATACAATCCCATTGAATTCCACCACTTACTTGTATCTTGACAGATACGTATTTCTACCTCAACAGTAAGGCCGTCTTCAGTGTCTCGTACTTGACTCGACGTCGTACTCGTACTCGACACACATGAGAGACTTTTCCTATAGCTCTTAAGTTGGCCGATTTAAAGCAATTTTACCTAATTGAATTAGGGTATACCTAAAAAAACAGTATTTTTAATCTACTGTTTTTGTTTTGGATTTTTCGACTTTTAGAGCTTCGTCTTCAGGTAACTTTCAAAGCTAAAAAAAATGCAACTTTTGAGGGGTAAATACGCTCAATATCTTCTTCCGATCAAAAGTTATAATCGTTTTTCTGTCAAAATAACATTTTTTTCATAAGTTACACGGCATTTGAAAGAGAAATTCATATTCCTTATTATGTCAAAAAATTGAGGATATGTTATTTTTTTATCTGAAGTTTTACTAATGTAAAAATCATGTTTTTTTTAAAATAAATTGATATAATTCTACAACGGAAGAAGATACAGAAGATATTCTTATAGCAAAACACGCGTTTTTAAAAGCTCCAAAAGTCTTCGGAAGGTGACATCCGTAAAAATAAAAAATGAAATGAGCAGATCATAAATATTGTTTTTGAGGGACACCCTAATCCTGGTAAGTAAAATTACCCTAAACAAGTGAGCTTAAGAGCTACATAAGAAGTTTATATAGCAAAGTTGAGTTGATTGGAAAAAGCTGTGCTACAACTACAACTTTGTAGAACATTTTATGTCAATATTTCGCAAAATACAAAAAAATAGAATTTCACATTTTTATAAAATGGCCCACCCTATTTTTCGGTAACTGTATAATAAGGGCCCAAGTATCCAGAACAACTTTGTAGAACAATTTTTTTTTCCTAAAAGTATGCTTTAGGCCGAAAATGCATCTTTTCTCGTAAATCTTGCAATACGATGATGATGATAAAACTTATAAAAAGTGTTAAAGCTGTAGATTTTTTATTTTTCATTTTTTACAAATGGCTTTTCAAAACGCGTGTTTTGCTATAAGAATATCGTCTGTATCTTCTTCCATTGTCGAGTTATATCAATTTATTTGAAAAAACATGATTTTAGTAAAATTGGAAAAACTTGAGATAAAAAATAACCTATCTCCAATTCTTTGATATAATAAGAAATATGAATTTCTCTTTCAAATGCCGTGTGAACATATTTTTTTGGTCCGCCCTAACCGGAGATATCAACTTATGAAAAAAATGTAATTTTGACAGAAAAACGATTATAACTTTTGATCGGAAAAAGATATTGAGCATATTTACTCCTCAAAAGTTGCATTTTTTGAGCTTTGAAAGTCACCTGAAGACGACTTTTTCTAAAAATCTAAAACAAAAAAGTAGATCAAAATACTGTTTTTGTGAGGTACACTCTAATTCAATTAAGTAAAATTGCTCTAAATCAGCCAACTTAAGAGCTACAGGAAAAGCTTTCTTGGCAAAATCGATTGAAATAAGCTGCGCTACAACTTTGTAGAATATAACATGTCAAAAGTCCGAGAAATAAAAAAATATTTTCTATTTTTTTATATGATGGGCCACCCTATTACCTTACTATTTCGAATAATTTTGTGGAACAACAGTTTTTTCTAAAAAATATAGTTTTGGCGTAAAATTCATCTTTCCGCGTAAATCTGTATCCTGGACCATAGTGCAATGATATATAAACGGGAACGAGGCGATTTATCACAGACTTCGTCTTCTCTTATTATAACTCTATTTACCGCAAAACAGTTATTTGACTCTGAAAAGTGAAATCGAAATTCTGTTCATAATATAAAACTAATTTAATAAAAATTCCGCGGAAAAAAAATTAAATTTCGTTTCGTTTCGAAAAATTTCGAGTTAAATGGACGCTGATTTCGTATCGTTTCGAAGACTCGAAAGTAAATCTATATTTCGTTTCGTTTCATTTCGAATCAACATAGACATTTTAAATTTCGTTTCGTTTCGTTTCGTTAGGAAAAAGTGTGTTATCGCATACCCTTACAAATTAGGAATAAACAAGCATTTCAACATCAATAAAAAATAAAATGCGTGAGATATCAATTTGTTTTTGTGGTTCATTGAAAATACTTCGAAATAAATTAGCGAGCCGTTCAAATGAGTCGGTTCTTTCAATTGAACGCTTGGTTTGGAGCCGCTCACTAATTGAACCTATTTGTCTATTACTAATCAAACCCTTTCTTTTCATATCTTCCTGGTCCTGCAAAAAGCCGATTTTCTCTCAACAACTTTCTTACTTCTTTTTCTTACCTATTCACTAGCAGCATCCAAACATTAGTCTGATCCCTGTGTTCGAATTTCTGAAGGACAGAGCGCAAGCGTCTGAATGAAATACCCACAAAAAAAATGATCGTGCGGTATGCGATAATAAGCGAATGGAACGTCTCGCTTATCTCCTGATGGTTTCAAACGTTCTATTCAAAGTAATCCTTATAAAAAGTATAATGATAAAAAACGGTAGCATAACATGCACGCAACTGTTAGGCCCATCTGTTAGGATCCAGATGGCAACGCAAATTATGATATTAAGCAGTAGCTTGATCTAAAAATAAATCAAAGTAATAATGGCGTCAATCCCACGGGATGGAAATGTTTCACATCGGAAATTTTTCACCTAGGAATTAAAAAATATTTAGCTCAATAAATGATGATTTATTAACAATAAACTTGAAAAACCTGTAAAAAAAGAATATCTGTGAGAAACATTCGTTAAACTTTCGAACCGTTATTCGAAACTGCTCAGAGTAGTTGAAATAATCTTCATATAAAAAATGCAACGTTGGACATAAACCAAACAATAAAATTAATGATACGATGTTTACATTATGTCATGCTTCCATTCATGATACGAGACAGAAACCACGCAACCACCCACGCGGCCTTAAATATTCTAATTGATTGTCGATTTTCATTCATTCGGGTGCCGCTTGGTTGTCAATAACCATAAACCAGCAATCACATCGTTTACCCCCAGAAACCATTAATCATTATTTGTTTTCCTCCGAGCTGTACACAGGATAATGGAAACCTCCAAATTAAACTCCGTCCGGGAACCGCAGTCAAAATGTGAGCTCCCTCCATGTTCGGGCACCAGATTTTATCCATCATCACAATGAAACGGAACATGGAATTAGGGTTGGCTTAGCAGCGGGCAATGGGCCCATCGGGCTACCCCCGCGCCAAAGGATTATGGAAAACCGCACCAAATCGCGTCTAATTTCCCCAATTTTCCCCCCAATCAAACCGTCACGGCCAGCCGGTGTAAGTTTGCGGGCGCATTTGGTGGATTATTGCCACGCATTAGCATCGAATCAGCAACAGCAGCAGCGGCACGACTTTGCCGAGCGGGCGAGGCCTGATTGAAGGGTCAACCTGATACGCATCAATCCAGTCACCGTCATCACCGCCGCCGCCGCTGCCCAATTTACTCCATTAGCGCACCAGTTCATCTACTGTCAATCTAAATTACGGTATTATGTTACAACGTCATGTGCTCGAGCGTGGCAGCTGGTGGAAGTCGGTAGCAAGAATAGCGCATTGCCGGAGGTGGCAGCAGCAGCAGCAGCAGCAGAAGCAGCATCGCCCGGGCTTAGAGGTCGGATAATATTTCAATTTGTGGTACGAGGCTATTCCCATCCATCCAACTGTCATATAAAGCATTCATGGCGTGTATTTATTTGTGGTTCGGTTGTATCCCTTCTGGAGGATAGCGCGGTAAAGTGGTGGCAAGTGGACTGGGTGGATACGCGTGGTGAGCGTGTGAGTGAATGAACTGAACAGGTTGCGAGCCCGTGAAAACGCTGATTTTAGATGGAGAGTTTTCCATTTTCGTGACCAACCGCAGGGGTTTTCAGCTTCTGAAAGGGCACGTCATGAGGTGTCGCTATGTTCTTAGCGTTAGAAGGTAAATGGCAGTATTGTCTATTTGCGAATGGCCTAAGTTTTCCGAAGTAAAATGTGATTTGAGGTGAAAACAGATAGCTACATTAAAAAAATGCAAACTAAAGAATTGCTAACCTGTGATTCACAGATTTTAAATCATAACCCAAGCAGATCTGCAAATAATATTTACATTTCCTGCTTCGAAACGTTTAGGCTGAAAACCTCCACCAAAGGGATATAAACGAGTACCCCACACATTGCCGAATACTCTGTATGCCACTTACAGCTAATGAGTTTTATTGTTTGTCGCGTCACGGTGCGGCTTAACAGTGAAAGCATACACAATACTACACCTCATACCGAAATTCTGCCTCCACTTCCACAAATAATGCTTTCTAAATCGTGTTATTTCGTCAATGATCTAAAAATATACGACTGTGGCAGGTCACGCACGATTCGGTGGAAGTGTACTCCGGAGTCTCCATTATTCCCGCGGTGCCAAATAGCAATCTCCGAAAGGATCAAGGCACGTGAGAAGTTTCACTGGACAAGGATAATCGAGGATAGGTGGAGTCAGTCGTCTGCCTGAACGCACGTTACCACGCATACGCGTTCCAGCCCCTCCCGGGAAAGGTACTTACTGGCACAGTACTAAACAAAAGTGCGATCGGGGAGGTGATAATTGAATAGAAATTGACGTCAAATGTCCACGTCCGTACCGGAGTGTGTGTTTTATTGACAGCCCACATGACATTCTTCGTACGCCTGTGCGGCGAAGTTTTGGCGTGGCTGAATAATAAAATAGGCGCCCGTCCGGCATGGTGGAAACCTTTTTTTATTTGACTGAACTGATTAAACTATCAGCTGTAGTTAAATATACATACATGTTGGTTTATTTATCCGCAACCCGTGCTATTTGAGTTTTTGTTTGTCCCGTACTGTAAAACCTTTATTGCGAGATAACGTCCCCTTGATGCACAAAAAAAAATTATTCACTTGTATGGAAAACATTTGTGTCTGTCAAAAAGCTTTTTTTTTTATTCTAATGAACTGAGAACTTTGAATGTTCTTAAAACTTAAAGCTTAAAGAGCTTAAAGATATTAATAACTGTATACAAAATTTAGTCATTGTTGAACCTTTCGAAGGTGTTCTGCACAACAATTCATTTCTTGAAAATCCTTTTTGAAGTAATGGGTGAAGTTGACAAGCTGATCACATTGAGTCACATTGAATAAAGTGAATGCCAAGGAAAACGTGGAGCCATCTACCAATTAAACATAGAATGGAGGGAGCTAAAGCTTGAGTAATTTAATATTGGGACGCAAAAAAATGATTTATTTCGGAGCGATATTATTGAAGTAAAAATATTAGGCACTGAAAATGAAGGTGATAGACTTTAAACTTTAATATCTCAGCCGTTTCTCGATGGATTTTAAATTTTTTTGGACCTTTCGATCAAGGATGAGTCAACGCTTCTTTGTATTCATATGAAAAAAAAAACTTTTTTAACTATTTATTATCGATAATTGATAAAAAGTTTAGAAATAGGTAAACTAACCAATCACGTACATGCATCACTAGCACAGACATCAAAAATCAATCACTTGCGGGTTTGGATCTAATCCTCAGTTTGAACAAGATTTCACGCAGAGCGGACACATCAAAGCGATCGCAGCGGAGCGGACACAGCATCACGGAGGCGCTGGTAATATTTTCAACGGAAATCCATCGCATTGGTGTTGGTTCTCGGTGTGTTGCTGCAGATCATTCAACCTCAACGAACCAGCATTTCATATGAAGAAAGGGGTGCCGATGCTGAAAATGTATTACAAATTGGAGTGTCAGTTAGTTATTGGAAAGGCGCATTGGGAAATGAAAATTGGTTCTTCTCAGAACCAACATTTTATGGAAAGAAACTCATAACGATTAATGAAGGGGCGGGGCTTAGCGAAAAATCATCAAGTGGCGGTCGGACAGTCGACAAGCGTTTGGATGCAGTTAGTTATTGGAAAGACGGGGTTTGATGTGGTAGCTTGGTTGCTGTTAGTGATCCCATCCATTAAAATTCACTGCCTCATCTCCCTCCGACGCGCTATCAAATTCGCTATTTACGAAGTTGTGCACTTTGAAGAAAATTTATCGCGAATTGACCTTCTTTTGTATAAAATGGTGGCTCGAAAAGAAAAACCGATTTCCATTCCCATGACTAACAGAAACAAAACCAAATAATCTTGCCTGAAAATTTTACTTTTCGCCTATGACAGCCAAATCGATGAAGACGCCAATATCTCTTCTTAGATAAATAGTTTGAGTCCTGAAAAGAACTGTGTAATTAATTCTTGGAGTTGTCCTCA
Source organism: Armigeres subalbatus (assembly GCF_024139115.2). Classification (NCBI taxonomy): domain Eukaryota; kingdom Metazoa; phylum Arthropoda; class Insecta; order Diptera; family Culicidae; genus Armigeres; species Armigeres subalbatus. The sequence goes on from NC_085140.1 coordinate 250,800,829, forward strand.
CTTTGCCACGTACGTTCCCTCCGCGGGCTAAAACTAAACGTCGCAAATAAATATATTTGCGTTTGGTTTCATGCCATTTCTGATTCTGCTTATTTCTCCTTTATTTCTGACATTTTTGACGATGGTGTCTTCTATGATTGTGATATCCTCCAGCCAGTCGAGTGACCTCAGCGGCGATGCGGCCGATGAGTCATGTTAATTCCATGGTTAGAGACTCAAAGTCCATACAACTGATTCGCCTTCTTGATTCAGTTGACCTCCGAGCAGTTTGCTCAATGTTAATAAAGAGGCACAAATTATTATGGCAAATACCATCCAATTCGTATAGCTACGTAGTCCTACGTCACCTTTGCGTACAACCCGATTGGGCTTTACCTTTGAGTTTTTTCTATTAACGGTTACTACAAAATTTCCAACAGAAAACGAAAAATATCCTTTACTCTTCTATCCTATTTTTTTTCGAAAGTGATCCGATTTAAGTCGTTAGGCTAAGAGTGTAACTGTAATCAGATATAAATCATCTCAGTACAACTTTGTCAAAGAAGCAAAACCGTGGCGTGGATTCCTAGGGCCCTTATAAAGTATTTTTAGGAGCACCGCCTACTTATTAAAAGCCGACTTCTTCACCTCTTAGGCCTCAAACTAGATTTGAACGCATGACTAAGCACCGCTTAAGAGTAAAGAAGGCCCTAAGAAAAACATTATTATTAAATTAAGCACATTGATTTTGCGTAGTGTTGATTTAAAACACGGTTTTCGTCTTCGAGTTTTCGAAATAACTTCGATTACATTAAATATTTAGTCGCTTACCAAGGTGGCTTCACATGAATTACCTTTTCAACAAACCAATAATTCCCTTCTAATTCTTAATTGACTGTAAGGGCGTGACCGGCTCGTACTACCCAGAGCAGCTGTTTCTTGGGCTCAATTGAAGTCGGTTGAGGATGAACATTTCAGAACAATTTTTGCCAGTCTCATATGCACAAACACATATATAACGACAAACAGACATTAGCTTGGTTCATCGAGTTGATTGTATATAAGACTAATGGGTCTCCGAGCTTCCTATAAAAAGGTTGAATTTGGCAGGAAGTTTTTGTATGAGGAAGGAAAAGTTATTTCTTCATACCGGGAAAACTGCTGTCGTAAAAACTTTGCAATCACATTTCTGAAATAGGTACAATCTGAAATAAATATCTTTGTGCATTTTAGAAAGATACAGAGGATTTGTCTAGAGCAGAGGTTCCCAAACTTTTAGATATGCGACCCACCTAGCAGAATCCCATATTGCTTGCGACCCACCAGGTACCAAATGCATTGCTTTTGTGAAATTAGATAAAAATGAGTTCGCGTTAGATTGCACAAATCATAACAAATTTCTTTATATTCCATCATTGTATTTGTCACAAATTTCGTCAATTTTTTGGATTGGATGTGGTTTGGATTTGGATGGGATTTGAATTGAATTTGGGTTGGATTTGGGTTGGATTTGAAATTTATTAAGATTGGATTTGAATTGGATTTCGATTTGATTAGTTTTGGATTTGGATTCAATTTGAATTAGATTTGGATTGGATTTTAAAAAGATTTGGATTTGATTTAGATTAGATTCGAATTGGATTAGGATTGGTTTTGGATTAGGTTCGGGGTTTAGATTTAGATTGTATAGGACTTCTTTCTACTTGCCCAAATATCTTATAACAAAAAAAGGCCGTTGATCTCGTCAGGTTTGTTGTTATTTAATCATCAAATCATTACTTAGATCCTAATTCAAAATATGAAATAGATTTGTGGGACAAAATAGTAACAACATTGTGAATTAAGATTTGTCTTTCGCGACCCACCACTGAACAGGCCACGACCCCCCTGGGGGTCGCGACCCACAGTTTGGGAACCTCTGGTCTAGAGAGCAAATGTAGGCTATTAACAATTCTCTATCTGCGTAGTGCGTATACGCCTTGCAGATGTTGATAAAATAAGTAACCTACTTGATAAACAATTTTCTGGTTTTTAGTTAGCTCAATACTATAAAACCACGCTGATAAGTCAATATGAAGTATGCTTCAGCATCAGCATAATCACTTAATTCTTAAGTGAAATATGGTTTTTAACAGAAATTGAATCAGAATACCAGAAAAATTCCACAATTTCTATATTTTTATATACTTACTGATATAATGTTGAATTGATATAAAATTGATCAGATTCGGGTGCACACACTCCACGATGAATTCCTTTAAAAGCGGCACAGATGCTGGGGTATTGCCTTTTAGCCAAAAGTATATAAACGGGATCGCGGAGATTTATCAGACTGCTTCTTCTGCTACTATAACTCTATTTGTCGCAAAGCAGTTATTTGACTGTAAAAAATAAAATCAAAATTGCGTACATAGGGGTAATGACGGCTTTGGCAGGTTTTGTTCTATTATTGGCATGGGGGTTTTTTATGACGGATTATGCTCAAATTTGGCCCAAACATTCTTTGCATATCAAAGAATATTGTGGCCAAATTTCATAAAATTCGGTCGACAAAAACCCCCTGCCAATAATAGAACAAAACCTGCCAAAGCCGTCTGTTCCCCTAATAAAAAATCAATTAAATAAAAATCCCGCGAAAAAAAAATTTCGTTTCATTTCGTGAAATTCCGAACCAAATGGACCTTGATTTCGTATCGTTTCGAAGTCTCGGAAGTAAATCTATATTTCGTTTCGTCTCGATTCGAATGAACATTGATGTATTAAATTTCGTTTCATTTCGTTTCGTTATCAAAAGTGTCTTATCGCATACCCTTAACCACTGCAGAACTTCTCTGCTGTAATGACAGCTTGCCAAATCATGCCAAAACTTTACAGGTCCTTTGTGGGCTTTAAAGTACGGAATAATACGCCTTTTACACACTTCTGCTTGAGAACTCATAGTCTTGTTTGTCACGAAAACCTTGTCCGCAGCAGCAAGTACTTTGCCAGATCATTAGTTTTCTTGCGAATTTATCGGCAAAAACTTGCTCGGGACATCACCTCGCACAGTAGCTTTATAAAACTTTTGTCAGGGAAGCTGCACAAAATCCAATTTCAACGATTTTGTGATTGTTTATCCTGACCGTATTTTCGAAGCCAAAATTAACTTTCGATTCACGGAGTGTTTTTTTATGAGAGTGTTTTTTTATGACAAGTGCATACGATGGGGAAGATTAATATTGACTCTGTTGTATTTAGTGGCTGTTGTGATTACCTGAGAGGCAACCAGCAGGAATTCGCAATATTTGTGTTTTTCTCGAGATGCATAATAAAAGAGGAGGACATTTCACAACAAACTGCTGTCAAAACATTCTAGTTCCGACCACTAGGAGCGCTGCAGTAAAATAAACAGTGCGTCCCAATAAATGACTCAAGCTCACATTGATATGTGAGTCCCAATAAATGACTCAAGCCCACATTGATATATTGATGTATATTGAATAGTACGGTTTTATTTTAATGTGTTTTTATCTCTATATGTATACAAAAATTAGTTTGCATTTCTTTTGAGGCAATATAGCTCATGAACGGATGGAGCGATTTTCAAGATTTTCTTATCCATCGATTCGTTTTGTTTGTATATATTGTACCGTTCATAAAAAATCTACTCATCCGCTTATTTTTAGTCGCAACGAAAAATAAGCGCCAGATAGTCGCCTAAGAAAAACATACCCCAGAAAAAATCTACTTTGATATTTTCAAAAATTTGGCTGCCACGTGGTGGATTCTGACTTTACACATCTATAAGAGCCTTGGAAAATTATAACGTAAGTTGTCATTTTGTTACAAGGCATAATACTAAACGTTGATCAATTAGAGGGGGAAGTATGAAAATTGACAAAATGCAATGATGGTTTCATGAGTCACCCTAGGAGTCACCAAGCTCAAACTAAAATTGATCTAGAGTGCGATGCTGTAATCAACAAACTGATTGACAGATCAAAAATAAGCGGGTTCGTCTTGTTCTTTAATAAATTTCTGGAGGACGTTTCGGAAGAACTAGTGGAGATATTTCCGAAGGTCTTTTCGAACTTTCTGGAGGAATTTTCTAAGCAATTCTTGAAGGATTTCTTGGAGAAATCGCTGCAGTAATTACTGGAGGAATTCTCGGAATTCCTAACAGAATTTCATTTTAATTGCTTAAAACATTTTCAGGGGTTTTTTGGATGAATTTTAGGCTATAGACTTTCACCATGAAAAACGAGACTGAAAACATGTGCTTAAAGAGAAATGTTTTTTTGAATATATGGGAGAAAACCACTGCCCTCCGATGGGAATCGAACTCACCCCTTGCGGTACGCTAGACGGGCGCTCTACCATTATGCTACGGTAAACTTAGTACTACCCCAGCCACAATGGTCGGATTCGTCAAATTTCACGACATAAATCGATAACTCGAAAACCATCAGAAAACCATCAGTGCTTGAATTTTGACATCTTCAGAAGGAAAGATCTACAAGAAAAGATCTATTTTTGGTGCAAGTTGTCATTAGGGTGTCCCTACGGTGAATTTTTTTTGAGAATTTATTTTTTTACCCTTTTGAGTTAGGAGTTCATATAATTCTACAAAGTTGTAGATAATTTAATTCTAAGCATTTTTGCTTAATAAACATTTATTTTATCTCATATAGGTAATGTTTCATGACAAAATTGCCAAATTTAGATAGGGTGGTACCGAAGAAAAAAGTTTTTAGCGTCCACTTTCATCAATTCTGAATATTTTCAAAAACTGTCTTAGCATCGCTTCACGGTCTTTGGATGGCGCATCTTTTGGTTACATAAAATGGTTGATAGCTTCATTTTCAAGCATATTATAAGCATTTATTTATGAAAAAGTGATATTTTTCTAAGCATTCTACTGCAGCTTATAGCAAATATAAGCAAAAATTTCAATTGTAATCTGAAAGTATACATGGAGGCCCATCAAATCCATGGTATTTAATTTGTCCATGTTTGTCCACAATTGTTCGATAATCATATTACTTTTTGTATAAAAAATCAGCTATTCCATGGGAAACACATATACCATATCTCTGATTTTCGCAATATTTGGTAGAATCATTCTTTTTCGAAAATAAATAAACTCACTTTTTAATTTTGTCCAATTTCGATCCAGGATGGTCGAGAAAATCAGCATTTTTGAACAAATATTTTTTGAAAACATATTTTTTGAACTACTGAACCAATAATCAATGTTCATGGAATCACATGTAGTCATTGGCGACCCCCCCTTAGAAACTGTGAAAATGAAATTATTCTGCGAATTAGTCATGAAAACCAACTTGAATTTTATGATTTTGTATTTCGCCACAAAAGTAGCGCTCTTAAGCATTTATTTCACGAGAACACCTTGAAAATCGTTCCAGTAGTTAAAATGTCAAAATGATTTTTTCGACGTCTTTTTTACACGAGTTGATTTAAATATTTTAGATAAAGAACGATTCTTTGTGGGCTTTGTGGCCGTGCGCTTAGCGACGTCAATCGTCTAGAGGCATTGACTATGGAGCGTGGGCTCAATTCCCATGGACAAAGATGGACAAATGAAATACCATGAATTTGATGGGCCTGCATGTATACGTTCAGATTACGACTGAAATTTTTGCTAATATTTCCTACTAGCTGAAGTAGAATGCTCGGAAAAATATCACTTTTTCATGAAAAAACGCTTATAATATGCTTGAAAATGAAGCTATCAACCATCTTATGTAACCAAAAGATGCGCCATCCGAAGACCTGAATCGATGCTAAGACAGTTTTTGAAAATATTCTGAATTGATGAAAGTGAACGCTAAAAACTATTTTTTTCGGGACCACCCTATCTAAAATTAGCAATTTTGTCATAAAACATTACCTATACAAGATAAAATGATTGTTTATTAAGCTAAAATGCTTAGAATTAAATTTTCTACAACTTTGTAGAATCATATGAATTCCTAACTCAAAAGAGTAAAAAAATACATTTTCAAAAAAATTTCACCTTAGGGCCACCCTAATGACAACTTACACCAAAAATAGATCTCTTCTTGTAGATCATTTGTTCTGAAGGCGTCAAAACTCTAGCACTGAAGGTTTTTGAGTTATCGATTTATGTCGTGAAATTTGACGAATCCGACCATTGTGGCAGTGGTAATGTGACAGATAGGATCTAACCCCGTGCGGCAATTAGCGGACCAATCACGCTCATCCATATTCTCTCTACTCAAGCACGTGCTTTCTGCAACTTGCAACTGCTGTAGCCCACAGTAATAAAGTTTTTTTTACTAACCGATGATTGCGGCAACGTTCAACGAGCCACATTGATATCGCATGGCTTTCAGTATCGTTTTCCATCCAGTAAAAGTAAAACGAAAGTCGATAGCGCTAGAGTTTTGATGTCTTCAGAAGAAATAATCTGCAAGAAAAGATCTATTTTTATGCAAGGGTGACCCTTTCGTGTAATATTGGTTGGACGGCCCCTCTCAAACGGTATTAAGGGAATCGAAGAACTAGAAAGCGGAAACCATACGCCTGGCCAGAGCGAGGGAGAAGAGGGAGTGCTGCTTATATAAATAGGGAAAAACCGCTACGCTGACGGGATCGAGGGGATGCGCAGCACTGAGAAGCTTGCGGACCTTGGTAAAGAAGTTCGTAGCATGAAGCGGACGACAGCAGCCAAGATAATCCTCGTCCTTAAGAAGGGCTCACAGGCAGAGGGTGCCTTATATGGTGCCGCTATCCCAGGAAGTCCTGGGTATGAGGAAGAAGACCATCTTCTTATTGGCATTACATCCCCACACTGGGACAGAGACGCCTCGCAGCTTAGTGTTCATTAAGCACTTCCACAGTTATTAACTGCGAGGTTTCTAAGCCAAGTTACCATTTCTGCATTCGTATATCATGAGGCTAACACGATGATACTTGTATGCCAAGGTAGGTCGATACAATTTCCAATCCGAAAATTGTCTAGACCGGCACCGGGAATCGAACCCAGCCACCCTCAGCATGGTCTTGCTTTGTAGCCGCGCGTCCTACCGTACGGAAGGGTACCATAGGTGTCCAATATCCATCCGCCTGCTAAGGGGACACAGATGGCCAAGATGAACTCACCTGTGATCAAAATTGGTAAGCTAAAAGTTGAATGGTCAATTTGTTCAGTGAGACTCTACCAACCACCGGTGGTCGACAAGTGCTTCCGCTGTCTCGAAGCGGAACACAAATCGTGAACGTGCAAAGGGACGGACAGAAACATCTTGCATAGGCGATGTGGCGGGGATGGCTATAAAACGCACACGTGAGATAAGGCACCATCGTGCACGCCATGTGCGAGTAGGAACCAAGCACACAACCACAACACGCGTTTTTATTTGCATTTCATACAATCCCATCCCTTAGATCGCATCACTCACCAAATTGAATCCAGATAAAATATCCTATGCAACTAACACAATACCACATCCCAAGACAATCACGTTCATCGTGGTTTACTGTCCCACACAAATCAAAGTCGACGACGGCACGTCAGCCGAACTATGAAGGGTCATAGTCATGCTTACTCGGCGGCAGGGGCAGTTCAACATCGCCAGAGACCTGAACGCAAAGCACCAACTGTGGGAAAACACCGCAAAGAAAAAAATTGTGAAAAGTAAACAGCGCGTAAAACTTGAGATGCGGAAATCTACGCTATTCTACGCTGAAACGGTTCTTTTCCTAACAAGTTTGCGTACAACTTGCAAGCAATATTGATGATTCACGTTAAATATTGTATACATTTAGGCTATATCACGCGTGGAATTACGCTAATAATGATGTTCCATTTATGTGCATGATTTTTAGTGTAAATTTCAGTGAATTTTTCTATCTGTGCGTCTCAAACCAGAACAGAGTCGTCTGGTGTAATGGCGAGCTAGAAGGCCATTACACCATCCTGAGCCCTGACAGCTCTACCCGGTTGACACGGTCCGAGGCCCATGCAACGCTCGACATCTTCATCACGAACATGAACGATCGCGTCTCCCAGCCGGTCGTCTTCCAGGAGCTCAGCTCGGACCACTATCCGGTGGTGGCGGAAGTTGGAACTTCGGTGAATCGGCACGAGCTAACTATCACCAAGCCGACTGGGGTCGGTTTCAACGATGCGTGGACAAGAACATCGACTACCAGCGGCATCCGGTGTCATCATCTCTCCAGCCCGCGAGTAGCATGTTCCAAAGGCCCAGCAGGTAAACAACGCCCTAGCCATCGTTACCCTCACTAAAGATTTCATCCGTCTGCGAAATTTCACTCGCAGGTAGTACCAACGTACTGGGCTGCCTGTGCTTAAGACACGGAGCAATCGCATGACCAAAACTATCCAGGCCAGAAAGCCGTTCTGGAAGCTATCCTAAATTTTAAAATTGAAGCCTTGGCCCATTCCACCTTTGATCCCATTAGACAGTAATGGCTCTAAGGATCGCTTGATAACTCCTGCAGAGAAATAGGTCGTCACTTCGTCAGCTTGCACAATCTTGGACATAACAGGAGTTGGAGATCACAGCTGGCGAACTGACGGGCTATATCAAATCATCCAAGAACATAAAGGCCCCAGGCTTCGACAGCATCCTGAATCTCGAGCTCAAACATATGAGTGCTCCGGTCTTCAAGCACCTTTCGCTGCTCTTTAATCAGTGTCTCCGTCTCAGCTACTTCCCATCGTCCTGAAAGTCAGCCAAAGTCATCCCCATCCGGAAATTTGGGAAGGATCCTTCCTCTCCGAAATGTTATCGCCCCATCAGCTATCTCTCAAGGTTATTAACGCTGTTTGAAAAGGCGATTGACAGCCGGTCTGTATGGTGTATGGTGTACAAACTACAACGCTACAATCTTCCCATCTACCTGGCCATATTTTTTGTATAATGTGGTGGATCGATTTATGCAGCTGCTCGCTTCCGTGTTTGAGAAGCTCGATCGGGATCTCGTCCTTCCCAGCAGCTTCACTGTTTTTCAGCACGTTTAGAGCCTTATTTACCTCATCCAGCGTTGATGGTTCCACAACTTGATCGTCGCTGACTATGTCCATTCTGCTCCTTAATACACTTTCATTTTACCGTTCAATAAATCTTCGAAGTGCTGCTTCCACCTTGCTGCCACCATATCGTTCCTATCCATATTCTCCTGCGCTTCAGCAATCACACTCTCTCCGTGATGCCTTTCTTCTGAGGTGAATTCGTTTCTATTCTACCCTTGTTACACTGTACCGCTCTCTGTTGGAACGGGAACGAGCCACAGGCATTCTACTTCTAACAGCATTTTTCACGTCCGTCACTCACTAGCACTCTTCATCAAGAAAACCATTTCGATGGCGTGATTGACAATCTTTCACATCATCATAATTATCGTTCGTTGAGACATGGATGCTGATCAAGCAATAGTTGAAGAATTCATTCTCAACACGCAAAAGCGGTCACTTATCGGCTTCCACCGGATAACACGCTTCATCTGCTTCCCGATCACCATGAAGTCAACTCTTCGTTCTGCTCTGTCACCGCCGCTATAGTAGCTGTGGTACTTGAATGAAGTGTTCGCTATGGAACCGCTCGGAATTCACGTTCTCAAGTTCTGGTCTACCGTATTTCCTGGATTGCTACCACACCACTATGGGGGATCCCCATACAAGCGAGCGGTCAAAAATAAAATTGGACTTTTAAAGTGATTTTCCACTTAGTTTTAGCTGTGTATGGTCGAAATAGCATGAATATACAATTTCCAACCCCCCCCCCTTTGGGGATCGTCTATGAATTACGTAATTATTTTTTCATAGGTTCGATTAACGTGACAAAGCAAACCTATTTGGGAAGTTGAAATTTCGTGCGTTTTCTTAAGGAGAAGGAAGGGGCTGTACAAAAACTAAGTTCAGCAATTTATGGACATTATGGCGGCGATCATGTTAAATGACATTAATTTCATGACATTCCGTGATATTTTTGTTCTCACTCTCATGCCTCACAATTTGTATTTAGAACAATTTGTTTGACAAAGTACTAGGATCTGAAGGATCATAAAGCATTAAATGTTAATCAAATAATCAGAATTGAAAATAACTTTTGAAAAAGGGTATTAGCAAATTAGAAATCGCAATCCCATGACATTTTTACGTGTACAAGTTATTCAAAAATGAGATTAATATATTCTCAAAAATGTGGACATTCATTGTGGAATGTAAGAATGCTCCATTCTTCCGAAAAGCAAAATTCTTTTAATTTAAATAACAACACTATTTGAATTACTTTTGATTTGTTTTCATGATTTCTACAAGTTATATACAGCATCATTCTTTTTCTGTGTCAAGGTTTAAGTCTTCAATGATATTTTCTTCAATTCCATCAACGATGGAAGATGAGATAAATTCATCTAAAGTATTAGAAGATAAAGAACTTTTGAAAATCTTCAAATATTACAAAATTACGCATGGCATAAGAATAACTAAGTGAAATAATTTTTTCCAACTTCTCCTCGTTATCCAAATCGAGCTTAAAATGGATCTGATTCATGTAAGGCACGAAGGAAAATGTCAACATTTGCCTCTCTTGATCATTTTCTTGCATTATGAGTTCTAAATTTCTTCAACTGTTTATATTGACTTTCCGCTGGTTGTTCAGCCAGTGAACCTCAAAGTGTAGATGAGTGAATAAATATTTCCCTACCATTAGCCAGACATTCATGAACACTAGCAGGAATTTCATACGCTCCGTTCTAACTAAGATATTGTTCGTCTTTACTTTTGCAATAAACATGTCGGGAATTATTGATTCCAGGAGATTTATAAATATTTACATATTATGAAATCTCATATTTAGTTCTCCATCAGTAGCTAATGAATAGCTCAGAAAATTAGGTTTAGAGAATGACTCAAACCACTCAAGCCCCAAACGCATTTCAGCGGAATGGCGACGGAAACGGTAAAATTTGACAGGAAATATATGAGCGAACTGTTAAATCCTTCCGTTACCGTTGTGCTGCATTGCATTGGGGTTTTATTCATTACTCCTTTGAAAAGTTAATTAAATGAGCTCAAATGGTTATAAATAAAGTCGAAGTTATTACCAATAAATGTATTTTGACCATACCCTTTGAGCGCATAGTTCAGTCTGACCCATTTTCAATAGGAAACGATGGGACTAGATTTCCCGTCGAATGAAACTTGTTGCGAGAAAATCGGACACAAATAAGTGTCTAAATGGCGATTGCGTTCTTTTGCGCACATACATACAGACGCGCATGCACACACATACAGACATCACCTCAATTCTTCGCGCTGAGTTAGTTGATATATACCACTAGGGGTCTCCGGGCCTTCTATCAAACATTCGTTTTGGAATGAGCATTAACCTTGGAGTACGAGAGAGGCACAACACGGTACGAAAACAAATGAAAAAAATCAGAGTGACTTAACTCTGTTAATTGCAAATACTGGCAAGAAATTCTTTCGGGACATTTTAGTCGAAGCTTTGTCCTTGATGTGTATCATAAAAGAACCTGGGGATTCCTGAGGAAAAAGTTCTTCACTATCAAAGTTGAAAATAGCGTCGTTTTTGAAAAAAATATTGCTTCCGCATTTTTTCAATTTTTTTCACAGTGTAACCATTAGTTTTTGCACACCATTTAAAAGCTTATACAATAACCTTTGTAATGATGTATTTACATTGAAGAAAAAACATTTAAAAATATTTCAATAAATAGTTGAAAATAAAATATTTTTCAGAAAATTTGCTAACTTTTTACCCATTTCTGACTTTGCCACCTTATATCTTTGGAACTAGTGCACCTAGAGACTTCAAATTCAGAATTTCTCTTAATTAGAGTATTGACAATGGAGAGAAAATATTTTAAAATAATTCGGAAGACATGACATTTTCGATTAATGACCGCCCGAAATCCTATAGTGCACACTCACGCTGATCATCTGCAGCTCACGAGCCAGTAGCCCAACACGTGCGGGTTCATGGAAAGTTCTCCCGTTCCAAGATCCGACTTTTCCAATCGTTGTCCTTTGTTCGTTGCCGGGTCTGTTGCCGTTGAATCAATCCGATCTGATTTTGCCTTTCTTGATAACTGTAGAATCTTCGGTAGGCTAGTATTCGTTATCTTACCAGTGATGGGCTACCTACATCGCGTTGAAGGGGCTGCCTTCTCGATGCAGCATGGTGTGCACAGTTTAGCTTAGAGTCCCTCGCTGACACTCGGGCGATGATCAGCCGTTCCTAACATGGAGAACAGGCGCTCGAGCAGATTAGCACCACCGGAGAGGAGCATATCTCCCCTTCCCTGTCAGCATATGACCATAGTTCCCACCGGGGTTGGTTACCTGATCTTCTCGAAGGTTGCTCGTATCCCGGCCAGTGCTACGAAGTGACAGGGATAGGAGTTGCTGGGTAGGAGGCTAAGGACCGCGAAATGGGGCCTATTTTATTCCTTCAGGTACGCATTACCCAGCATTTGCTACGCCAGCCCTGAATGAACCCTTAAACAAGGTTAACCAAAACGTTGCAACGTTAACCAACGCGTTGGATGTAGGAGCCAAAAAAAAAAGTAGTTGCTTCTTATGACGTCTGCTATCGCCTAAAGTATTCAATCTCAATAGTACAACTTAAGTCATCTACTCCCGGATAATAAATATCATGGCACATGTACCAATACTACTGGAGATGTTAATTTTGAACCGGCTGCCGCTCTACATGGAGGACTTTCAGACTTTCAGGCCAAGGTAATGCTCGAAAGAATAACAACTCGACTAAGAGCAGCTGGATTAGCAGAACTGTCTGTCTGACCCTTATAGACTCTGGAACTACCGAATCGATCGGCGTGAAAATTTGTATTCCGGGGTTTTTGGGACCGGGGAGGGTTCTTATGGTGGTTCGAGACCCCTTCCGGTTTTTGGGACCGGGGAGGGTTCTTATGGTGGTTCGAGACCCCTTCCATCTTTGGAAGAGAGGCTTCCATACATATAAAACACAAATATCTGCATAAATCGAGACCTTATCTAGTTAATGTAATCAAATTTTGCATGTGGAAGTATTCGAAGGCAAGAAATGTTTCTGTGATAGTTCGAGACACCTCCATCCTCTGGTATAACAAAACTCGACAAGTATAAGCTAGTTCCATAGTAAAGACAGAATAAGCTGTTGAAACTTTTTTTCCAACGAAATCGTCTCCTTTGGAATTATTGTTTCGTCCTCTTGCTCTGCCGTAAAAAGGCGTTGTTTCGATTTTTTAAGTAATAAAATAAGCCAAAAATAATCCTAAATCTAGACGGAAGAAACCGATTCCAGTTGCATATAAATGAACGTTTGTGAAATTTCCAGAGTAAAAAAACAAGGCCACGCTCCTTGAGCTCCCTCATTAGAACAAATTGGAACAAATACCACCACAGCGATTTCAGTTATGAGCTGCATATAATAATGAGACAACCATTCCTTTTTCTTTATGATTTCATGTGTTCTGCGTATGTTTGACTTTGTAGTCAATGAGCTTCTGCGTGTTTTGCATTCAAATTCCTCTGCATAGAAAGTGTACTTTTAACTTTTTATGCATTTAACCTTTGCTTTGTCGTGGTCAGCGAAAAAAATGTTATTCTTCTTCCACAGTCTACAGCTACCTCGGACTTCGGACCTTGCTTATGAAACTGCATTTCACAGTAATAAAAAAAAGAACTACTCGATTCTATGATACAATATCATAATTAGCATACTGATGCCGCAGTCGATTGAAATTATAACGACAGCGGTTCGAATCTCCTCGCAATTAAACTTATCTCATTTTACAGCACGCTTCCACAGAACAAGCCACGGAAGGTTCCTTTTCGGAAAACTGCGCCTCACTTGAAAGTGCCGATGCACAGTGCGGAGGAAAATCACCGTAACCAACCCATATCAAACCAAGGCGTGGACAGCGGAAAGGAAAAAAAACAGGACCGAAAACTGTGTCGTAACTCAATCCGTGTGGCGAATAGCCGCCTTCGTAGCCACACCGTTGTTGCCTCCGCCCGTGTATGGCTTCTTTGCGGTTTCGCTTGTTTATGGGATTTGAGTTTCCCTCACCCTCACAGTGCCTCGGAAAACTTTCGGAAGCGTGCCGAGTCGTGACCGTTGCAGGAAATACCCGCAACGTTGATGACGACGTTTGACCTCGCTTGCCGATATGTGTCCATCATAATTTGGCCCCAATCTGGGGTTTTCATTTTCAGCGATTCTATTTTCTGATTTTGTCAATCGGTGATCTAATGAGACCTAAGTAGCAGTAGCATATTTCTTGACGTTGAGTCACGATTCTTTATGCAGGAGAAATAAGACAAATCCGTTTTGGTGACCTAACGAGTTTCTGAAACCAATATTCAACAAACAAAATGCTTCTATCATAGATAGGTCAACCGTAGTTTAAGCCGCTTTGAAAAACAAATACAAAGAGATAAAAATAGCCTTAAAATGTTTTCTACATATTTCTTTAGTTATAAACTTTTTAGCCCCATAGGATTTTTCAAGATAAGAGCTCAAAATCTTTCACCTATACATATAGGCAAATCGAACGTACGCAATCCATAGAAGCTGCTGATAACTGCAACGCCTCAGTTACCATCGCATCGAAGTGTTATAATCTCTAATGATTTGTTTTGTGTTTCCATTCCAGGAAGATCGAAGAAGATTCGATGTAAAGCTTCAAAGAAAATAACTGATGCGTCACTTTGTTACTTGGCAATAAACCCCGCAATTTCCATGGAGCCTAATCGTAATAGCGCTTCATCACTTTCCCATCTCCTGTGTAAATCTTTCGAGCCCCCGCTCAGCACGCATCACGCTCCATCGAGTAAACAACCACCGCCCCGTCAATCGGCCTTACTGCCCTCCTAGGCTCAATCGTGTGCAAAGTGGTGGAAAAGTGCCAATAAATCTTGGCTGGGAATTACTGTTGGAAATCCGGTCACGTTCCGCCCAAGTCCGGAAAATGTCCTCATCAACATTTGGCCGGGCCATCCGTCTTCCATCATCAAAACTCTAACTAAGCAATGGCTTATTCGAGCTTCCCACAAAATGACGACGACGACGACGATGCGGCGACCAACTAACCGAATTCATTGGCCCAGCACGCGACTGTATCCTTTTTCGCCGTGACCGAGATCGACGGCCACGACGACGACGATGACGACAACAACGGCGGAGAGGCAAAGGAGCAAGGCGGATGCTAAAATAATAATGTCCTTATTCGGCATTAACTGGTAAATGTTATTACAGCTTGGGACTTCATCCACGTCGTCGTCGCACCCAAGTGGCCAGGAGAGACCGACGGTACTTCGGCAGCGCCGGAGCATATGCAGAGATGGGAAACAGCGTGTGTGCGTGTGAGTCATTCAGCTAACTGCCTAACAATGCGGTTCCGGTTTTTCGGGGGAAATGCCAAGCCAACATGACAATGGGCTACATTTTTTTGGACAAGTGGTTGTCAATTCATGGATTGCCGATTGTTGTCGTGATTTATTCTTTTTAATACAATATGTGAGTTGATGTCCTTTTGGGGTAATATCGCACGTTCTTTTGCAATTCATCTTTTTTTCATAATCAACTAAGTGTTCAGGGCCAAGACTGTTAAGGATACGCGGCTCACAATAGCTCATTAATTGACAATGTGGTCTAACGAAACACGGCAAATGATTCAAAATAAGAAGGAAAACAAATTATTCTTTGTGCTTTGAAGACGGCCAACAGTTCGACGAACACGAATTCCTACAAAATTATCCGAGCTTTTCGACTGTCGACCCACTTGGATGATGTAAAATATATGAATCCACATGGATCACGCAAATCAAAGCAAAAGCTCACAATGGTTAGTTTCAAAATCGGAAATATGCAATCTTATAAGAACACATCTCCCAATAAAATTTACTTTGTACTGACAGACGAGTAAGTTTAAAAAAAAAATCATTAATTTTTTTTATTATTATCTTTTCGCGTATAATGTTGCTTCTTTGATTAGGTCTGAAAATAAAAATGCTTTACAACCGTTGTCGGCTAACTTGAGGCGACTGGAATCTGAACCTCTGAACAAACTGTTACAAACTGAACAAATTCCAACCCGCGAAATTCGCGACTGCATATGTTCCAGCCAAAGGCTATTTCACAGTTAATTGAGTGGTTTCGAAGCCTGATAAGAACTGTTGGCGATTCCGAAGTAATGAGGGAACCAAAGTAAGGAGACCTACGTTTAGATTCATAAACAGGTTGTTCAGATGGCGTTGAATCACACATAAATCGCAAATTAGTTAATGAAGCATACTTTTTGTGCGTTACCATTAGTTCACAGAACTAATTGCTGCTGTTCTTTACCATTAGTTTACAGAATTTTGAAGAGCTTTAAAATAAAAAATCGTTGACACATTAGTGGACCAGATTGTTTAAGTACTCGATTTTTCTAAACTAATAAAAAAAATCCTTCCCAACAAAGCTTGAAGAACAAAGGATGCAGGAGCGGACAAAAATGACTGTAAAGTTGGTGGATTATTACAAATTGGTCAATATGTTATGCTTTCAACGATGTGAAGAATGGTGTTCTTATCATTGCGAATATACTTCATTGCACGGCAACGTCATCAGCTCGACTATTCCTTTTCCACCTGAAGATAATTAGAAAGCAACAGGACCAGTACAAAATTTACAGGTAGTGGTCCCATTGTTTTCTAATTTTCATTAAGCGGGAAAAAGATAGGGCATAGCGAAGATTTGGGCAATGCCGTATTGGAGCAGAAGGGTATGGGGGAGTTACGCGATTCTGCTCTCTATGTCGGATTTGCAATCATTAGTGATTTCCCATGAATTCTCAATTTCTGTTATGTGCTCAGGAATGAGCAAACGAAGAAACAAGAAATCTCGAATCGCGAAATGTCAGAAACGTACTGAGCCAAAAAAATAGCTAATTAAGCTGTGATTAGAATTAAGCTATGACAGTCTAAAGAACTAAATAACGACTAGCTGCAATAAGCATCTTGGAGCAGTGGGAGTCACTAAGGGCTGAACTGGATGTAGCTGAAGCTCTATCTCTCAACCAGGTGAACAGAGTTCATAACAACCAACTTACGTGCCACATCAGATCAGTTCGGCGATCCCAGGTGCTAATTTCAATGCGTTCGATCCAGATGATAACTTCCCTGGAGAGCAAAATTGGTTAAGAAAGGTAAAATGTGGTAAAGTGTGAGGAACGGTCGTTTGATCGAAACCCATTCGGCCGAAAGCCATTTGACCAAATGTCACTAGACCGAAAGTTGTTTGGCTGAATATACCATTTGGCCGAACAGATGGCCTGGTCTGAAGAAGAAGAAGAAGAAGAAGAAGAAGAAGAAGAAGAAGAAGAAGAAGAAGACCATTAGGCCGAAAGTCATTTGGACGAAAGGGCCGTTTGTCCGAAAGGGCCGTTTAGCCGAAAGGGTTGTTGGCCGAATGGGTTGTTTGGCCGAAAGGGTCATTTCGCCGAAAAGGCCGTTTGGCCTCAAGGGTCATTTGGCTGAATAGGTCATTTGAAAAGTGAGCTCTGACCGAATGACCGAAGAATATGTGGGGTGCCTTGACACGCAAGGGTTTCCTGAGAAAATTATCGGCCTCATCGAGGCACAGTACGAGATCTTCTCGTGTAGAGTGCTGCACAATAGGGTCTTGTCCGACCTTATCCGGGTCGTAGCTGTTGTAAGGCAAGGATGTATTTTATCACCGTTAATGTCCTCATCGTAATCGACGAGATTCTGATAGGTGCGATTGACCGTGAACCAAACCGCGGGCTGCTATGGCAACCTATAACCATGGAGCACCTTAATGAATTCGAATTGGCTGACGATGTTGCATTACTCGCTCAATGACCTTGCCAAGTGCTCCTCTTCGGCAGGGTTAGCCATCAACGTCAACAAAACCATTCGGCCAAATGACCCTTTCGACCTAATGACCCTGCGGCCTAATTACCCTTTCGGCCAAATGACCCTTTCGGTCAAATGATCCTTTCGGCCAAATGACTTTCGGCCTAATGGGTCGTTCGGCCTATTGGCATTCGGCCAAATGGGTTTCAGCCAAACGACCGTTCCCCTTCTCCAATAGCAATAATAATCCACAATTTTCGCAACAACATTTAAAGGAACACTATCAAAAATATTGGGAACACAGTCCCGGCAATCCAGAATTGCAATACATATGATAAATTTGTCAGGTCATTAGCAATGTATTTGATAACCTAACCTAAACGATTGTACCTCGTTTGGCATTAAGTCGTTTGACATAATGCCGTTTGGCATACGGTCATTTTAAAAATAAAAACCCAGATTAATCCACCTAGCGGTGATAGTGCCTTTCTCGTTTCTTTCGAGTGAGTAATTTCTACGCACTTTTGGTGAAAAAAAAGTATTTTGACCATAACTTCTGATAGGGACTTTCCGATACTTCAAAATATCGATATTTGATTCGATACGATAATCGAATCAAAGTATCGATATCACCGACACAATGGAATGAAAATATCGATATATCGGAAAATCAAATGATATTTTAAAAATGAAAATATTTAAAATATATTTTATGTATTTATTCATTTACTATCGTATTACTGTATTACCAATTTACAATAATTATTAGAAATGACTATTTTTAATCCAATCCGCTTCTAGAGTGTGCCAGTCCAACAATCATCGGCGACGCCGTACGTCGTAGTTTTACTCGGTAGAGACAACGTTTACGGCACCTCACTGACCTCACTATTTTCCGTTCGCTAGAAAAAATCAACCGAAGTTTCGAGAAATTAGCTGATTTTTTTCTGTATTTCTCCTCGGGTTATTCTGTTTTTTGACAATATTAAATTCTCTCTTCAGAATTTCCAAGGAAGTTATTAAAGTTTGAATTTAATTCTTAAATAAAATTCAGAATTTTTACAAGAAAATCCATTAAAATATTCTTAACTAAAAAGGAACTTTTCTTAAACTTTCACGAGAAATTATCCTCTTTGTTTACATGGAATTCTCTTGGATTTCTTCAGGAAATTCTCCTTGATTTTCACAGGCATTCTTCAAAATTATCGCAAAAAGCTCCATCAGAAATAAAAAATCAAAATTATCATCAGGAAATGTTTTCAGGAAATTCTATTTAATTCCTTCAGGGCATTATTTTGAAGAAAATTTTCATATGTTTTCCAATACTTTCAACTCCTATTTCCACAAATCTCTTCCTAATTTCTAAGTTGATTTATCTAATTTATCATGGGAAAGCGCCAAATAGATAATTGCATTCGCAAAAGGATTTAAGGACCAGCGGCCTGACAGATGTTGCACAATGGTGCATCAATGCAAAGTGTCGAGTTGTCAAAACTATTTGTGATGACAGCGCACACCTTACTCCATCCGCTCTACCGAGAAAAATCCTCTAAATCAGTAAAAATACCGCATTCTGGATCCATTTTGAAAGAGGTATTTTTTCTTCACAAAATACAATACAATTGTTATTTTTGTGTTACTATGTTCTGATACAATATATCGATATCGAAAGCAAAAATATCGATATGACCGATATACATATTGAAAGCTAAATATCGATACAAAAATATCGAATATCGAAACCAAAATATCGATATTCCGATATATCGGAAGTATCGGAACGTCCCGAACTTCTGAGCCTATAGTCCGATCCGGCCAATTTTCAACAGGAAACAATGGGACCGGATTCTGCATCGAATGCAACTTCTTGCGAGCAAATCGGCTGAGGGTACATATGTGACTAAAATGAGTGAGATTTTGAAAAATGTATTTTGGCCATAACTCCGAATCCCATAGTCCGATTCCGTCAATTTTCAATACGAAACAATGGGACAAGATTCCGCGTCGAGGGCAACTCGTTAAAGATAAGTGCCTGAAAAATGAGTGAGAATTTTGTACGTGTTTCTTATGTAAACAAATGAATTTTGGCCATAACTTCGAAACCCATAGTCTGATTGGGCCAATTTTCAATACGAAACAATTGGGCAAGATTCTTCGTCAAATGAAACTTGTTGCGAGTAAATCAGCTAAGAGTAAGTGCCTAAAAAGTTAGTGAGAATTTTTCTTATACAAAAATATATTTTGGCCATAATTCCGAAGCCCATAGTCCGATTGGGCCAATTTTCAATACGAAACAATGGGACAAGATTCCGCGTCGAATGCAACTTCGATTGCGATAAGTTAAAGATAAGTGCCTGAAAAATGAGTGAGATTATTTTGCGCACACACATACACACACATACACACACACAGACATCACTTCAAATCGTCGAGCTGAGTCGATCGGTATATAACACTATGGGTCTCCGGGACTCCTATCAAAAGTTCGTTTTTGAAGCGAACATATCTAGAGTGCTTTGAAAATAGGTCGTATGTGCAAAAGAGAGTCTCTCTTTGGATCTATTCTCTTTCGATTATTACGAAACTATACAAAAGTTTACTTAGAATTTCTTGGCAGATATCCAAAGACAATAGCTTTGTCTATTATGCTGAAGTGGAATCGTAGCAAAACATGCAAAACTAGCCGATTTATTAGCGAAAGAGAGCGTGATCAAAGAGAATCTCTCTTTTGCTCATACGACCTATTCTCAAAGCAATCTAGATATAGCCTTTACGTATACTTTGTATACGAGAAAGGCAAAAAAAACTTATGAGCGTAGACATATCAATCAATCCTACAAAAATCCAAATGTCTTCTAAATCTTTCGCATCTACATCCAGTTACCATTTTCTCGGGGAACCCCCATGATATTACCGCGGATACTATAGGACCTCTTTATGAAACTTAGTACGTATGTGCGCTATGAACGGGTAGCGTGACCAATCAACTATACCTCATGGTTACACTAGCGATTAAGGACTTGGCCACTGTAATGACAGCACGGTTCTATTCTCGGCTACAGGTTACTCCAGCCCAGTGTATGAGATAGCTATATATGGTCTGGGTTATGCTAAATCGCACCAAGCGCCATTGAAAAGTTATTGTTTATTTCCGTTTGCTTTTACGGACTCTCTCTATCTTATTGGCATTACATCCCCACACTAGGACAGAGCCACCTCGCGGCTTAGTGGTCATTAAGCACTTCCACAGTTATTAACTGCGAGGTTTCTAAGCCAGGTTACCATTTTTGCATTCGTATATCATGAGGGAAGTCGAGACAATTTCCAATCCGAAAATTGCCTAGATCGGCACCGGAAATCGAAACCAGCCACCCTCAGCATGGTTTAGCTTTGTAGCAGCGCATCTTACCGCACGGCTAAGGAGGGCTTTTATGGACTAAGTATCGCAAATTCATCAAAAAGGTGTTTCACCGAACCATAACCATCGGCCATTTGAAGCAGCGAGAGATCTTGGATTGCCTGGTTTGACGTTGTGCCATTTCTACGAGCGACAGCGCTTACAAAGAGTGATTACTCTGCAGAAAAGGACTGGGAAATTGGGGGTTACTTGAATGGATTTATTGACTCGGTAATACTGACGATGGACGCATAGTTGTCCTTAAATTGAAACGATATCAACATGTTATTAGTCTGTTTCGAAAGCTTGGGTGATGGGTCAGTAAAGGTACAATGGAGTAACTTTGTTGCATTATTGTACTTCTTACTAGATTCTTCTTCTTCTGATTGGCATTACATCCCCACACTGGGACATAGCCGCCTCTGTCTAGATTAATTGCCATTAATACCTGCTCTTGGATTACGTTGATAATTATTATTATTAATATCTTTATTAATGAGGTTTTCGGCCCTGGACCGGTTCGCCTCGTAAACGTTGATAATCTTCTATATAGACTAACGCAAAATGAACTCCCCCAAGAAATTATGACGTTTGAGCGGGTCGCATAATGAACTTTTGTTCGAGAAGACGAGCCGCCCAAATGTAAAATCAGGCTACCGTCATGCTATTGTTTAGCCTATCGCCAAATCGTAGCCAGGATGTCCCGGGCTATAATTTTTTTTCATACTACTTTTCAATGATTACAGCGGTCTATGTCTTTTGATGATGATGAAACCGCGCTTGTTACAGGCTCGGTAAAAATCCATCGGGTGAGTGAATTCGAAAACAGCTGTACAGGTCTATACATAAAAATGAATTTATGTCTGTCTGACCACTATAGACTCCGAAACTACTAAGCCGATCAGCGTGAAAATGTGTATGCAGAGGTTTTTTTGGGACGGGGAAGGTTCTTAAGATGGTTCGAGACCCACCCCCCTTAGGAAAGGGGGGCTTCCATACAAATGAAACATAAATTTCTGCATAACTCGAGAACTAATCAGAGAATAAATCAATTTTAGATGAAACGAAGTTCGTCGGGTCTAAATAACTGGAATAAATAACTGGTCTTTGATGACTCTGCGAGCGTTACGGCCCATACAAATTTTAGAACCCTTCCATACAAAACACATTACGAGGGGGTGGGCTTTTCGGTAAATGACAGCCGGTGTCACTGAGTACATCGAGAGTATTTCTCATGGCAAGTGGATACGGTGGGTAAGATTTTCATTGACTCTGTTTTGATTAGTGATTGTTGCGATTACCGGAGGCCAGCAGGAAGCCGCAATATTCTGTATCAAGACAAAATTTTCAAAACGACTTATCTGCTTTTGTAAACAAAGATTCAAACGACGAATTGACGAATCTGATAGCTCTCCCACGCAAACCAACACCACCAATAGGAAGGTGAAGGTTTCCGCTACCTGTTGATGGTGTTAGTTTGCGTGGGAGAACTATCAGATTCATCAAATCGTCGTTTGAATCTTTGTTTACCAAAGCAGATAAGTCGTTTTGAAAATTTTGTCTTGATATTTTCTCGAGACACTCAAAAGGAAACCGAGAAGGAAACAATGGAACAGGATTCCGCGTCGAATGAAACTTGTTGCAAGCAAATCGGTTAAGAGTAAGTAAAAAATATGTTTTGGCCATAACTCCGAAGCCCATAGTCTGATTAAACCAATATTCGATAAGAAACAATGAGACAAGATTCTGCATCGGGCAAATCGGCTAAGAATAAGTGCCTAAAAAATGAAAAAAAAAATGTATTTTGGCCATTACTTCAAATCCCATAGTTCGAATCGACCAATTTTCAATACAAAACAATGGAACAAGATTCTGCGTCGAATGCAACTTGTTGCAGGCAAATCGGCTAAAAGAAAGTGCCAAAAAAATGAGTGAGAATTTTTCTTGTCAACAAATGTATTTTGGCCATTACTTCGAATCCCATTGTTCGATTCGACCAATTTTCAATACGAAACAATGGGACAGCATTTCGCGTCGAACGAAACTTGTTGCGAGCAAATCGGTTAAGGATAAGTGCCTGAAAAATGAGTGAGATTATTTTGCGCACACACATACACACAGACATCACTTCAATTCGTCGAGCTGAGTCGATCGGTATATAACACTATGGGTCTCCGGAACTCCTATAAAAAGTTCGTTTTTGGAGCGAACATATAGCCTTTACGTATACTTTGTATACGAGAAAGGCAAAAAATAATGGATAAGTAAGATTTGTTGAACCATTCAAATACGTGGTTTCTTCATATGGGCAATACATGATAATTGAAAACGGGATTGTACGGCGTGACAAATTAAACGGTCAAAACGGGACCATTTCAAATGTTGACGCATCTGCAACCAAGATAGATCAGCATTAAATTAAATTGACATTAGTGGCTTGTTTTGTTTTTCATGTAAGGGAAAGTCAGAAAACTTGCCCATTTCTCCCTTTTATCAGCAAACGATTTCTAAGAAAGGATCATATCTCCCCTTGCATTGAGCCGATAAACCAAATGCTTGAATTGAAAGAAGGAGTCATATCCTCTCTGGCTTCTGCTGGGCAAATGCATCTTTTGGAAGAAGGTATAATTACTTCCTTTTCCTTAATCCGAGCAAATGCCTGAATTGAAGGAAGAAATTATCGCCTATTGCCGTATGCCGGGCAAATGCATGCTTTGAAAGAAGTAAAATATCTTCCCGTGCCTTAAACCAAGATAATTCCTGAATTGAAAAAAAGAACCATTCGACTCTATGACACTACGCAAGTAACATTTCAAGTTTTATTCCGCTCTTTGAGTGGTTTTCAAGATTAAATTATAAGATCGACCAATAAAACTCACTATTACACGACAACCTTTTGATGACCACTATAAGAGTAATATATGGCCAAGTGACCCTCACTGGATAATGCCATTATCTCGAAGGCCACTACCTCGAATGTCATTACCCTGAGTGCCCCAAGTGAGCTAGTATCCCGAATTAGTCCTGATTTCAAGTTTATAATTTATATCAATAAAAAATATTAATCGATAGAAATTTATTTATAATTCATGTGAATTAGAATTACTTGTTTTACGACTTATTCAATAGCAGTCGAGAATTACACAATTTTTACCAGAATTTTTATCGTAGATCCTATTTTTCCATCTTATAGTCCCTTTAAAGTTCACCGTGTTGGACTCGCGATTCGTTTCATCAAACTATAACTGTTTG
Source organism: Armigeres subalbatus (assembly GCF_024139115.2). Classification (NCBI taxonomy): domain Eukaryota; kingdom Metazoa; phylum Arthropoda; class Insecta; order Diptera; family Culicidae; genus Armigeres; species Armigeres subalbatus. The sequence continues at coordinate 250,825,338 of NC_085140.1, forward strand.
ATAACAATGTAGAACGAATAATTCTCGTTCCAAAAAGTCCCGTTACATATCATGTGCATATCGGTGGCAGCAGGGACTATGCCTCAGGGCTTAACAATTCCTCCCTAGGCCATCCGCGAGTTCTGGGGTTTGCTTAGGGTGTGGTGGGGTTTGACAGTGGGCCCTGTTAAACTCCTATAAAAAAGCTGCATGTATCCGCAAAAAGGGGCCCACCAAAGGGACCGTGTGCCGCTCAAAGCGCACAAGCCCAAGTCCTGGTGTTAGGTGGGACAAAACAGACCTGACACGATGGCCCTCAGACGAGACATGAGGTTTGTGCAGGCCCAATGAGCCACCTGTAAAACCAATAATTACGAGCAACATAAAAGATAATACGACTCGATATAATCGGCAAAGACCTAGGTAACGAATGAAGGACCACGATTGGAAGCTTAGAAAGTCGCTAGGCTTCGCAGGTTGCGACAGGATAATCTACGATGAATTACATCCCCGTAACTTTGACGTCGATGCACTGCAGGAAATCTGCCGAAAAGGACAGAAAGTGTGGAAAAGCAGGCATTGAGCAACTACCTTCTATCAAAGCTGTGGCACCACCATCCAACAAGCTGGGAATCGGCTGCATAGTTTTTGGCAAGATGCACCAACGCGTGATTGGAGAAATTGAAGCGTGCCGTACTGGTGAAAAGACGCAAAAGTTTCTGCTCCAGTCATTTTTTGTCTGCATAAGTTCCCAAGGCCAGAAACAAACGATGTACTCTGGCCGAACCCGATCCAGCAGTAGAAAACCATAGGAAAACCACAAGCAGCGAGGGATAAAACTGCAGCAAGCTTCTAAGATGTCCCTTCTAGCGTTGCTTGCTACGCTCCATGAGTTGGTCAAAAACTTGCCGAAAGCTGCTCAAAATAGTTCAACCAAGACAGCCAGCTGTCAATGTTATTAGCAGCCTGTACGCAAAAAAAAATACCACTCAAGAATCCCTTCAAAAGCGTAAAACGAGGAGAACGAACCGCATCACATGCGAAGATCCGGTACATGTCCAGTGGTAGGAAGCGGAATCGAACGTCAGTCAGTCTCAAATCAAAGCTGCAGCACAACTCTTCATCGAAATTTTTGACAACATGAAATTCCAAACCAACAAATTGCCCAAGATATTTATGCAAAGTACGGCAATCGCGCGCGACAGCTGCACCATAGACCGAGTTCAATGAGACTGCGATCCCGGCGATCGGAACATAGATCTTTAGGCAGCTCTTCGATTGAACAACATGTAATGGATGGACGGGGATGTAATAATACGTGGTGCGCTTGTTTCATGCTTTATTTTTAAACATTCCGGCAAAAAAAAATTCCTCCATCTATGAAGTTAGTTTGTGATGTGAAGATTCGGCATTTTTTGCTATGAAACACATTTGTGTAGGTAGACGAGCTCGGTGGTCTAGTGGCTACCGCTTCTGCCTTATAAGCAGGAGGTCATGAGTTCAATTCCAGGCTCGTCCTTTTCCTACTTTGTATTTCTATCTTAGTTCTTTCTGTGTTTCACGTTCTACCAAAGCGATTCCTACTGTTATCACCTCCCCCACACAATCCCACAATCCCACACAAAATATTTTGGACTCTGCCAAACACTCCGATCAAATAGAGTCGCCACCGTATCAAACTGACTATCTACAAAATGCTCATTAGACCGAAAGTCTTCTACGGATACGAGAACTGGACGATGCTCGTGGAGGACCAACGGACACTTGGAGTTTTCGAAAGGAAAGTGCTTCGTACTATCTATGGTGATGTGCGGATGGCGGATAGTACGTGGATGAGGCGAATGAATCAGCTGTTGGGAGAACCATCCATCGTTCACACCGCGAAAATCGCATAACTGTGGTGGTCCGGGCACGTAGCCAGAATATCGAACTGTAATCCGGTGAAAATGGTTCTCGACAAAACGATCCGACGGAAACAATAAAGCGAAGTGCGCAGTAGGATGGATCGATTAGGTGGAGAATGGTTTGCAGATCCTCCGCAGAGAAAATTAATAACCCAATCGTTTTAAGTTCATCGTTTATGTCTTTCCATCCCTACAGGCTCGTACCGTGGCATGATCCAGCAGATACGGTGTTCATTTTAGCTATCAGCTATTCCCAGAGGTTAGCAAAGGAGTGAGTGTGAGGAAATTTACTTATTTGGCAGGCTCATTTGTTGTCGTATACCCCAAAAAGCTTCAATATTCAACATGAAACGTTTCGTTCTGTTTAGTTTAAGCTAACGGCTTAAGCGCCACCTGGACCGTTATCTCTGTAGAAATATTCCGGCATGAGACTGCCTCTTCAGGGCATGCAGTATTTATTGCAGAACCAATATTTCACTCCGACCCAAACGTTTAACCAAACCCAATATTTTGTTAAAGCACACCGCGTTGAAAATTAATACACTCCAAAACCCAATGGCAGTAAAACAATCCGAATAAAAGATTCAAGCAACTTCGATTAAACAACTTCGATCAAGCAACTCAAGATTAAGCAACTTCGACATCAACGACCGAAATCGGGTAGAGCTTTTCCAAACTCGAAGTAATTTATTTAATATATAATTTATTTAGTCGGTCTCTAAACAACAGTCGTTGAATTTAAAAAGTTGTACAAATTCTATTTCGATTCACAGTTCCGATTCTAATTTATTAGCCTAGGCAACCATAGCGGCTATGTGACGTCACGTCTAATTAGCGAAGCTTTTAATTGGTACAAAGTTAACCTAAATTGATTCACTCGCCCTACATATACAGCAAACCTGTACCCGTTTAGGCGATGTTCCAACGGCGGTTGGGTACAGGCGTCGTTCTAGCGTCGACAATTCTTCGACGAGCTTTTTCTTGCGTCCGGCGATCCAAATCCGAATTACCCGCGTTCAAAATCTGCAACTCGTGTGTGAGCTTTTTCTTCGGGGTATATGCGTCCACGGGCTTCGGTGGAGTGAGAGCTTTATGTAGCGTCGCACTAGGCTCACAGCTTGATGGAACGAGTCACGTGGTGAATAATGACCACCACCGTTGAACGGATTCCAATTGGACCAACGAGTGTGGAAAATGCCACCCACAATTAGAATTTATGCGTCGGAGAATAGACTGGTCCAAATCGCCACCCCGTGGCTCGTATGATAACTTCTCAGCGCCAATTCACGTTTGGATTATCGGGAAAACCGGACCAACCCGGATAAACCGCCCACGTTGTGGGCCTGACTTTGCCTAAACAACGTAGTATAATCTTAACTTCACTTTTATCCACCGAAAACACTTTAGTGTGTTACCTGACTAATATGTTCTTCCAATTTCCGAACACTTTATTTTAAATTATAATCTAACGAACTTTTCAAATTCAGTTATTAAAAAGATATTCATCATAATTAATACTAAACTTAATAAAAATCGCGGAAACTTAGTTAAATCAAACCACGAAACTTTTTCAAAATGGCGTTGAAGAATAAACTTTCACTTAGAAAAAATAGTGTTTTCACTAGCATGAACTCCACCAGAAAGAAAGCACGAACGCGAATTGAAATGGCTCGAACCTAAAATTTAGACGCAATTACTACCCAATGGTGTACAATGGGCTCTATACCTCTTTTACCATTGGTCAGTTCTGGAGAGTGAGAGATTTTCTAAATTTTCTTTTGATTTCCATTTTCAAATAGTTCGGCTAATCGAAGGTCAGTGGAAATTTACTACTGCGCAATTGACAAATTTCACTGCAGTCGCCTTTAATTAGGTTTTCTAAAGTTTGCTTAGAACATTCATACCGAAATATTTCGTCATAGAGTAAGTGACATTCAGAGGGCAGCACAAGTCTAATATAAATAAGCTTATGATCGGTTATTGATAAATCCGAAATCAATTACACTGCAAAATGTGTTGTTGAATTTTAATTATTTTAGTTTCGTATTGAATGCACGAACTTCCCCTAGTCATCAGCGGTAATAAGCTGCAGTTGTGAATCCTTTAAAAAGCCAATTTATTATGTCTACTTATTTTCCGGTCCTAGGTCCGAATTGTTTCGTTTACTTCCATCCGAAGTTGTCTTGCTCGATGATTGCACTGCGACCACTGTTGGAGTATTTCCCTCCGCCCAATATGGCGTTCGAAGCCGTAGAGATTCTGATAGTAGATTCTGTAAGTAAGGGTACCGACATGTGCCGCATTTGACAGGTCTTCTGCTAGTTTGGAACACGATTTTGTAAAGGAATGACAGAAGAAACTTGTTCCAATTCTGACATTGTCGACACTTTGTATTACACGCACTTTATATATCTTATAGCTATTATTAGTGTCGTGGCTGTTACTACCGCTACGGCGCTACCGAAAGAAGAGTTTATCCTATTTTGAAATTTTTGAAATCTAGACAGATATAAAGAAGAATCACATAAGTTCCTTCGAAAAATAATTTAAATGAAATGGAATTTAAATGAACCCCAAAAGTATTCTCGGAGGCTCTAAAGTTCATTAAGAACCACCTGTTTATTATGAATCTAAATTGTTTTTTAAAGCGACTAGGATTTACTTGGGAACCACCGTGAATTCAGACAAATCTCACAAAAACCAACTCCGCTGTTTGATAACAATGAACTGCTTGGCTGGGATCCGGGTTTTTCCGAACCAAATGCACTACACTGTTTAATCCGCATGGTACGCTACATGGAACGGAACTAAGCCTATCGGGTGGCAGAACTCAATGATAGCACTTTTTTTGTCCCGCCGTGGGTTCACCGTTTACTGGAGTGAACCCGCCTCAGTGCTGCTTCGATTCGGCTCGATTCAGTCGAATGGCGATGGTGACAACCGGGATGCTTCTCACTGTAACAGAAACTCTTCCATCGCTACTAGTCTTCGATGGCAGTTGGAATTCAAGCGGCAAACGCTTCCATCCAGTAGTGGAAGCTGTGATAGCACTATTACAATGTCGGTCGTAATAATCATCTAAATAAACAACCCCTTCTTTGGAAGGAATTCCAACAGCTCCAAACTATATTGTTTCCTTTTTTTTACATAGGGAAATCAGCGAAGCAAACAAAAACGGTGTTCAACTGAACCGATGGTGCAATGATGTTGCCTGGTAACGATCTGAATCCCATTGAAATAATGGGTGCTTCGAATTTCAGGATCGTTGAAACTGATACAGACGTTCAATAACCGTTCGGGATCGGCAATGGTGGCATAATAACGGTTGACTTTACAGCGCAGAAGAACGGGGAAAAAGTAGCGTTGGATAATCGATTTCGCTGAACTGCGATTTCCAATTAAAATTTTGCACGTGCAAATATGTTACCAATGGTATTTGAAAATTTGAAATCCACTTTGAAACATTCATTTATTTGATTGATTGATAGTTTTTTACTCACAGTGCAATGGTTTGTTCATGTTGATGTGGCGAACAAGCGACATACCTGGAATAGAAAAAAAAATAACATCAGTATGAGATACAGTTTAAACAGAAGCAATAAATATCGAGCACAACAATATCACTGGAAAAGTTGAAACATTAATGCATTTTAAGGTATGATCTAACCTTTCGTTTACAGTGCAAGTTGAATATTTGACTCCAAAACAAATTAAGAAATATCGTTGAATGACAATGCGCTTATTTAAGCTATTAAGCTATTAAAAGTCTCGAGCGAAATGAACTTTATGTTCGGCACATTTTCCTACGCTTAGCTCTGGGGGTGGATGCTTTTCCAGCCCCTGAAAGGTTGGTGCATTGTTCACTACAAATCGTTTGTAAAGGCCGGTAAGGTAAGCAATTATAATGTGCTGCTTCAAATGAAAATCGTATGCTGAAATTTGGCAACAAGTGCTCCTAATATTGTCCCAAAAAGTTTTGGTTAATCGTGTCGCTATACTAATGCTAATTGTGAATTTATTATGAATGCTAAAATAATGTGATTATTATCCGTTCATCTAATGTGCGAAAATAGGTAAGTCCGTTCAGAAAACTACTTTATTGAACAAAAGAAAAAAACTTGTACAGCCGGTCTGCTTGAAACATATTTCTCTACAAAACGATGTGTTATTGCTGAATTATTGATTAATTTGCGTGATGAGTCAACATTACATCCTACGCTACGATAACATTATATTTCGTTACCCCATACAAAAATCTTTCAATACATAATACTTAGAATACCTGATTGGGTGGGAAAATATCATGGAGAAGTGACCTTTTACATACCAAAAATTCTGTTAGGCTGTAAGATGCTTCGAAAAAAACTGCATTGATTCGGGCACGCATCGTTTCCACAATATCCCAACTAGAGTGCTCAGAGTTAAACAAAACAGCGGAGCATAGCATGTGCTCTTTGCTTGCTGGTGGTTAAGCAACATTGTTATTAGCGTGCGGAGCAGACATTTGATCCGGAGTCAGAGGATGAATCTCGATTTGGATGAATGGAATATGTAGCTGCGTCGGTTATTATTCGAATTGTCCAAGACGTGATAACGCCCATGATGGCGTGCTGAGTAGCAACTATAGAGCGCTGTCTTTTCGAAATAATATCGAATGGTGGTGCCAGGGTGCATACAAGATTGAATTAGAGTGGTGTAGCGAATCAGCAATGACAACACCGTTCACAAATTTAGATGCTTTTTTCCAAGCTTTTTTTTTTCATATTCACTCCACACGTTATTGATGTTCATTTGTCTCTTAAAGGCTCTATCCTGCTCCAAATAAATTGAAAGTTAGTTAGTTATGGATCCTGTACACCTCCGGTGGTGCAAAGGGCCGACTTGAAAGATCTCCATCCTGAGCGATGCCCGGCTATCGCTTTAACCTGTTGCCAGGTTAGATTTCGGTCGACTTCTTTTATTTCTTTATTGAGGCTTCTCCGCCATGAGCCTCTGGGTCTGCCTCTGCTGCGATGTCCCGCTGGGTTCCAGTCTAATGCTTGCTTACAGATTTCGTTTCCGCCCCTACGTAGAGTGTGGCCGACCCAGCCCCACTTCCGATCCCGAATTTCTGTTGTTATCGGCCTTTGGTGACAACGACGATGGAGCTCGTTGTTTGAGATCCAGTTGTGAGGCCACCAGGCCCGAATTATATACCGCAGGCATCTGTTAATGAACACCTGCAGCCGTTGAGTGTTCTCCACTGATACACACCATGTTTCGCTAGCGTATAACAGCACAGATTTCACGTTAGAGTTGAAAATTCGTATTTTGGTGCGTTCACTTATCTGCCTGTTTTTCCAGATATTTCTTAAACTCGCAAAGGCAGCCCTTGCTTTCTTGATCCGTGCGCCTATGTCGATCTTGGTACCGCCGTCTGACGCCATTTGGCTACCAAGATATTGGAAGCTTTCAACATTCTCCACTGGTTGCCCGGCTACTGTGAAACTGGAAGGAGTCACCGTGTTTACATCCAACGATTTGGTTTTGTTGACGTTGATGACTAAACCTGCTGAGGAGGAGCGATCAGCAAGGTCGTTGAGCTTACTCTGCATATCAGAGCGCCGTTGCGCGAGTAGTGCAACGTCATCCGCCAATTCGAAGTCGTTTAGGTGCTCCATGGTTATAGGCTGCCATAACAGCCCGCGGTTTGGTTCACGGTCAATCGCATCTACCAGAATCTCATCGATTACGATGAGGAACAGTAACGGTGATAGAATACATCCTTGCCTCACACCAGCTACGACCCGGATAGGGTCGGACAGGACCATTGTGCAGCAGCACTCTACACGAAAAGGCCTCGTACTGTGCTTCGATGAGGCCGATGATTTTCTCAGGAACCCCTTGCGTCTCAGGGCGCCCCACATATTCTCGTGATTGAGACGGTCGAAAGCTTTTTCGTAGTCAATGAATACCAAGTAAAGGGACTCTTGGAATTCGTTGACCTGCTCCAAAATGATGCGGAGCGTGACAATATGGTCCACACAGGATCTTCCGGCACGGAATCCGGCTTGCTGCCGCCGGAGAGTCGCATCGATCTTCTCCTGAATCCGGGCTAGGATAATTTTGCACAGAACTTTGAGAACGGTACACAGCAACATAATGCCTCGCCAGTTATCGCATACAGTCAGGTCACCCTTTTGGGCACCTTTACTAAGATACCTTGCATCCAGTCGACCGGGAAAGTTGCGGTGTCCCAGATATTATGAAATAAACGATGCAGTAGTTGAGCGGATGTCATGGGGTCAGCTTTGAGCATCTCGGCTGATATGCGGTCGACCCCTGGGGCTTTACTCGATTTCATGCTTTGGATGGCTGTTTGAATCTCTAGCAGTGATGGAGCTTCGGTATTGACGCGTGTTATACGTCGGATCCTAGGCAGATCATGCCGAGGTGGTGATGGCCTGGCTGGCACTTGAAAAAGTTGTTCGAAGTGCTCGAACCAGCGTTTCAGCTGGTCAGTTGGGTCGGTCAATAACTGATCATTCGCGTCTTTCACAGGCATCGTTGCATTCATCTTCGCCCCGCTTAAGCGTCGTGAGATATCGTAGAGGAGGCGAATGTCCCCGGTTGCGGCGGCTCTCTCTCCTTCGTCGGCCAGAGAGTCTGCCCACGCTCGCTTGTCCCGTCGACATGAGCGTTTTACTTCCTTCTCAAGAGCCGTGTATCGTTGACGGGCTAAGACTTTGGCTCCTCTGGTTTTCGATCGCTCTATCGCGGCTTTGGCTTCTCTTCGCTCCTCTATCTTCCTCCAGGTCTCATCGGTGATCCATTGTTTTCTCTGGGTGCGTAGTTCGCCCAGATTGTTCTCGCTGGTGGCGATGAAGGCATTCTTGATGGCGGTCCATTGGTCTTCCACGCTGCCACCTTCCGGAATATCTGCAGCACGCGTCTCCAGTTCTTCAACGAAGGACCGTTTCACCGTGGCATCTTCCAGTCGGCGTGTGTTGAATCGTCGTCCAACTCTTTCCTCCTGCCGACGAATCCGCGCATAAATTGAAAGCGATTTTTCAAACTGGATTCCATCAAATAAATATGAATTTCGCTACTGTAACGAGATCTACTGTGGTATTCTGCTGTACAGAATCTATGTTTAGATTTTGGATTGCCATTATTGTTGTCGTTGCCAGTCCAGTTATAATTGTTAGTAGATTGTATTTGCTCAGACTAGTGGATTGTAGTTATATCATAAAAATCTGATCGTCGATGCTAGCAGAAATACATGATTTACTCAAGTCATAAGTCCCTTTAATTATATTAACGCGTTTCGATTGTTTTTTAAACTTGAGAAACTTTCCTCACAGACCGGATCCTTTTACATCATCCGGTGGGTTCGTCCGCCAAGTTTGCTTTTCGCAAAACCATCCATCTCACACAGTTGATTGGTTCGAACTTTCGGGTCGTCGTTGTTGCAAGGGAGCATGGAAACAAAAAGTAAAGAAACCATCCATTAATTTTGGGTGCGTAGAAAATTAAAGTTGCGAAAGTCGAATGTCATACCGGGCATGTGCCCTACCAATATTTTGATCGGTTTTGACGTTTCGGCAGTGCGAAGAGCGCGAGTTAAGTGAATCGAAAGCGTTTTTTATAAAAACCGTTTTGATTTCAGTTATTTGAAAAATTGTGTACTTTGAGATGAAAAATGTGATGGACAGGAACTAAAGTTGGATATTGAAAAACTTGGAAACTTCTCTTCCAGAGGAATGATAACACCTGTTTTGTTAGTTATCAGATATAAACACCAAACAACTGGTTTATTCATCTTCCTTTTATATACAACCCGGGACACTCATTAACATGATTTTGAGTTTACCTCATGCACTCAATAACGCAGGGGTCTGTCCAAATGGTCGAATGCTACAATATATGAAAACCACTATTCTGCTTTTCGTTAGTGAAAATGTTAAGGTATACACATCTGATTTTTGCAAGCAACCAGTCAGGGATGATGATACTATGTTCGCACTGCGACCTAAATAACATGTTATTCAAATTATCAACAAAAGGAAGTTCATCAAGATAGCCGAATAACATGTTACAAGGCCCTAGTGCGAACATAGTATAAACCACGATTAACTTGATTCTTTTTTTAATATAATTTTATTTGCTAATTATCTGATATATGCATTCATGTCTTAGACTAGGTGTTCCGTGTTTTCTTTACACTATCATTATGAATTTTATGAAATTCTTTGTTACGTGATTGGTATGTGATTTTTAAAAGATAATTTTTGATCTAACAGAAGTCCTAAATATTTCGCTTCACTAGACCAATTAATTGGAGCCCCATTCATAGTGACAATATGTCTGCTAGAAGGTTTCAAATAAGAAGTTCTCGGCTTATGTGGGAAAATGATATGCTAAGTTTTGGAAGCATTCGAGGAAATTTTCCATTTAAGGTTTTTTTTTAAAGAATTTTCGTTAATTTCCCAAAGGGTTTCGAACTGGGATTTAACTTCGAGACATTATTCTCGATGGTTGGTTAAAGTTGGTATTTCTCAGAATAGCGAAATGTTTGTACGAACTCGTTTTATGACAAGTGAAGACATTCCACTAAAAAGCTCAAAATAATTTTCTTGCAAATCTCGCCAAATAACTTTCAACGCGGGAGCGCGAGCTCTTTGGTATTACCTTCGCCTCACATGTTTAAGACGGATCAGTAGCTGAAGATCGTCGTCAATAATAATGGAGTTGAATTAAATTTCACATTTAGGAATTGCAATGCCTCTGGCTTCAGGGGGCAGCAGGGACTATGTCCAAGGGCTTGACGATCCTCCCCAGGCCATCTGCGAGTTGTGGGGCTTGCCTAGGATGTGGTGGGGTTTGACAGTGGGCCCTGTTAAACCTCTATAAAAGCTGCATGTATCCGCAAGTAGGCCCCACCAAAGCGACCGTGTGCCGCTCAAAGCGCACAAGCCCAAGTCCTGGTGTTAGGTGGGACGCTAAACAGCCCTGACACGACGGCCCTCCGACGAGACAGGAGGTTTGCGCAGGCCCAATAAGCCGCCTAGAAAACCAATCATTACGAACAATATAAGAGATAATGCGACTCGATATAATCGGCAAAGACCTGGGCGACGAATACAGGATCACGATTGGAAGCTTGGAACATGGAATTGCAAGTCGCTAGGTTTCGCAGGTTGCGACAGGATGATCTACGATGAATTACATCCCCGCAACTTCGACGTCGTGGCGCTGCAGGAGATTTGCTGGACAGGACAGAAAGTGTGGAAAAGCGGGCATCGAGCGGCTACCTTCTACCAAAGCTGTGGCACCACCAACGAGCTGGGAACCGGCTTCATAGTGCTGGGAAAGATGCGCCAACGCGTGATTGGGTGGCAGCCAATCAACGCAAGGATGTGCAAGCTGAGGATTAAAGGCCGTTTCTTCAACTATAGCATCATCAACGTGCACTGCCCACACGAAGGGAGACCCGACGACGACAAAGAAGCGTTCTACGCACAGCTGGAGCAGACATACGATGGATGCCCACTGCGGGACGTCAAAATCGTCATCGGTGACATGAACGCACAGGTAGGAAGGGAGGAAATGTATAGACCGGTCATCGGACCGGATAGTCACACCGTATCGAATGACAACGGCCAACGATGCATAAACTTTGCAGCCTCCCGCGGAATGGTAGTCCGAAGCACCTTCTTTCCCCGCAAAAATATCCACAAGGCCACATGGAGATCACCTAACCAAGAAACGGAAAACCAAATCGACCACGTTCTAATCGACGGTAAATTCTTCTCCGACATCACGAACGTCCGCACTTACCGCAGTGCGAATATTGAATCCGACCACTACCTCGTTGCAGTATGCCTGCGCTCAAAACTCTCGACGGTGTACAACACGCGTCGAAGTCGGACGCCGCGGCTTAACATTGGGCGGCTACAAGACGGTAGACTAGCCCAAGAATACGCGCAGCAGCTGGAAGTGGCACTTCCAACGGAAGAGCAGCTAGGCGCAGCGTCTCTTGAAGATGGCTGGAGAGATATTCGATCCGCCATTGGTAGCACCGCAACCGCTGCACTTGGCACGGTGCACCCGGATCAGAGAAACGACTGGTATGACGGCGAATGTGAGCAGTTAGTGGAAGAGAAGAATGCAGCATGGGCGAGATTGCTGCAACACCGCACGAGGGCGAACGAGGCACGATATAAACAGGCGCGGAACAGACAAAACTCGATTTTCCGGAGGAAAAAGCGCCAGCAGGAAGATCGAGACCGTGAAGAAACGGAGCAACTGTACCGCGCTAATAACACACGAAAGTTCTATGAGAAGTTAAACCGTTCACGTAAGGGCCACGTGCCACAGCCTGATATGTGTAAGGACATAAACGGGAACCTTCTTACGAACGAGCGTGAGGTGATCCAAAGGTGGCGGCAGCACTACGAAGAACACCTGAATGGCGATGTGGCAGACGAAGATGGCGGTATGGTGATGGACCTGGGAGAACGCGCGCAGGACATAATTCTACCGGCTCCGGATCTCCAGGAAATCCAGGAGGAGATTGGCCGACTGAAGAACAACAAAGCCCCTGGGGTTGACCAACTACCAGGAGAGCTATTTAAACACGGTGGTGAGGCACTGGCTAGAGCGCTGCACTGGGTCATTACCAAGATTTGGGAGGAGGAAGTTTTGCCGCAGGAGTGGTGTCGTGTGTCCCATCTACAAAAAGGGCGATAAGCTGGATTGTAGCAACTACCGCGCAATCACATTGCTGAACGCCGCCTACAAGGTACTCTCCCAAATTTTATGCCGTCGACTAGCACCAACTGCAAGGGAGTTCGTGGGGCAGTACCAGGCGGGTTTTATGGGCGAACGCTCCACCACGGACCAGGTGTTCGCCATTCGCCAAGTACTGCAGAAATGCCGCGAATACAACGTGCCCACACATCATCTATTCATCGACTTCAAAGCCGCATATGATACTATCGATCGGGACCAGCTATGGCAGCTAATGCACGAACACGGTTTTCCGGATAAACTGACACGGTTGATCAAAGCGACGATGGATCGGGTGATGTGCGTAGTTCGAGTTTCAGTGGCATTCTCGAGTCCCTTTAAAATGCGCAGAGGGTTACGTTAAGGTGATGGTCTTTCGTGTCTGCTATCCAACATCGCTTTGGAACACGGTAATACGAAATGCAAGGATTAACACGAGTGGTACAATTTTCAATAAGTCCGTCCAGCTATTTGGTTTCGCCGACGACATAGATATTATGGCACGTAACTTTGAGAAGATGGAGGAAGCCTACATCAGACTGAAGAGGGAAGCTAAGCGGATTGGACTAGTCATCAACACGTCGAAGACGAAGTACATGATAGGAAGAGGTTCAAGAGAAGACAATGTGAGCCACCCACCGCGAGTTTGCATCGGTGGTGACGAAATCGAGGTGGTAGAAGAATTTGTGTACTTGGGCTCACTGGTGACTGCCGAAAATGACACCAGCAGAGAAATTCGGAGACGCATAGTGGCTGGAAATCGTACGTACTTTAGACTCCGCAAGACGCTCCGATCGAATAGAGTTCGCCGCCGTATCAAACTGACAATCTACAAAACGCTCATTAGACCGGTAGTCCTCTACGGACACGAGACCTGGACGATGCTCGTGGAGGACCAACGCGCACTTGGAGTTTTCGAAAGGAAAGTGCTGCGTACCATCTATGGTGGGTTGCAGATGGCGGACGGTACGTGGAGGAGGCGAATGAACCACGAATTGCATCAGCTGTTGGGAGAACCATCCATCGTTCACACCGCGAAAATCGGACGACTGCGATGGGCCGGGCACGTAGCCAGAATGTCGGACAGCAACCCGGTGAAAACGGTTCTCGACAACGATCCGACGGGCAAAAGAAGGCGAGGTGCGCAGCGGGCAAGGTGGATCGATCAGGTGGAAGATGACTTGCGGACCCTTCGTAGATTGCGTGGTTGGCGACGTGTAGCCATGGACCGAGCCGAATGGAGAAGACTCTTATATACCGCACAGGCCACTTCGGCCTTAGTCTGAATAAATAATAATGCCTCTGGCTTCGACAATTAAATTTGTCAAAGACACGAAAGCATTATCAATATCACTTTTGGTATCGAGAGGAATATCAACATCAAAATTCCTATCGATATATGTTTTATATAAATCCCAATCGGCTCTATGATAATTAAAAGTAGAGCTGATTGGATTATAAATGGCTTCCTGTGAGATTTCAAACGTCACAGGAAGGTGATAAGAGTCAAAGTCAGCATGAGTTACCAATTGGCCACACAGTTGACTTGAATCCGTTAAAACTAAATCAATTGTAGAAGGATTTAACCTGGAAGAAAACAAGTTGGTCCATTGGGATATTGAATAGTATAATATCCCGCAGGAGAGTCTTCAAACTAAATTTTACCATTGGAATTGCTTTGAGCATTACTCCATTAACGGTGTTCGGATTGAAGTCACCAAATATGAAAAATTTGGTTTTGTTGCGAGTTATAATTTGCAGATCGGCTTTCAACGAACTCCTGTGCTGCCCATTGCATTGGAAAGGCAAGTAGGCAGCAATAAAAGAGAATTGTCTAACATTTGTTTCAACAGAAACTCGCAAGGTTTCAAAAACTTTGGTTTCAAATGAAGAATATAATTTATGTTTGATATGTCTATTAATGGCAATGGCGATCCCGCCACAGGCGCTGTCAGGGCGATCATTTCGGTAAATTAAATGATTTGAATCTCTTTTGATAAAGAGTCCAGGTTTTAAATATGTTTCAGATATAACCGCAATGTGCACATTATGAACTGATAGGAACTTGAATAATTCATCTTCCTTACACTTTAAGGGCATTTCAATTTAAAATTTTCAAAGAATTATTTGGATCCATTAAAAAGAAGTCCAATAACATGTTTAGAGTAAATTTGATACCAACCTGAACAGCTTCAGTATTTGGTATTTGCTTTGAACATTGCATCAATCATGTGATGCAATTTATTTTGCTTTCCTGCAGCGATGCTTGCATTGGTGGGCATGCTTGAAAATTGAGAATTCGACGAACTGTTCGTTACCGGGTGAGAGGTAGGAGCAAAATTTGTTCGTTGATTCTGGTGGGTATGAATTGCTCGGCCGGCAAATGATTGAGGATTTTGAGCGTTTGAAATAAGTTCACTCGGCGAATCTGGGACCCTAATTTCCCGTCATCAATTTTGCACGGGAAGTCAAAACTTTTTTGCGTGAAGGGCATTCCCAGAAATTGGATCTATGATTGCCCCCACAATTGGCACATTTAAATTTATTGGAATCTTCTCTCACAGGACAGGTGTCTTTGGCGTGAGAGGTTCCACCACAAATCATGCATTTAGCATCCATGTGGCAATGTTTAGTTTCGTGACCCCACTTTTGGCACTTACGGCACATAGGCCTTTTCCAAACATTTCATATTATTTAGTTCACTTTTGTTGAAGTAACATGGTCACCACTGGGGTGACCTTTCAAGACGACTTAAAATAATCGCTCCATTTTGTCATCGTACGTGAAGAATTTATGCCGCTTCTCAGTTAAATATTGAAGAAGACGTTTGCGATCGTCAAAGAATCCCGGCAAAACGCGGCACTCCCCCTTCCTTGCAATCTGAAATGAAACCTTGATCCCCTGAAGGATACTCAAAATCTCATTCCTAAAGTCAGAAAACTCGGCAACAGATACCACAATTGGCGGAATCCTTTGCTTCTTCGCATGGATCGAATCACCTGGGCTAGAGGTAGATTCGATTTGCTCAATTTCGTCATGAATCAAATCGAACTGATTGCTCAGTTCGATAGGAGAAGAATTATTTTCAATGTTAGAGTTAGAAGGAATATCTGAAGTCTCCAGCTTCCTTCTATTTTTCCGCGCTTTGGCAGGACGGTCTTGAAACCTTGTTTCTTAGAAGGAAGTGGAGAATTCAGAGACTCACCCTTCCTCTTGTTTTTGTAAATACTCATTGCTGAGCGTGAAGACGTGACCTTCTAAGAGGTTTTTTTTTCCAGAACGGTGTCCCTGCAGGATTACCACCGCTTGTCGGAATTTTAATTCCGCAAACGGGTCCAACGTAAAACGAAGGCCCGGGTCCAAGCAAAGATCGTAACGGGATCAGTGGGTACAAATAGTGATGAGAAGCACTGTCGAAATTAAAATAGCTTCGGGTAGTATTAAAAACTTCCTTCAGCAAAGAGAGAAAGAACCGCACAGCATGAAAGTACGATGCGGTCTATTAAAAAAACATTACACAGCTGCAACATAGGGCCGTTACAAATATTTAATTAAAATTAAAAGGTCAAGGTGAGGGATAACAAAAAATAAATATTAAAATGAAAAAAAAACCTCTTCGGTTTTGTTAACACTACGAATACCGAGTTCAGGTTGGAAGGAAACTTAAAATTTAAATCGCTATATCTTAGTAGCCTGTTTAACGATTTTCAAAATTATTTTATTGGTCTTTCATGTAGTTTTATAATATTGGTGTTTTGTGTTTCTAGCTCAGTTTTTTCCTTAACTGCCATGAGTCAGGACACTACCAATCGAAAAATTGTCAAATTCGGTTTACTCAATATAATTTAGCATAGTTCATTACCATTCCATAAGGAAATGCCACAAACTTTTTGAACATCCCTACATGCCTTTGGAAAGGTCAACTATGTTGGAAAATAAAACAAAACAACGTTCGAAATGACTATATTTCAGCTATTTCTCAAACGATCTTGAACCGGATTTTTTCATAAATGTGTCCAAAAATTATTCCTGAGGACATAGATAACGTAATACAAACAATATTCCTACAGAAATTCCAGGTTCTCCAAATCGTTCTGGAGTTCAGATCAATTGATCTACCAGGTCAACTACGTTCTGTAACACACCGACGTCAACCCATCAAGCCCACACATCTCCATAGAATCTTTCGATGTAAGTTATAACTAAAACAGACCAATTAAGTCATAATAAATTCTGGCAGATCAATTGATCTGAATTCCGAAACATTTTGAAGAACTAAGAATAACTGGTTTATGCATGATTGAATTGTTAGATACACCCATATGCTTCATGGGCATGTGTTTTTTTATTCTATGTAGAGGGATGAAGGCGAATCTGCAAACAGATACCTGACATTATCCCTTAGAGAATAGATTTGAAGGATGGCCGGACCCACTGAACTTAACCAAGTAACAAAAGGTTACTTGAGTTACTCTCTCTTCTAATACCCTGATCCCCCGTGACTACCTTTCAGTATTACTTCTGAGGAATGGGCAATACTAAATGTACTTTTCCCAGAACGAAACGTTTCACAGTGCCTCTTTTTGAAATTCTGCTTAACTTTTGATCCCTTTGACTCCTTTGTTTATACCAAGGAACAAACAAAAACCTTGAGCCCTTAAGTCCTTTATATTATCCTTGTGTCATTCAGCACTTCATTTTTTAGCTCTCATTTAGCTTTCAACGAACTCGCTAGTAATTCAGATAGTCCCCCGGCGGCGGAAGCTTTCCCGATACTGACAACCCGCATCTCTGGAAGGCTACTACAACACCAATACTACGCTCACACCTGGTCAGCATATTTATACATCAGCTTAAGTCCTATGCATTTCACACTTCAACGGGTGAACCGACGAGAGCTTAGGTCAGACCAAAGATTACGGGTAGAATCAGCTTCCGGTTCAATGGTGCCCCGACGACCCGAAACCGGTGCATTCGGACGCTACGGTTTACTCAGCCGGTCCCCGGTGGTGGGCCTAGCCTACTCCGATAACCAATTTTCGATGCGCTTGAGCCATTCAGATCTTACCTTATTCGTTGAACCATTTAACTCTCGCGGGCTAACTGCGCTCGCCGTAAGCTGACAACAGTTGCAAGGTTGGTAGCAGGCGCTGGCGTTCCCATTCATTATCGACATACATCTGCGTCGGCGGTGTACTCATGGTTTGCTATCCGGAATGGCGGCCTGCTGCTGCTCCGTACGCCAACTTCATTGTAGGATGTCGGCTATCCTGGTCATCACTCATGCGACCGCACTCCACTGTTCTGCAATCTGGCACATTCTTCTGACGATATGGTCCATTTCAGTGGTGGTGTCTATTTCGCTTACCTCCAACATCACACTGATCTCCGTTTCGAACCGGGGACATGTGAACAGGAATTGCTCAGCCGTTTCATTCAAGTCTGGGCATTGCGGACAGGCGAGGCATGTCCGAACCTGTGCCTTAACTTCTAGCGGGAGCTTCAACGTTCCACGGCAATTGACTCAGAATTAAACCCTGTGGGACAGCAGTTCTACCACAACGAGTCAGATCTTTTGCGTCTTCGCTGAGTACCTGTCCCACCATCGCCGCTGCAGCCGACCAGCAATCTGTGTTACCAGCGCCCGTCATTCAATCGAGAAATCGTTTCTGCTCATCAAAATGCTCTGCAATCACCCAGCAACACATTCCAATCGAGACAAGTGAATATCATACCTAGTGGCACACAAGACACAGTAGGTAATGTAAACCATAGAAGAAACACTCAAACTATGCCCTTCGTTATACCCACTCTTTCAGTCGCACCACCAGCGACACCATCTGCACCACTCAAATGGTTTTATTTAACACGATTCCAACCACACGAGACATCGGACAATATTGTCGCATTTGTTGCGGGAAAAACAAAATGCAATCCTCCTAATTACCTGTCATAAACTGGTCAGCGAAAATCGTAGTGCAAATGTGCCGCTAACATTTGTATCTTTCAAATTAGGTGCCCCTACCGCGATTGAACCCATTTGCGTTCTGTACATACCTCCGGATATGACAACTGATCAGGTAGTCGTTGACCAACATGTTCGCTCACTCTCTTGGATCACAGCTCGTATGCAGCTTAGTGATAGTATATTGATTCTCGGCGATTTCAATTTACCAAATATCAAATGGAAACAAAGTTCATCGATACATCTCTATCCCGACGCTCATCATTCTTCGCTCAGTTCAGCAAGCAACATACTGCTAGACAATTACAGCCTTGCATGCATTCATCAATTGAATCATATATTGAATGATAATGGTAGGATGCTTGACCTCTGCTTCGCTAATTGAGGCCCCTTCACCCCTTGTAACGTCATCTATTCATCATCCACCACTGCTAATTACACTAAATAGCACCACGTCTTGCATCTTCTCCGATCCAGTACAAAGCATCTACTATGACTTTAAAAATGGCGACTACTGTGGCATGAATCGTTTTTTAGAAAACATTAATTGGCATGAGATCCTTGCAGACTTTGATGTCAACTCAGCCGTTACATTAGTATCAAATATTGTTCTGTATTCTATTGACCAATTCGTCCACAAATGCTTATCATCCTCTCCTATAAGCCCACCCTGGAGCAACAGTTATTTGAAACGTTTGAAGAATATCAAAAAGTCCGCCTTGAGGAAATACTCCAAGTACAAATCTCGGTTTAGCAAAGCAGTTTATCTCTCCGCCAACCAACGATATAAGCGTGTAAACAATAGACTTTTCAAAACGTATCAACGAAAAATCCAGCAAAAACTTCGTCGCAACCCAAAAGGATTTTGGAACTATGTGAACAAACAACGAAAAGAATCTGGCCTTCCAACAGTCATGACGAATGGACTCATCGAACAAACATCCACGGAGGGAATATGTGACCTTTTCCTAAAGCAATTCTCTGGTGTATTTTCTAATCAGTCAGCTGCTGCCAGCGTACCCCTCCGTCCTCCAGTCGGTCAACATCCTTTAGTCACGGCAGAATACGTCGATGAATGCTGCTCGTCGCTGAAATCATCTACCAGTTCGGGCCCGGATGGTATTCCTTCAACTATTCTCAAAAAATGTTCTACAAGTTTGTCATTACCTTTGTCAATCCTATTCAACTCATCGTTACGTTCAGGAATTTTTCCGGAATTTTGGAAAAAATCATACACTTTCCCTGTCTTCAAGAAAGGTAATAAGCAAGAGGTTAAAAACTATCGTGGCATAGCAGCGCTATGTGCCATGTCCAAATTGTTCGAACTAGTTGTTCTAAAGTTCCTATCCTACAATTGCCTGAACTACATTTCTGAGGATCAACACGGTTTTGTTCCAAAGCGATCTACAAATACTAACTTGATTATCTACTCCTCGATTATTATGCAAGCTCTTCAGAAAGGACAACAAATCGATTCGATATATACTGACTTCTCATCAGCCTTTGACAAAATCAATCATCAAATCGCTGTCGCCAAATTTGAACGACTTGGATTCTCTGGTTCCATTCTCTGTTGGCTCAGTTCTTATTTAGGAAACCGTAAAATGGCGATAAAAATTGGCGACTGTGTTTCTTCGTTTTTCTCTGTGACTTCAGGAGTTCCCCAGGGCAGCCATCTTGGTCCTTTAATTTTTATAGTTTACCTGAACGACATTAACTTGCTACTCAAGTGCTTTAAACTATCATTTGCCGACGACTTCAAATTATTTTGGATCGTAAACGGTGTACAAGATACACTATTTTTGCAATCGCAGTTGGATCTCTTCACTGACTGGTGTCAGCTGAATTGTATGGTTCTCAATCCAGATAAATGCTCCTTCATTTAGTTTTTTGGTAAACATTCAGCAATTGCCTTTGAGAGTTCTGTGCGTGATCTCTCTTGTTTCGGACAGCAGAACGATCGCGCGGTCGGACGAATTATTGTGTTCTGCATTGCGCGGCCGGTAATAAAATTTATCAGTTCTGTGCGTGATCTCTCTTGTTTCGGACAGCAGAACGATCGCGCGGTCGGACGAATTATTGTGATCTGAATTGCGCGGCCGGTAATAAAATTAATCAGTT
This sequence comes from Armigeres subalbatus, assembly GCF_024139115.2. Taxonomy (NCBI): domain Eukaryota; kingdom Metazoa; phylum Arthropoda; class Insecta; order Diptera; family Culicidae; genus Armigeres; species Armigeres subalbatus. The sequence continues at coordinate 250,846,077 of NC_085140.1, forward strand.
CTGTGCGTGATCTCTCTTGTTTCGGACAGCAGAACGATCGCGCGGTCGGACGAATTATTGTGATCTGTATTGCGCGGCCGGTAATAAAATTAATCAGTTCTGTGCGTGATCTCTCTTGTTTCGGACAGCAGAACGATCGCGCGGTCGGACGAATTATTGTGTTCTGCATTGCGCGGCCGGTAATAAAATTAATCAGTTCTGTGCGTGATCTCTCATGTTTCGGACAGCAGAACGATCGCGCGGTCGGACGAATTATTGTGATCTGCATTGCGCGGCCGGTAATAAAATTAATCAGTTCTGTGCGTGATCTCTCATGTTTCGGACAGCAGAACGATCGCGCGGTCGGACGAATTATTGTGATCTGCATTGCGCGGCCGGTAATAAAATTTATCAGTTCTGTGCGTGATCTCTCTTGTTTCGGACCGCAGAACGATCGCGCGGTCGGACGAATTATTGTGATCTGCATTGCGCGGCCGGTAATAAAATTAATCAGTTCTGTGCGTGATCTCATGTTTCGGACAGCAGAACGATCGTGCGGTCGGGCGAATTATTGTGTTCTGCATTGCGCGGCCGGTAATAAAAATAATCAGTTCTGTGCGTGATCTCTCATGTTTCGGACAGCAGAACGATCGCGCGGTCGGACGAATTATTGTGATCTGCATTGCGCGGCCGGTAATAAAATTTATCAGTTCTGTGCGTGATCTCTCTTGTTTCGGACAGCAGAACGATCGCGCGGTCGGACGAATTATTGTGTTCTGCATTGCGCGGCCGGTAATAAAATTTATCAGTTCTGTGCGTGATCTCTCATGTTTCGGACAGCAGAACGATCGCGCGGTCGGACGAATTATTGTGATCTGCATTGCGCGGCCGGTAATAAAATTTATCAGTTCTGTGCGTGATCTCTCTTGTTTCGGACCGCAGAACGATCGCGCGGTCGGACGAATTATTGTGATCTGCATTGCGCGGCCGGTAATAAAATTAATCAGTTCTGTGCGTGATCTCTCATGTTTCGGACAGCAGAACGATCGCGCGGTCGGACGAATTATTGTGTTCTGCATTGCGCGGCCGGTAATAAAATTAATCAGTTCTGTGCGTGATCTCTCATGTTTCGGACAGCAGAACGATCGCGCGGTCGGACGAATTATTGTGTTCTGCATTGCGCGGCCGGTAATAAAATTAATCAGTTCTGTGCGTGATCTCTCTTGTTTCGGACCGCAGAACGATCGCGCGGTCGGACGAATTATTGTGATCTGCATTGCGCGGCCGGTAATAAAATTAATCAGTTCTGTGCGTGATCTCTCATGTTTCGGACAGCAGAACGATCGCGCGGTCGGACGAATTATTGTGATCTGCATTGCGCGGCCGGTAATAAAATTAATCAGTTCTGTGCGTGATCTCTCATGTTTCGGACAACAGAACGATCGCGCGGTCGGACGAATTATTGTGATCTGCATTGCGCGGCCGGTAATAAAATTTATCAGTTCTGTGCGTGATCTCTCTTGTTTCGGACAGCAGAACGATCGCGCGGTCGGACGAATTATTGTGTTCAGCATTGCGCGGCCGGTAATAAAATTTATCAGTTCTGTGCGTGATCTCTCATGTTTCCGGACAGCAGAACGATCGCGCGGTCGGACGAATTATTGTGATCTGCATTGCGCGGCCGGTAATAAAATTTATCAGTTCTGTGCGTGATCTCTCTTGTTTCGGACCGCAGAACGATCGCGCGGTCGGACGAATTATTGTGATCTGCATTGCGCGGCCGGTAATAAAATTAATCAGTTCTGTGCGTGATCTCTCATGTTTCGGACAACAGAACGATCGCGCGGTCGGACGAATTATTGTGATCTGCATTGCGCGGCCGGTAATAAAATTTATCAGTTCTGTGCGTGATCTCTCTTGTTTCGGACAGCAGAACGATCGCGCGGTCGGACGAATTATTGTGTTCTGCATTGCGCGGCCGGTAATAAAATTTATCAGTTCTGTGCGTGATCTCTCATGTTTCGGACAGCAGAACGATCGCGCGGTCGGACGAATTATTGTGATCTGCATTGCGCGGCCGGTAATATAATTTATCAGTTCTGTGCGTGATCTCTCATGTTTCGGACCGCAGAACGATCGCGCGGTCGGACGAATTATTGTGATCTGCATTGCGCGGCCGGTAATAAAATTAATCAGTTCTGTGCGTGATCTCTCATGTTTCGGACAGCAGAACGATCGCGCGGTCGGACGAATTATTGTGTTCTGCATTGCGCGGCCGGTAATAAAATTAATCAGTTCTGTGCGTGATCTCTCATGTTTCGGACAGCAGAACGATCGCGCGGTCGGACGAATTATTGTGTTCTGCATTGCGCGGCCGGTAATAAAATTAATCAGTTCTGTGCGTGATCTCTCATGTTTCGGACAGCAGAACGATCGCGCGGTCGGACGAATTATTGTGATCTGCATTGCGCGGCCGGTAATAAAATTTATCAGTTCTGTGCGTGATCTCTCATGTTTCGGACAGCAGAACGATCGCGCGGTCGGACGAATTATTGTGATCTGCATTGCGCGGCCGGTAATAAAATTTATCAGTTCTGTGCGTGATCTCTCTTGTTTCGGACCGCAGAACGATCGCGCGGTCGGACGAATTATTGTGATCTGCATTGCGCGGCCGGTAATAAAATTAATCAGTTCTGTGCGTGATCTCTCATGTTTCGGACAACAGAACGATCGCGCGGTCGGACGAATTATTGTGATCTGCATTGCGCGGCCGGTAATAAAATTTATCAGTTCTGTGCGTGATCTCTCTTGTTTCGGACAGCAGAACGATCGCGCGGTCGGACGAATTATTGTGTTCTGCATTGCGCGGCCGGTAATAAAATTTATCAGTTCTGTGCGTGATCTCTCATGTTTCGGACAGCAGAACGATCGCGCGGTCGGACGAATTATTGTGATCTGCATTGCGCGGCCGGTAATATAATTTATCAGTTCTGTGCGTGATCTCTCTTGTTTCGGACCGCAGAACGATCGCGCGGTCGGACGAATTATTGTGATCTGCATTGCGCGGCCGGTAATAAAATTAATCAGTTCTGTGCGTGATCTCTCATGTTTCGGACAGCAGAACGATCGCGCGGTCGGACGAATTATTGTGTTCTGCATTGCGCGGCCGGTAATAAAATTAATCAGTTCTGTGCGTGATCTCTCATGTTTCGGACAGCAGAACGATCGCGCGGTCGGACGAATTATTGTGTTCTGCATTGCGCGGCCGGTAATAAAATTAATCAGTTCTGTGCGTGATCTCTCTTGTTTCGGACCGCAGAACGATCGCGCGGTCGGACGAATTATTGTGATCTGCATTGCGCGGCCGGTAATAAAATTAATCAGTTCTGTGCGTGATCTCTCATGTTTCGGACAGCAGAACGATCGCGCGGTCGGACGAATTATTGTGATCTGCATTGCGCGGCCGGTAATAAAATTAATCAGTTCTGTGCGTGATCTCTCATGTTTCGGACAACAGAACGATCGCGCGGTCGGACGAATTATTGTGATCTGCATTGCGCGGCCGGTAATAAAATTTATCAGTTCTGTGCGTGATCTCTCTTGTTTCGGACCGCAGAACGATCGCGCGGTCGGACGAATTATTGTGATCTGCATTGCGCGGCCGGTAATAAAATTAATTAGTTCTGTGCGTGATCTCTCTTGTTTCGGACAGCAGAACGATCGCGCGGTCGGACGAATTATTGTGTTCTGCATTGCGCGGCCGGTAATAAAATTTATCAGTTCTGTGCGTGATCTCTCATGTTTCGGACAGCAGAACGATCGCGCGGTCGGACGAATTATTGTGTTCTGCATTGCGCGGCCGGTAATAAAATTAATCAGTTCTGTGCGTGATCTCTCATGTTTCGGACAGCAGAACGATCGCGCGGTCGGACGAATTATTGTGTTCTGCATTGCGCGGCCGGTAATAAAATTAATCAGTTCTGTGCGTGATCTCTCATGTTTCGGACAGCAGAACGATCGCGCGGTCGGACGAATTATTGTGATCTGAATTGCGCGGCCGGTAATAAAATTAATCAGTTCTGTGCGTGATCTCTCATGTTTCGGACAGCAGAACGATCGCGCGGTCGGACGAATTATTGTGTTCTGCATTGCGCGACCGGTAATAAAATTTATCAGTTCTGTGCGTGATCTCTCATGTTTCGGACAGCAGAACGATCGCGCGGTCGGACGAATTATTGTGATCTGCATTGCGCGGCCGGTAATAAAATTTATCAGTTCTGTGCGTGATCTCTCTTGTTTCGGACCGCAGAACGATCGCGCGGTCGGACGAATTATTGTGATCTGCATTGCGCGGCCGGTAATAAAATTTATCAGTTCTGTGCGTGATCTCTCTTGTTTCGGACCGCAGAACGATCGCGCGGTCGGACGAATTATTGTGATCTGCATTGCGCGGCCGGTAATAAAATTAATCAGTTCTGTGCGTGATCTCTCTTGTTTCGAAGCGGGCTTGGTAGTCATATGGCTACTGCTTCTGCCTCATACGCAGGAGGTCGTGGGTTCAATCCCAGGTCCGTTCCATTCTCCTACTTTGTATCTTTCTCTATATTTCTCATGTTCTAGCAATCGCTAGAACTGGAAATGGACTTTCATACCGTTTCCATTTTTATTCCTATACCTTCAACTTGAGTATTCTAACAGTAATCTGCTAGAATTGGAAATGAACTATAGAGCTCGTTTCCTACATCCAATTAGAAATTCCATCAGTTACCTTCTCCTATCTATCACATTGGCAGCACGTTAACCAAGACGAACCTCTGCCTCTCCAACCTAACCCAGAAATTCCAACAAATTCCGCATGAACTCGTGGCAAGTGCAGAGGTATATTCGGCTTGCAGTGGGCGAGTGATTGCATCATCATTTCCTCCCCTTCCCTACATTGACTTGCATTCTGACGTGGCAGGCGCCAGTATGACCTAACAAATGAGATCACCAGTACTTGTACATTGAAGATGTGTGCTAGTCCCAAGCAAACATCTGTTGGTTCCCTGTGCAAGAACAGCTGATCTGGTCATAATGGAGTAGCAACTACGAGCAGTCAATCAAGCTCAAGCTCAAGCTCAAGCTCAAACATTCAGCAATTGCCTTTGACTATACTATTGGATCCACCACACTACGTAGAGAGACTGTTGTCAAGGATCTAGGTGTATTATTAGACACTAAGCTGACGTTTAATGAACATGTTGCTTTCATAGTCTCTAAGGCCTCCCGTACACTGGGTTTCATTTTTCGAATAGCAAGGAATTTTAATGATGTCCACTGTTTAAAGGCTCTATATTGTTCTTTAGTAAGATCCACTTTAGAATATTCATCTGTAGTTTGGGCACCTTACTATCAGAATAATATTTCCCGTATTGAATCAGTTCAGCGTAAATTCGTACGGTTCGCTCTACGTCACCTCCCGTGGAGAAACCCTGACATTCTGCCTAGTTATGAGGACCGCTGTAGGTTAATTGAGCTAGATTTACTAAGCGTCCGTCGTGATACTGCCCGTGCGTTATTTGTAGCAGACCTTTTACTTCTGAACATTGACTCGCCTCCTCTTTTGTCCCAGCTGAATTTCAACGTCAGCCAACAAAACCTTCGTTCTAGACAATTCTTTTTCCTTCGCGGTGCCCGAACGAATTACGGGCACAACGAACCATTTTTGAGCATGTGCAGAATTTTCAATCGCTGCTCAAATGAATTCGATTTTTACTTGAGTCGTAACAATCTTCGGAAAAGGTTTTCCCTCACCCTGTCACACTTTTAGAAAGGTTAGCTTAAATTGTTGATACTAGATCTAGACTAAGTTAATTATTGTTAATAGCCGTAAGAAATAATTGTATTATGTATCATTTGGAGTTAAATTGTATTCTGTTGGTACGAAAAGACGAAGAGGTTTTTCGCCCATTTGAGAGAGAACAAAAAGAGTTCAACTCAAACGGGCTTTTCCCTTTTCCTAAAAAATAAACAAAATAAACAAAAATAAACAAAATAAACACCTGCCTAGTAGACTTATTGATCTGAACTCTGAAACTGTTTGAAGGAATTAGAGCACCTGGTTTAGGCATGATTGGATTGCAAGATATACACAAAGACTCTATGGACATGAATGGGCTTGATGGGTTGACATCGCTTTGGTATAGAGCGTAGGTGACCTGGTAAACCAATTGATCTGAACTGCGGAACAGTTTGGATGACCTAGAACACCTGGCATGATTGAATTGCAGGTCATACACAAAGGCCCTATGGACATGTGTGGCCTTGATGGGTTGACGTCAGTGTGATACAGAACGTAGTTGACCTGGTAGACCAATTGATCTGAACTTCGGAACAGTTTGGAGAACTTAGAACACCTGGTAGATGTATGATTGAATTGCAAGTTACACCCTAAGGCTCTATGGAGTTGTGTGGGCTTGATGGGTTGACGTCGGTTTGTTACAGAACTTCGAGGCGGAATCGTTTGAGACTCAGTAAGCTGAATGCATCACAGATTTCTCGCCGAAATGTTCGAACACCATTGAGTTATAGCGATGAAAATCTGCAACAGGACTATCATCTTATTGGTATATCCGAATATATACATTTGGTAAACGCTTATGGGAATAAATTAGGTTCCAGCTGCGGTTTGCAAGAAATGAAATGGGGTTTGTTTTGATTTGTTTTGACAGCCTCGTGCTCGTTCACCAAGGTTTCCGATAGAACAATGTAAAATTAAGATATATTGAATAGAAATTTCAATGATTTTATCATTTACTTGAGCTTGAGCTTGAGCTTGATTGACTGCTCGTAGTTGCTACTCCATTATGACCAGATCAGCTGTTCTTGCACAGGGAACCAACAGATGTTTGCTTGGGACTAGCACACATCTTCAATGTACAAGTACTGGTGATCTCATTTGTTAGGTCATACTGGCGCCTGCCACGTCAGAATGCAAGTCAATGTAGGGAAGGGAGGAAATGATGATGCAATCACTCGCCCACTGCAAGCCGAATATACCTCTGCACTTGCCACGAGTTCATGCGGAATTTGTTGGAATTTCTGGGTTAGGTTGGAGAGGCAGAGGTCCGTTTTGGTTAACGAGCTGCCAATGTGATAGATAGGAGAAGGTAACTGATGGAATTTCTAATTGGATGTAGGAAACGAGCTCTATAGTTCATTTCCAATTCTAGCAGATTACTGTTAGAATACTCAAGTTGAAGGTATAGGAATAAAAATGGAAACGGTATGAAAGTCCATTTCCAGTTCTAGCGATTGCTAGAACATGAGAAATATAGAGGAAGATACAAAGTAGGAGAATGGAACGGACCTGGGATTGAACCCACGACCTCCTGCGTATGAGGCAGAAGCAGTAGCCATATGACTACCAAGCCCGCTTTAATGATTTTATCATTTACTACACAGAAACTTGAAATTATGGTCTGTTACACATTATGTTACCGAATTTTACATTCAATTGTGAATTCCTTCGTGCCTAATTTTCATAATTTTATACTGTGTAGATCATTCCAAAGGCATCTAGGGATGTTCAAACAGTTTGTGGAATTTCCTTATGGAATTGTAATGAACTATGCTAAATTATATTGAGTAAACCGAATTTTACCATTTTTCAATTGGCAGTGTTCTGACTCACGGCATTGCAGGTTAAAACTGAGCACAAAAACACCAAAAACACAAAACACTAGTATTATAAAATTACATGAGATGGGTGAAAGATAACTTTTTTTGAATCGGTCAACGGGCTGCTAGGGATCGTTCAAAAATTACGTCCATCATTTTTCGGCATTTTCAACCCCCCTCCCCCCTACTGTCACAATCTGTCACATATCACTGACCCCCCTCCCCCCTGTACGTACTACTGTAAAATATATTATGTTCATTTTCTTCGTACACTACTTTTACATGGAAGTTAGCGAAAATTGACTCCCATAAAAGCAAATTAAAATATTTTTCAGCTTATAAAATTGATTCTAAAATGTAATTAGGTACTTTTTTTTGTTGGACGTAACACAAGACGAGACCCCCCCTCTCCCCTGTCACAAACTGTCACAAATTCTAGACCCCCCTGCCCCCCTCAAACCTTGGACGTAATTTTTGAACGACCCATAAGATACAGCGATTTAAATTTTAAGTTCCTTCAAATCTGATCTCGGTATTTGGCGTGTTAAAGAATGTTTTGAAAATCCTCAAAAGTATCTGTTTTTTTCCGTTGCCCCCTCAAAATATGATTTGAGGACTAGACAGGGCTGCCAGTTATCTTTGGATAGTCGTTATCAGCTTATTGTTGGAACTTATTTCAGTACCTCGGTGCATAGTTACGCTTTTTTTTGCATAAAATATTGGATGTTAATTCTCATGCATTAATCTGAATTCAAATGTCACGTCAGAGCTTTGTTTTGAAAAGAAAATGCAGTTTTTCGAAATTCTTTCGTGTACAAAAAGTTCAAAACTCCCTTAACTAACCAACCACACGGATCAAGTGGTAAATTGCAGAAACAACGGTGAAATTGCAACTGAAGAGTTCATTTTATACGGAAAGTTCTGTTTGGTTCGTTTGTAAGTTCAACGTAAAGTTCTTAGCAGCTGCTGGCTCGGTGCTTCCTCACGCAGCAGTAGTTCTTGGCTGTAGTGGTCGATGCTTTTTTCCCTGCTTGTTTATGCAGTGCACAGAAACCCTTAACCGAAAGTTGATCCAACCGGCAAAAAGGTTGAAAAGTTTACTCTTCATCGTCCTTCCAGCAGCTGAGGGGAACACTTGCGCACCAATTGCCTCTTCCGGGCTCGTCCTACGAAACTGTTAAAGCCCTAAACACAGTATGCACGAAAATTCAGTATCGCGGTACGATCAACCGGAGTAATTAGTGGTTCAACGTTGATACTTCTTTATGATAAATCGGATCAACATTGTTCCAAACTATCAGATTTGCCTTGCTGCGGAACGTCGAACACGATATGTTCAGTGCTTTACTAATCCTGTGCTTCTGGTTGAGTTTAGTTTGAAGATAAGAAGAAAAAATCCAGTAATAAAAGCATCCAAGTGGATAAGAAGCAAAGTTTCCAACGAACTACTGGCTGCGTCATAAAAGGGGAAAGTTTTTGCTGCAAACTTACGCCAAGGGTGGATGCGATTGCAAGTTATTTGTTTACAATACCCACAAAGTTGGGCAACTGCACTTGAATTACCTGGCATTGTTAAGACAAACCGAACGGGTGGGATGGTGAAAAACTGGTACGGCTGCAGAGTGGAGAGTATTCTTTCGAATGGTTACTGGACACAAGACTCCAGGCTAAAGTGCTGCTATCAGTTCGAAAAGAGCACTAGAGCAAAAATGATCTTTCTTTGTGATATGCTCTACTGCTTGGGCAGTGAGGAAATGATCGATTATGGATATGGCAGCAATCAGAACTATTTTACTATTGCGCATCTGTTGAAACTGATTATCCGAGGAAATGCAGAAAAATATATAAACGACTCTTCAAGTAGTTTATTAGTTTATTTATTAATTTAATGCAGCTAAACTGAACAGTTTATCAAAACAGCTGAACCGGCTTTTAAGATATAATTTCGGCGTAAAAAAATCACACGAAGAGTTATGGTCGAATCACTGACTGGATAAATTCGTTTATTTGTTTCATTCAATTCATCTATCCTGAATACCTGTCTGACTACAACGTTGCTACACCTAAGCCAGGCGTGTTGTAGAGCTTCACATTAGTCGGCCCTAGGCGATATTCTTCCAATTTCATTGAACGTTTAGAATAGGCTCTATCTGGTTCCCTTGATTTTTTTATGCTGGTTTTTCTTCCGCCATTCGCACCACCTGATCAGCCCACTGATGTCAGCCGTGTTTTAAACGATACACTATTTTCTTTTCTTTTTTGTACACTTTATACAACTCGTAATTGATGCGTCACCGCTACACATCATTTTATAGTTTCCCGACAAGTATCGTTTTCCTAGTTCCTAGACTAGAATTTGAATTCATTTGCCTTCCAACACTGTTGGTATGACTCATAGTTTTGTTAATTGCGATTTTTTTCTTTACAATGTTTTCGCATAGGTCAAGTTCAATTTACTTATGCTCGTACGTTTGGCTTTGGTATTTCAGCTGTTAAGTGTTTGCTGTTGCGAATGTTTACTGAGCTTTAAATGAAGCGCATCCCATACAATCAAATCTTAAATTGGACCGACAATCAGCAAGAATCTAGCGTTCGCCAAACTCATAGGTCCAACGCCTTCCTAGAGGACCCGCTCCATACCTGCAAGCAACGTAAATTCAACGCACGTACGAAGTACGGGAAAACACCGCAACCGTCCCGTTCTGTTTCGCAGTTCCGATTGCGTTCGGTTTCCCCGACACTGAGCCATTATGCAAAGCAGCGAGCAAACAGCATCGTCAATGGACGGGGCAGCACCGACTTCAACGACAACGTTAGTAAGCAGAGCACCCCTTTAAGTCAACCATCATTACGAAATGCACAAATTGAAAAGTGTAGGAGTACAAACAGAGCACAGCAGCGAAACGCACGGTATCTTGGTCAGGACATCGCCTGAAAATGGCATATTCAACGCAAACGATAGCAAATGATGGTCATTTGTTCCGGAAAAGGTCCACGCTCTGGCATCGAATGTGGTGATTTGCTGCTGCGAAGCGGTGCGAGCGCGCTGACTTGTTACAATGATGGATTCATAATCATTTGCCATTCGTGCTGGGCGATAACGATGGTGGTGCTTTGTGGCCATCGGCTGGGCTAGTGCAGAAAATTCAGATCAGATGTCACCATCGGGAGCAGCATCTCTATCATTAGAAGAAAATGCTGTGATTACTGTCTTTGCTTGCATGTAGGATGCAACGATTGCATTAGAATTACTTAATTGTTTATTGAAAATAATATATTTTCACTACCTAGCTGACCCGGCGAACTTTGTCTCGCCAAAAATGGATCAATTTTCTTATATAATTTTTCGCGTCCACAATTTATCTAGAAACCAAATCGGTTCTTCAGATAGCCAAAATTTTAAAATTTCATGCAAATTGTACGAAAAGATTGAGTTTTGATTTGCAAAGCAGTCCAATTTCACCAAAACATTTTTCTTCGTAAAAAGAAGAAAAAAACGAATATGAATTAGCAAAAATTGGGCTGTCTATTCTTGACTGATGCTCGGTCGTACAAATGCCAACTTTGTTTTTTATATATATATACAAGAAGATTTTCTATTATTTTTTCTTTCCAGAAAATGTTGGTCCTGGGAAGAACCTTTCCCCAATGCGCCTTTCCAATAACTAATTGCATCCAAACGCTTGTCGGAACCTTTTTTTGAAATTATTCGACAGTCACTAGATGATTTTCCGCTAAGACGCCACCATTTGGAATAAATTTCCAGCATCTACTTAAAGTAGTAGTAAAAATTCATTTTATTCGTTTCACTTAAAGTAGTAGTAAAAATTCATTTTATTCGTTCAGTTTGCTTTTTTCATTATTTTTACATTTTAAGTGTTCGGAATATTTGGCCCTTCAGCTCTAGTTTTTATTTTAATTATTTCTAAATTATTACTTTGAGTTAAAATCGAATATTTCATAATGGCCTTGAAGTGGCGCTGGCTTTTATAAATTTGATAACCTAACTAATCCTACACTTATACTACTATTTACAAAATTTGATAACCTAACGTGGGAACAAATCCCGAATCATGGGTTGCTCCGAGGTTTGGCAACGGACCTTGTGCTTCTCCTTCGACACTTCAAAGCGTTCGTCGAGTGTTTTCATCTTAGCCAGACGATGGACCTCAGAATTTCGAGTCCTGGGAGGGTTGTTCAAAATCATCCGCAGGAATTTGTTCTGTACTCGCTGGAGTTTCAGATGATGAGTATTGGCGCAGCTCTCCCAGACCGGCATGCCGTATTCGATCACAGGGAGGACGATTTGCTTGTAGACAGCAAGCTTATTCTTCAGGGACAATGACGACCGGTGGTTACACTTTGTCACCGTCTTGTCAACCTGTTGCCGGAAAATAAGCTTGCTGTAGAGGGTCAAGCCAAGGTAGTCAGCATTTTATAATCCCCAGGCGGAATAAGTCTGGGGGATTTGGAGCTGGGGGAGACGATGATGTCCTGGGTATGCTCTGCGTTGATTCAAATCTTCCAGATATTGAGGTAGCTTAACAGGACATCCAGGCCACGTTGGAGCATAGCCACAAGGGCTTTGATCACTCGTCCCTTATAGACGATCGAGGTGTCATCTGCGAACAGTGACAAAGTGCCGTCTTCAGGAAGTACTGGCATGTCGGAGGTAAACAGGTTGAACAACAAAGGCCCGAAGATACTTCCTTAGGGGGACACCTGCGATGATGCCGTGCGATTGTGACCCGGAATGTCCTTTCCGACAGATAGTTTTTGATAATCTTTACGAGGTATCTGGAAAGATTGTAGCGTTGTAGTTTGTACACCTGTCAAATGCCTTCTTGACATCGAGCAACGCCATGGCGGAGGTTTTGGAGACACATTTATTCCGTCTGCGGATGTTGGTGACTCGGGTCAGTTGATGCACAGTTGATCGACCGAGTCTGAATCCAAACTGTTCCTCGAGCATGAGTTTCGCCGATCGATGTGACCAGTTCATTAATTTGAAGTGCTCAAACAAATTAATGTTTTACGTGTGTTAAACTGTGTTGTTAAAACCCAACTTTTGTTTATGTGACAAGTGATCATCGACTGTTTTAATTAACGTACAAGTTAAGTGTTTTCATGTGCTATAATCTAGTGAAATCTACTGGACAAAAAGCCTGTTATTCTGTTCACTTTGCTTTGGCCCGGGCACGATGCCCGTGGAAATAGATAGAGAAGAGATGGATGCTGGAACGACTATAGCCAGCAACCAGCCGTGTGCTCAGTGCGCTCTGCCTATTGTTAACGAGAACTCTTCTGTTGAATGTTTTGGCCAGTGCAAGTTGGCTATCCACGTCCACTGCTTACCGGGTGCGACCTACGAGGAGATTGAATCTTTGAAAAAGATTAAAAATGCGATGTTTGTGTGTGATGCTTGTTTGAGTCTGGCTGAATTTGACGACCGGCACTATGATAAAAGATTGGACGAGATTGCGAGTAAACTGAATGATCTCGCCGGTATAGCGGATATGGTGAAAAGTTTTGAACAGGTTATACGTAAAGTTGTACGTGAGGAAATAGTGTGTGTTAATGAACGGGGCGATAATAATAAGAACGAAAAGGATAGTGTTCCGCGACGTATGCTGACAAGATCATCTGCAAAGCGAAGAAAAATTGATGAATTAGAAGTACAAAGTGATGTTGTTGTTACACCAAAGACTAGTTTTGCTGAAGTTTTGAAATCAGACAGAACTAAGATACCAATGCAGTCTAGGGAAGAAAAGCGTAAGCCAAATCCGGTTGTTGTTGTTAAGCCAAAAGCAGGTGTAAAAGTGGAAGATATCAGAGCAGAATTGCGAAAAAAAGTGGATGCCAGATGTCTCAATGTGAAACGGGTTACAAGTGGTAAAGACGGTGAGGTAATGATTGCGCTGAATGATGAGAATAGTGTCAAAATTCTTAAAGAGAAGGTAGAAAAAGATATGGGTGGTCTGTACGATGTGAATGTGCGAGAAAATCTGAAACCATCTATAAGAATAATCGGGATGAGTGATGAGTTGGATGAACAAGAGCTGAAAGAAACTTTAGTTGATCAAAACGAAGCATTTGGAAGCCTTAAACATTTCAAATTGTGCAAAATGTACTGTAATGCAAAATTGCAGTACAATAACGTGAGCGCAATAATTGAATTGGATGCCTAAACGTTCGTCAAAGTAATGCAAGAAGAAAATGTGAACTGTGGGTGGGATCGATATCGAGTGATTTATCGATTGCAAGTGACAAGATGCTTCAAGTGCTGTGCATTTAACCACAAAAGTAAAGAATGTAAGGCAGAATCTCCACAGTGCCCAATATGTAGTGAGAATCATGTAGTGCAGGAGCGCAAATCAACTAAAAAGGAATGCGCAAACTGCAAGAAAATGAACGCTGAGCGGAAACTGCGAATCGAAACTAACCATGCTGCATGGAGTGAAGTATGCCCGGTGTATCAGCGACAACTGGAGAAACGTAGGAGTTTCGTGGACTACTCAAAGTAGCAACCAACGGATTCAGGACACCAGCTCAACCGACTGACTGGTCCAGGTAAAACTTTAAACAGTATATGTCCGCCCGAAGCAGACGAAGATACTGCACCCGCCCTTAATCGAGTGACCGCCTTCCAGATTGATCCCGCGTTCAACGACACAACTGCTTCCTGCATCGCTTGCTCAGTTCCGCCAATCTCCACGAAGGATGTCAATCCCCGACGAAGGATACACGATTTCGCATGTTGTTCCATCTCTTCTCGACTCAGGACACCAGCTCAACCGACTGACTGGTCCAGGTAAAACTTTAAACAGTATATGTCCGCCCGAAGCAGACGAAGACACTGCACCCGCCCTCAATCGAGTGACCGCATTCCAGAACGATCCCGCAAACCTCGACGCAGTTCCTACTACAACTGACGCACCCCAACATCCCAGTACTATGCACTCTCACATCAGTAACGTCAACGGGAGTTTGAGCATCTATTATCAGAATGTTCGTGGACTTCGCACCAAAATAGATGACTTCTTTTTGGCTGCAAATGAAGGAGATTACGACGTCGTTGTGTTAACTGAATTGGCTTGACGACGCCATACACTCAGCACAGCTTTTTGGGTGCCACTACTCGGTGTTCAGAACTGATCGCAATCCTATGAATAGCCGTAAAACCCGTGGTGGCGGTGTACTCATCGCAGTCTTGTCAAAATTCAATTGTGTTCGTGAATCTGCTGCCGTCAGTGACACTCTTGAACAGTTATGGGTTCGAGTCATTATGCCTGGATACATTATCAGTATTGGGGTTGTGTACTTGCCACCTGATCGTATGAGCAATCTTGACGATATTCAAAGCCATCAAGAATCTATCGAAACAGTTACTTCTACTCTTGGAGCTAACGACAAGGCCCTGCCGCTCGGTGACTACAATCAATCTGGGATTCGGTGGTTTTCAGCTGATAGTTCTTACCCGTCGGTCGATTTGGAACGCTCTCGCCTCTCAGGCGCCAGCTGCGCATTGCTGGACGGATTCAACTTTCATGGACTTACACAGATTAACTCTATCGTTAACTCAAATGGTCGAACACTTGATCTCGTACTGGCAAACGATTCAGTGCTTCCGAATTGCGCACTACACCATGCTCTTGAACCGTTAATACCTGTTGATATCATTGGAGTTTGGACATTGGAGTTATCGTATGTGCCGCTAATTACCTTCGAATCGGGACATGATTCGAGCAGTTAAGACTTCCGAAAAGCGGATTATTCCGCGCTAAATGAACTGCTACTTGCAGTTGATTGGGGTTGCATGAACTCATTTAATAACGTCGACGATGCCGTGGATTTTTTCACCGATAGTATTGTTCGTGCATTTGCAATTCATGCCTGCGTGGTCCAACCACAGATTACGAATACTGAAACGTCGTCGTTCCTCTGCACTTCGTAGATACTGCAATCATCGTTCCATATATAACAAGCAACAGTTCAACAGTGCCAGCAGTGCGTACAGAAGCTATAATCAGTTTTTGTATTCCCGATACATCAGCCGTACCCAACGAAATCTACGATTAAATCCCAAGCAATTCTGGGCATTTGTGAGGTCCAAACGGAATGAAGATGGTCTTCCTAGGTCAATGCAACTGAATGGTGTCCCTGCGGACAAATGCGAACTCTTTGCTACACAGTTCAAGACATCTTTTAACGATTTCATATCTCCGCCCTATCATGCCATTGAGGCTACTCATGACACCCCTCGTGATGTTTTGGACCTGGACATCTTCCCCATCAGTGATGAAGATGTGTGCCGAGCGATCCGGAAACTGAAATTTTCGTTCTGTGCTGGACCAGATGGGATACCCGCTGCTTTACTGCGCCGGTGTTCGAGTGCTTTTATCAAACCTTTAGCAAAAATTTTCAATCTCTCTCTTCGTACCAGAACGTTCCCCATGCGCTGGAAATCATCATTTCTTTTCCCAATTCATAAGAAAGGAAACAAATGCGATGTGAACAACTATCGTGGAATAACTACTCTCTCTGCTTGTTCGAAAGTTTTTGAAATCATAGTAAACGACACGCTCTTCGCCTGCTGTAGGCAGTACATCTCTACGGATCAGCATGGATTTTTCCCAAAGAGATCGGTAGCGACCAACTTGACTGAATTCACAACAACATGTATAGAGGCTCTTGACACCGGGAGACAAGTGGATGCAATATATTTAGATCTCAGGGCTGCTTTCGACCGTGTTGATCATAGTATTCTACTCAGCAAACTGGCGAGGTTAGGCGTTTCCACTGCGTGCGTTGATTGGTTTCGAACTTACCTGACGGTTAGAACATTACGTGTGAAAGTCGGATCATCTCTCTCGGATCCTTTCATCGCTCCATCTGGCGTACCACAAGGGAGTAATCTTGGACCACTATTGTTTTCGATATTCGTCAACGATGTGACACTGGTGCTACCACCTGGAGTGAGGCTTTTGTATGCTGATGACGCCAAGATCTACATTGTTGTTAATTGTCTTGATGACTGCATTCAGCTACAAATGTTTCTAATCCGTTTTGAGGGGTAGTGCGTGCGGAACTGCTTGTCACTCAGTATCCATAAATGTCAGTTAATAACGTTCAGCAGAAAACGAAATCCTATTATCTATAACTACATGTTGTCTGGGACAGTTCTTGAGCGAGTGCAGCGTATCAGGGATTTAGGAGTTATACTTGACGACGCACTAACTTTTCGTTTCCATTACGATGAAGTGATTTCCAAGGCAAATCGACAACTTGGCTTTATGATGAAAATTGCCAATGGGTTTCGTGACCCCTATTGCCTACGCTCACTCTACTGTGCCCTTGTACGATCAATTCTGGAGTTTGCTGTCATTGTCTAGAGCCCTTATCAAACCACCTGGATCTCAAGAATCGAATCTGTGCAGAAAATATTCGTGTGCTGTGCTTTGCGCAATCTTCCTTCGCGTGATGGCCAACATTTTACTCCCTATGAAAACCGCTGCCGGCTGCTTGGGCTGGATACTTTAGATGTTCGACGCCGTGTGGCACAGGTCATATTCGTAGTAAAAATTCTCAATGGCGCTGTAGACTCTCCAACATTGCTAAACAAAATTAATGTTTATGCTCCTACGCGCACACTAAGGAGGAGAGATTTCATTCAGCTCGGTGCTAGAAACAGTCGTTATGGCCAGCATGACCCAGTTCGACATATGTCGTCCAATTCCAACGCAGTGTTCCATCTATTTGATTTCAACCTTTCGCCAGCTGCTCTACAACGACTTTTCGCAGAACACTTTCGTGGTACCAATTGACACATATACTGTAGATTGCTAAGTCTTTTTTTTATTATATTGATGCATTTATTGTGTATTCTGATTGATGTATTATTTGTATATTTTTATCCATGTTTGTATAATAATTAGGTTTTCGGAACATTTTTACCCTTATAGTCATTGAGACATTAGATGTCAGATGACGATTATCATTAAATAAATAAATAAATGATGTTGTTTTCATCGGCAAAATCAAGTAGCCGGCAATGAATTGCCTTTTCAAAAAGCTTAGATAACGCTGAGAGAAGGCTGATGGGACGATAGCTTTTGGGCGAGGAAGGGTCTTTCCCAGGTTCCCGAATGGGGATCACTTTTGCTGACTTACAGGACGATGGGAAGTATCCCGAGTAGTACACTTGCTAAAAACAGGTTGCAGTGACTCATATGCGACCAAATTGAGTCGCATAAGAGTTGCTGCAACTAAATCAGTCAGAATTGTGCTGCTAGGGTAACCAAGTCGAAGGCACTGGTTGAAGATTAACGCGAGGTAATCGAAAAACTGAACACTCAAACGCTTGAGCTCCAAGTTGAAGATGTTGTCGAAAACTGGGGCCTTCATATTTTTGGATGATTTGATATATGTCGACAATTCAGCGACGACAGCTGTTATCTTTAACTCCTCCGAGAAGTCGATGGGAAACAGATGAATGTTTTTTGCATGCTCACTGACAGCAGCTTCATGTGGACTTACGATATTTTGCCCAAGATTATGAGAGCTGACGAAATGCCGACCTGTCTCAGCAGCCTTGTCAGCAGGAGTTATCAAGCGATCCTAAGAGCTATTATTGTCTAGCGGGATCAAGAGTGGAATGGGCCGAGGCTATGTTTTCAAAATGTTTGTCAACTTTCAAAACGGCTTAGCACAATTTGGGAGAGCGCGGATCTTATTGGAAAAATCATTATTTCTATGGCCTTGATGATTTTGGTCATGTGATTGAAACGGGTTTTGAGAGCAGACAGCCCAGTACGTTGATATTGTCTGCGCACCACGTTGCGAAGACGAATGAGATCTTTGGTGAGAGTGTCGATGGTTAGGGTGTTCCTTACCTTACGAGCCGTTGGGACATGCTGCTCTCTGGCCCCCGATATTGCCTCTTCGATGGCGCACAGCTGGCGGTCGGCGTCTCCGGACGCACCTCGTAATCGATGGTGTTGTCGACGCACTGCTGGAACCGCGGCCAGTTCACTCGATGATAGTTCCTTCTGGAGAGTTGGTGTCGGTTGATCGAAGAGCCGATTTCGGCCACCACCGGATAGTGATTGGATCTCAGTTCCTGATAGACGACCGGCTGCGATATTTGGTTGTCCATGTTCGTGATTAGCATATTAAGCGTCCAATGTACCACGGATCTGCTCAAACGATCATGCCGTTCCGATTGCTCCTCGATTTTCCCCAGGCTTGATGTCTTGCATTCAGATGGAGACATCGACCTCCCTCTCGTCGAGGAAACCAGCCAGCTCAATAGTTTTGCTCTTAAGTGAGAAAGTTCCAATTGACCAGACCCTAGCAGCCATTTTCGATGACGAACATGCCCAGGGTGAAGATCTGGTCAAAGCGTGTTTTGCACACGCGTAGTCGCGATGCCAGTTGTGTGAAAATTAGAACTAGCAGTTCCGATGTGTACAGCGGTGGGTCACCTTCAGCCAGAGGGGGTTCGTTGTCCTGACGACGGAATCCAGGGAGAAGGCAGCGGGAGCCACTGGCTGGGAGCCTATGGTACTTGGGTATCGGGTGCCGCGGATGGAACCGATGCAGCAGCAGCTGCAAGCAGTTTGTGTGGCTGCAGCGGTGGAAGGACCGGGATCGGTCGACGGAGAGGTGCAATGGCCGGAAGATTCCTTTCATTCAGCGACGGAGTAGAAACTCCTCGACGCATAGGCTGATTTTTGGTGGAAGCCCTCTTCCGGATCTCCACGAACTCGGCACGCTTGGGTCAGTCCTTCGTTGTAGCACGATGTTTTGCCCACAGTTGGCACACTTGAGGCCCAACTCCTCCATTCGGTCCCACTCCTCCGTGCTGTGGTTTTTGCCACACTCATTGCAGCGGGTAGCCATGAAACAGGCTTGAATCTATACCATTTCGTCGAAAGACATTTCGTCGAATGACATTTAGTCGAATGACATTTGATCGAAAAGACATTACGTCGAATGGACATTTGGTCGAAAGGACATTTAGTCGAAAATGTTTTTTAATCCACTAGATACGCAGGACATTTGGTCGAATGACGTTTGGTCGAAAAGACACTACGTCGAAAGGACATTTGGTCGAATTGACATTTAGTCGAAATCTGATTTAAGTATGAAAAATCTTCGTACATTTGGTCGAATGACGTTTGGTCGAAAGCGAGTTTTCGAATTAAAAATCTTGGTAAATTTAGTCTAACAATGTTCCGTCGAATGGTTATTTGAAAGAAAAGAACTTTAGTCAATAACAATAAAAAAAATAAATGATTTATTCGGGTTTCCAAAAAGTCACATAATTATTGCTCCAATATTGTCCAAAGAATGATGGGTTCATAAAAACAATAAATAATACGAAAACGGTGAATATCCCGAAAATATTTCCGACTGGATATTGAGTTTGGCGAACCCCTCTAACCGACTACGATGAATCTATACCACCTGGCAAAAGAAATTCAGTCTCCACTTCACCAGAAATTCAGAAATTCATGACCATTTGATCGGAATTAAATTTACGGCCAATAATAAACGAATTATGGTTGGAAGACAATTTAATCCTGAACTAATTATTGTATAAATATTGAGTGAAAGAAAGAGTTTCAATGAAAAGAATAAGAAAACCATTCTCATTCGACCAAATGTCCTTTCGACTAAACGTCCTTTCGACGAAATTTCATTTGACCAAATGTCATTAGGCTAGCTGTCAATCAACGAAATGTTCCAAAGCCGACTACGATGAAGAAGTAACATTGATATTATTGGTTTTTGATAATGTGCCGGAAAAAAAGAGGGTATTTCACCATCAGTACCTAATATTTTTCTATTTCTGTAGGTTTTCATTTTTTCTATAATACATCAGAGTCTCCAGAAGTTTCTTTAGCTCAGGTGAAAAATCCTCATTAATATCCATATTCGTTTCTTTCGTTCTTCCGCACTTCCGCTGAACTTCCTCACGTCGACTGAATTATTCTTATCAGTTTATCCATGAATCTTGTGGATTATTTATTCAAATTCAACCAAAAATCTATTGACGAATTATCCATTTAACTAATTACCTATTACCGACCAAACACTCTACATTGCCATTCCACTAAAAAGCTCAAAATAATTTTCTTGGCTAAACACTTTCAACATTCGACTAAATTTCCATTCGACTAAATGTCCTTTCGACTAAATGTCCGTTCGACTAAATGTCCATTCGACTAAATGTCCATTCGACTAAATGTCCATTTGACTAAATTTCCATTCGACTATAAGTCCATTCGACTATATGTCCATTCGACTAAATGTCCCTTCGACCAAATGTACTTTCGACTAAATGTCATTGCCAACAGGCTTTGGGACAGTTCGTCGAATGACATTTCGTCGAATGACGTTTAGTCGAATGACATTTAGTCGAAAGGACATTTGGTCGAAGGGGAAATTTAGTCGAATGGACATTTAGTCGAATCGAAATTCAGTCAAATGGACATTTAGTCGAATGGACATTTGGTCGAATAGACATTTAGTTGAAAGGACATTTAGTCGAAAGGACATTTAGTCGAATGGAAATTTAGTCAAATGGACATTTAGTCGAATGGACATTTGGTCGAATAGACATTTAGTTGAAAGGACATTTAGTCGAAAGGACATTTAGTCGAAAGGACATTTAGTCGAATAGAAATTTAGTCAAATGGGCATTTAGTCGAATGGACATTTGGTCGAATAGACATTTAGTTGAAAGGACATTTAGTCGAAAGATTTTTGATTAAATTTTAATAAATAATCCACAAGATACGTGAATAAACTGATTAGAGGAGTTCAGTGGACGTGAGGAAGTTCAATCAGTAGTGGAAGAAACGAGTACGGAAGCTGATGAGGATTTTTTACCTGAGCTAATAGAAACTTCTAGAGACCCTTGTCATGGTACTTGAGAACCACTGATACGTAACATGCTTCAAGTCAATAAATCATATACTCAAATTACTTATTTCGATCAATGCACTCCAAAATGCAAGCTATGAAATTGCAACCATATGCGGCGCCCGAGCCACAGTTATAGAATTCTCTTTCTTACCTCTTTCGTTCTAACGTAGGGTCTAGCCCAACACATTACGGGTAAGACCACCGGCCACCAAAATTGTAAGATGAGTCACTCCAGTTGTCTCTTTTCTACCAAATACAGCATGTAGATTGTGTAAGCTATTTAAGACGTGATCGAGAATACATGAATTCAATTATCGACCAGCAACTAACTGTGTCTCTTCAGTCCCTACTGGTGACTATTTTCATAGCTCACCATAGTAGGGATACTGAACTAAAAGAAAAGTCCTTCTCCATGATTATTACATGACTCGCGGAACAAACCTGCAACATGGCGAACCGTTCAGGTAAAGTCAAGTTACGCGTTTTTTTAAATCGTCAACGGTGAAGTGAACTCGCGCAGTGATTAGTGTGAACTGAAAAATGAAGACCATTCATAGTGTGTTCCTGAAAAATGGCATTGCGATCAATGCATCAAATATTATTGGATTTAGACGAAGCGATCGCTAACAAGCGAACAATCAGTTTTCAAGCAAAACGCAATATAACTAGGTTAATCGACCTACTAGAAAAAGAACGTTTAGTGCAAATAGTGAATCGTAACAAACTAAATGTGACGGTGAAACCATCAATAGAAGCAAACAAATTCGAACCAATTGTCACAGCATCAACAGTGAGAAACAGAGAATTACATACGCATGTGCTAAATTTTATGCCCACGATAACAGGGAGATTATTAGTGACAAACAGTCAGGGTATAATGACACACGTGGAAGCCCATGAAAAGGGACTAGGTGGACAAATATTCGGTATGGCATACTGAATTTCGTGCTGCAAAAGTGAAACAATTGAGGAAGTGCAGTTAAAATGGGGAACGAAAAATCATCACCGAAAGTGAATAATCATGGTGATCATGATTTAACAATTATAAATAATCAAGAAGTGCATACCGAACTGCACTTAAGCCACGATGTTAAACTTAATATAATCATCGGTTTAGTGGCAGTGCAACTACTCCTGACAATGTATAAGTTGCTAGTGAAACGTGAGAGGAAAAGAGCTAACAAACTTTCGGCCAAATCACTGGCCAATCTCAACGAAGTTATTACACAGTGAGTCTGATGAAGCGGAATCTGAAGGAGCAGCAGCCACATCGACTGTATCCACTGCACGAAGACGACGGAAGCTGCCGTAGGATGCGATTTTAAAACAACCCAATGGCAACAGTTTTATCTTCATCTGGTGAGTCAAACGAATAAATGTTCTCTTAATCTATGGAAATCGAAAATGAATTAGATAAACACATTTGTCGGATCTTTCATTTTATTTTAAATAAAAACACTATATCACAAATAATAATTCAATTTTCACTTCAATATTATTTTTCTTTTTTTTTTCAATTTTTTTTTTACATATTTTCATATTCAATAATTGCACACATCCTTTCTCAGCATCATTCGTCACAAAACTGAAGCCGCGTCACTATCCGTCACGCAAGTTGAGTTCGTTTGGCCAATTACTCTCTCCGCTCTCCGCTCAATTAAAGCATATCGTTTGTACCCGAAGCATCAGTTCGCTGTTCTGTTTTCGTTGCACGCTAAGGATTTTGTAATTATATATCGTTATCAACAACAATTCATTGCAATGAACATTCCTATTCAAATGGTATTATCATGACTTTATATATTTTATTATATTATTCTCTACATCTTTCTCCTCTCCTACTCTCAGTGTTCATTTCCTATATGTTGTTTGTTTTATTTTAAATTATATAATAAGTTAGGATAGTAGTAGTACGAGATTAGGCTCTGCATCTAATAGTAACTAATAAATTATCAGAAAAAAGAACACTTTCGTAAACTATACATATACTTCTGGAAAGTAAAAAAATGGGTGTTAATATCAATTAAATAACAGTAGTCATAAAACACGAAACTTACCATGTTAACAAATTTAATTTGAATAAAACCTACAATGTTTTGATAAAATTTCGAATAAATAAAGCAAAAAAACTTTTTCTACTTCAATAATAACATTATCAAACTTTAATTACCCTATTTATATACATGCAATCATGGGAAGGGCTTATCAGGAGTTAGAGCATCAATCTTACATCCAAATCAAGGACCATACAATAATTTAACTAACTCTTCACATATGGGAACCACTGATCTTGGTCATGCAATCATGGTTAGGGCTTATCAGGCTCTAGAACATCAATCCTGCATCAACATCAGAAAAATATCAACAATTATCTTCCTATTCCATCAATTACATGTTCTAACTCTTCACACTTGGGAACCACTGATCTTGGTCATGCAATCATGGTTAGGGCTTATCAGGCTCTAGAACATCAATCCTGCATCAACATCAGAAAAATATCAACAATTATCTTCCTATTCCATCAATTACTTGTTCTAACTCTTCACACTTGGGAACCACTGATCTTGGTCATGCAATCATGGTTAGGGCTTATCAGGCTCCAAGAACATCAATCCTGCATCAAAATCAGAAAAATAAATACAATTTTCTTTCCATTTCGTCAATTATATGTTCTAACTTTTCACACTTGGGAACCACTGATCTTGGTCATGCAATCATGGTTGGGGCTTATCAGGCTGTAGAACATCAATCCTGCATCAACATCAGAAAAATATCAACAATTCTCTTCCTATTTCTTCAATAACATGTTCTGACTCTTCACACTTTGGAACCACTGATCTTGGTCATGCAATCATGGTTAGGGCTTATCAGGCTCCTAGAACATCAATCCTGCATCAAAATCAAAAAAATAAATACAATTTTCTTTCCATTTCGTCAATTATATGTTCTAACTCTTCACACTTGGGAACCACTGATCTTGGTCATGCAATCATGGTTGGGGCTTATCAGGCTGTAGAACATCAATCCTGCATCAACATCAGAAAAATATCAACAATTCTCTTCCTATTTCATCAATTACATGTTCTAGCTCTTCACACTTGGGAACCACTGATCTTGGTCATGCAATCATGGTTGGGGCTTATCAGGCTGTAGAACATCAATCCTGCATCAACATCAGAAAAATATCAACAATTCTCTTCCTATTTCATCAATTACATGTTCTAGCTCTTCACACTTGGGAACCACTGATCTTGGTCATGCAATCATGGTTGGGGCTTATCAGGCTGTAGAACATCAATCCTGCATCAACATCAGAAAAATATCAACAATTCTCTTCCTATTTCATCAATTACATGTTCTAACTCTTCACACTTGGGAACCACTGATCTTGGTCATGCAATCATGGTTAGGGCTTATCAGGCTCTAGAACATCAATCCTGCATCAACATCAGAAAAATATCAACAATTCTCTTCCTATTTCATCAATAACATGTTCTGACTCTTCACACTTTGGAACCACTGATCTTGGTCATGCAATCATGGTTAGGGCTTATCAGGCTCTAGAACATCAATCCTGCATCAAAATCAGAAAAATATCAACAATTATCTTCCTATTCCATCAATTACTTGTTCTAACTCTTCACACTTGGAAACCACTGATCTTGGTCATGCAATCATGGTTAGGGCTTATCAGGCTCCTAGAACATCAATCCTGCATCAAAATCAGAAAAATAAATACAATTTTCTTTCCATTTCGTCAATTATATGTTCTAACTCTTCACACTTGGGAACCACTGATCTTGGTCATGCAATCATGGTTGGGGCTTATCAGGCTGTAGAACATCAATCCTGCATCAACATCAGAAAAATATCAACAATTCTCTTCCTATTTCATCAATTACATGTTCTAGCTCTTCACACTTGGGAACCACTGATCTTGGTCATGCAATAAGGTTAGGGCTTATCAGGCTCTAGAACATCAATCCTGCATCAACATCAGAAAAATATCAACAATTATCTTCCTATTCCATCAATTACTTGTTCTAACTCTTCACACTTGGGAACCACTGATCTTGGTCATGCAATCATGGTTAGGGCTTATCAGGCTCTAGAACATCAATCCTGCATCAACATCAGAAAAATATCAACAATTCTCTTCCTATTTCTTCAATAACATGTTCTCTTCAATAACAATCCTGCATCAACATCAGAAAAATATCAACAATTCTCTTCCTATTTCATCAATTACATATTCTAACTCTTCGCACTTGGGAACCACTGATCTTGGTCATGCAATCATGGTTGGGGCTTATCAGGCTGTAGAACATCAATCCTGCATCAACATCAGAAAAATATCAACAATTCTCTTCCTATTTCATCAATTACATGTTCTAGCTCTTCACACTTGGGAACCACTGATCTTGGTCATGCAATCATGGTTGGGGCTTATCAGGCTGTAGAACATCAATCCTGCATCAACATCAGAAAAAATATCAACAATTATCTTCCTATTCCATCAACTACTTGTTCTAACTCTTCACACTTGGGAACCACTGATCTTGGTCATGCAATCATGGTTAGGGCTTATCAGGCTCTAGAACATCAATCCTGCATCAACATCAGAAAAATATCAACAATTCTCTTCCTATTTCTTCAATAACATGTTCTCTTCAATAACAATCCTGCATCAACATCAGAAAAATATCAACAATTCTCTTCCTATTTCATCAATTACATATTCTAACTCTTCGCACTTGGGAACCACTGATCTTGGTCATGCAATCATGGTTGGGGCTTATCAGGCTGTAGAACATCAATCCTGCATCAACATCAGAAAAATATCAACAATTCTCTTCCTATTTCATCAATTACATGTTCTAACTCTTCACACTTGGGAACCACTGATCTTGGTCATGCAATAAGGTTAGGGCTTATCAGGCTCTAGAACATCAATCCTGCATCAAAATCAGAAAAATATCAACAATTAACTTCCTATTCCATCAATTACTTGTTCTAACTCTTCACACTTGGAAACCACTGATCTTGGTCATGCAATCATGGTTATGGCTTATCAGGCTCCTAGAACATCAATCCTGCATCAAAATCAGAAAAATAAATACAATTTGCTTTCCATTTCGTCAATTATATGTTCTAACTCTTCGCACTTGGGAACCACTGATCATGGTCATGCAATCATGGTTGGGGCTTATCAGGCTGTAGAACATCAATCCTGCATCAACATCAGAAAAATATCAACAATTCTCTTCCTATTTCATCAATTACATGTTCTAACTCTTCACACTTGGGAACCACTGATCTTGGTCATGCAATAAGGTTAGGGCTTATCAGGCTCTAGAACATCAATCCTGCTTCTTCTTCTTCTTCTTCTTATTGGCATTACATCCCCACACTGGGACAGAGCCGCCTCGCAGCTTAGTGTTCATTAAGCACTTCCACAGTTATTAACTGCGAGGTTTCTAAGCCAAGTTACCATTTTTGCATTCGTATATCATGAGGCTAACACGATGATACTTTTATGCCCAGGGAAGTCGAGTCAATTTCCAATCCGAAAATTGCCTAGACCGGCACCGGGAATCGAACCCAGCCACCCTCAGCATGGTCTTGCTTTGTAGCCGCGCATCTTACCGCACGGCTAAGGAGGGCCCCGCAACAATCCTGCAACAATCCTCAATCCTGCATCAACATCAGAAAAATATCAACAATTATCTTCCTATTCCATCAATTACTTGTTCTAACTCTTCACACTTGGGAACCACTGATCTTGGTCATGCAATCATGGTTAGGGCTTATCAGGCTCTAGAACATCAATCCTGCATCAACATCAGAAAAATATCAACAATTCTCTTCCTATTTAATCAATAACATGTTCTCTTCAATAACAATCCTGCATCAACATCAGAAAAATATAAACAATTCTCTTACTATTTGATCAATTATATGTTCTAACTCTTCACACTTGGGAACCACTAATCTGGGTCATGCAATCATGGTTAGGGCTTATCAGGCTCCTAGAACATCAATCCTGCATCAAAATCAGAAAAATATCTACAATTCTATTTCCATTTCTTAAATTACATGTTCTGACTCTTCACACTTGGGAACCACTGATCTTGGTCATGGAATCATGTTTATGGCTTATTAGGCTCCTGAACATCATTCCTGCATCAAAATTAGAAAAATATCAACAATTTTCTTCCTATTTCATCAATTACATGTTCTAACTCTTCACACTTGGGAACCACTGGTCTTGGTCATGCAATCATGGTTAGGGCTTATCAGGCTGTAGAATATCAATCCTGCATCAACATCAGAAAAATATCAACAATTCTCTTCCTATTTCATCAATTACTTGTTCTAACTCTTCACACTTGGAAACCACTGATCTTGGTCAGGCAATAAGGTTAGGGCTTATCAGGCTCTAGAACATCAATCCTGCATCAACATCAGAAAAATATCAACAATTCTCTTCCTATTTCATCAATTACATATTCTAACTCTTCGCACTTGGGAACCACTGATCTTGGTCATGCAATCATGGCTAGGGCTTATCAGGCTCTAGCACATCAATCCTGCATCAACATCAGAAAAATATAAACAATTCTCTTACTATTTGATCAATTATATGTTCTAACTCTTCACACTTGGGAACCACTGATCTTGGTCATGCAATCATGGTTAGGGCTTATCAGGCTCCTAGAACATCAATCCTGCATCAAAATCAGAAAAATATCTACAATTCTTTTACCATTTCTTAAATTACATGTTCTGACTCTTCACACTTGGGAACCACTGATCTTGGTCATGCAATCATGGTTAGGGCTTATTAGGCTCCTGAACATCATTCCTGCATCAAAATCAGAAAAATATCAACAATTTTCTTCCTATTTCATCAATTACATGTTCTAACTCTTCACACTTGGGAACCACTGATCTTGGTCATGCAATCATGGTTGGGGCTTATCAGGCTCCTAGAACATCAATCCTGCATCAAAATCAGAAAAGTATCTACAATTCTCTTTCCATTTCATCAATTACATGTTCTGACTCTTCACACTTGGGAACCACTGATCTTGGTCATGCAATCATGGTTGGGGCTTATCAGGCTGTAGAACATCAATCCTGCATCAACATCAGAAAAATATCAACAATTCTCTTCCTATTTCATCAATTACATATTCTAACTCTTCGCACTTGGGAACCACTGATCTTGGTCATGCAATCATGGTTAGGGCTTATCAGGCTCTAGAACATCAATCCTGCATCAAAATCAGAAAAATAAATACAATTTTCTTTCCATTTCGTCAATTATATGTTCTAACTCTTCGCACTTGGGAACCACTGATCTTGGACATGCAATCATGGTTAGGGCTTATCAGGCTCTAGAAACCACTCCAGCATCAAAATCAGAAAAATATCAACAATTCTCTTACTATTTGATCAATTACATGTTCTAGCTCTTCACACTTGGGAACCACTAATCTGGGTCACGCAATCATGGTTAGGGCTTATCAGGCTCTAGAACATCAACCCTGCATCAAAATAAGAAAAATATCTACAATTCTCTTTCCATTTCATCAATTACATGTTCTAACTCTTCACACTTGGGAACCACTGATCTTGGTCATGCAATCATGGTTAGGGCTTATCAGGCTCTAGAAACCACTCCAGCATCAAAATCAGAAAAATATCAACAATTTTCTTTCCATTTCGTCAATTACATGTTCTAACTCTTCACACTTGGGAACCACTGATCTTGGTCATGCAATCATGGTTAGGGCTTATCAGGCTCCTAGAACATCAATCCTGCATCAAAATCAGAAAAATATCAACAATTTTCTTCCTATTTCATCAATTACATGTTCTAACTCTTCACACTTGGGAACCACTGATCTTGGTCATGCAATCATGGTTAGGGCTTATTAGGCTCTAGAACATCAACCCTGCATCAAAATCAGAAAAATATCAACAATTTTCTTCCTATTTCATCAATTACATGTTCTAACTCTTCACACTTGGGAACCACTGATCTTGGTCATGCAATCATGGTTAGGGCTTATTAGGCTCTAGAACACCAATCCTGCATCAAAATCGGAAAAATATCAACAATTCTCTTACTATTTGATCAATTACATGTTCTAACTCTTCACACTTGGGAACCACTAATCTGGGTCATGCAATCATGGTTAGGGCTTATCAGGCGCCCAGAACATCAATCCTGCATCAAAATCAGAAAAATAAATACAATTTTCTTTCCATTTCGTCAATTATATGTTCTAACTCTTCACACTTGGGAACCACTGATCTTGGTCATGCAATCATGTTTAGGGCTTATTAGGCTCCTGGACATCATTCCTGCATCAACATCAGAAAAATATCAACAATTCTCTTACTATTTGATCAATTACATGTTCTAACTCTTCGCACTTGGGAACCACTGATCTTGGTCATGCAATCATGGTTAGGGCTTATCAGGCTCTAGAACATCAATCCTGCATCAAAATCAGAAAAATATCTACAATTCTCTTTCCATTTCATCAATTACATGTTCTGACTCTTCACACTTGGGAACCACTGATCTTGGTCATGCAATCATGGTTAGGGCTTATCAGGCTCTAGAACATCAATCCTGCATCAAAATCAGAAAAATATCAACAATTCTCTTTCCATTTCGTCAATTACATGTTCTAACTCTTCACACTTGGGAACCACTGATCTTGGTCATGCAATCATGGTTAGGGCTTAAAATCAGAAAAATATCTACAATTCTCTTTCCATTTCATCAATTACATGTTCTTACTCTTCACACTTGGGAACCACTGATCTTGGTCATGCAATCATGGTTAGGGCTTATCAGGCTCCTAGAACATCAATCCTGCATCAAAATCAGAGAAATATCAACAATTCTCTTTCCATTTCATCAATTCTCTTTCCAATTCCTCTCGAGTTCGACGCCCACTCGCCTGGACGTACCAACATTTCAGTTGGATTTTTTTACTCACTCGACCCTCTCGAGTTCGACGCCCACTCGCCTGGACGTACCAACATTTCAGTTGGATTTTTCACTCACTCGACCCTCTCGAGTTCGACGCCCACTCGCCTGGACGTACCAACATTTCAGTTGGATTTTTCACTCACTCGACCCTCTCGAGTTCGACGTCCTCTCGCCTGGACGTACCAACATTTCAGTTGGATTTTTACTCACTCGACCCTCTCGAGTTCGACGCCCACTCGCCTGGACGTACCAACATTTCAGTTGTATTTTTTTTTTTACTCACTCGACCCTCTCGAGTTCGACGCCCACTCGCCTGGACGTACCAACATTGCAGTTGGATTTTTCACTCACTCGACCCTCTCGAGTTCGACGCCCACTCGCCTGGACGTACCAACATTTCAGTTGGATTTTTACTCACTCGACTCTCTCGAGTTCGGCGCCCACTCGCCTGGACGTACCAACATTTCAGTTGGATTTTCACTCACTCGACCCTCTCGAGTTCGACGCCCACTCGTCTGGACGTACCAACATTTCAGTTGGATTTTTACTCACTCGACTCTCTCGAGTTCGACGCCCACTCGCCTGGACGTACCAACATTTCAGTTGGATTTTTCACTCACTCGACCCTCTCGAGTTCGACGCCCACTCGCCTGGACGTACCAACATTTCAGTTGGATTTTTTTTTACTCACTCGACCCTCTCGAGTTCGACGTCCACTCGCCTGGACGTACCAACATTTCAGTTGGATTTTTTTTTACTCATTAATTAATTATACTTTAATAATTGTGTAAACATTATCTGCTCAAGAATAAGACTTTCTCAAAACTAATCCATAATCAAACATTTACTCGCGCATGTAGAAGACATCGGTGTTACACCAGCCCGCTTGAAGATTGAATGTTTTCATGAGATCTGCTTTATAATACATTTAGAGATTCATTTTTTTAGCTAATGCTAATCTAATCAGTTCGTGTTTAGCAACAAACGAAGTCATACATTTAATTACATTCTATAGTTTTGCTAAACATCTTGTGAGAATTTTGAAAAACCAAATTGTTCGAAAACTTAATTAAGAATCCCAAAAATTACCTAAATGTAGGAAAGTCAAAGTCAAAGTTTTAGTTGCCGCCTCCTGTTGTATTTTGTAAAAAAAATACAAATGCACTCGATTAGCACAGCCATGTGTTCATTATTGTGTGACATGCTCAGAGTGAATGCTTTCCCAAATATACTTGATATGCGCAAACACACAGAACAAACTGAAAATGCAAAATAAATAACCAAATCTTTCATTTATTATTTTAGATTGACAGTTTTAAATGTAGTTTCAAACACATTCACTTGCATTAGAAAAATTGTCAGACTGTTTTTTTTTGGGAAACTCATAATAAAATATTTGTGAACAGCCCTGTGATGCACTCATGAGTTGAAAATCTTGAACATCTCTGCATTTCACGTCCAACGCACAAGACACATGTCGGTATCTGTCCGTACGAATTCAACACGAAAGACACAAAAATTCATGTATTTACATCAAAACATCTCAATGTCATTGAGAGGTCAAATCCAGCAAACAAGTCAACTAAAATGAAACAACTTACGTTGATGTTTGAATCGAAACCATCCAGTATTTTCGCTTGACGCATTCGTTTCTTCTTCCGCACTGAACCAAGCAAACAATCACAATCGTTAAGCGTCTTCTTGGGGAGCGTAGCACTATTACCGACCAGGCCATTGTCGGATCTTTCATTTTATTTTAAATAAAAACACTATATCACAAATAATAATTCAATTTTCACTTCAATATTATTTTTCTTTTTTTTTTCAATTTTTTTTTTACATATTTTTATATTCAATAATTGCACACATCCTTTCTCAGCATCATTCGTCACAAAACTGAAGCCGCGTCACTATCCGTCACGCAAGTTGAGTTCGTTTGGCCAATTACTCTCTCCGCTCTCCGCTCAATTAAAGCATATCGTTTGTACCCGAAGCATCAGTTCGCTGTTCTGTTTTCGTTGCACGCTAAGGATTTTGCAATTATATATCGTTATCAACAACAATTCATTGCAATGAACATTCCTATTCAAATGGTATTATCATGACCTTATATATTTTATTATATTATTCTCTACAACATTGAAAGCCTGATAAAAATTAAAATCAATTTTTCTAAAAATCCATACCGTAGATACCTACATAAAACACTTAT
Source organism: Armigeres subalbatus (assembly GCF_024139115.2). Taxonomy (NCBI): domain Eukaryota; kingdom Metazoa; phylum Arthropoda; class Insecta; order Diptera; family Culicidae; genus Armigeres; species Armigeres subalbatus. The sequence goes on from NC_085140.1 coordinate 250,878,872, forward strand.
AAACAAACAAAATATTGTGCGCGACCTATATAAAATTATCACTGAATTTTTATTGAAATACGAAACTAAAATTAATCCTTCTAAATTTAATTATTATGTTAAAACAAGTAGAAACGTATCGCTAGAAATACTTCATGTGATAGATTTGAAATTACATAATTCTAAAAGGGGACCAACGCTTAAAAATATTGTACAGTCAATAATATTTTGCATTCGATTAAAAAGACAATTTCAAAATTCAAGTTCTAAAATGGCTAGTGTAATAGAAATTATTAAAATTATTACCTCCCTTATCCCTACTTATGATGGCAATGGGGAAAACTGGAAAGTATAGTAGCAGCTTTGAATGCCTGCAAACCGTTAATTACAGATGGGAATAAGCAAACCGCTCTTAACACAATACTATCGAGATTAGAGGGAAAAGCAAGATCGGCTGTTGGAGATAATCCACAAGCCGTCGACGAAATTATTCAAAAATTAAATGAAAAATGTAAAGGAACTATCGCACCAGAAACTGTTGTGGCAAAATTGAATGCTACAAAACAAAGTGGTGAAGTTACCAAATTCACCCAAGAAATTGAAAAACTTACATTAGAACTCGAACGAGCTTACATTAATGAGCACGTTCCAGTAGACACTGCTTCTAGAATGGCTGTTAAAGCCGGAGTAAAAGCCCTTTCTTCGGGTATACGGAACGAAGAAACTAAAATATTGTTGAAAGCAGGACAATTCACTTCTTTGTCGTCTGCTATTGAGAAAATAACAGAAAATGAACCATCAGCATCATGCAAAGTTTTCCAAGTCCGTACAAACAATTCAGGGAATAATAGGTACCCTAGGTACACAAACAGTCAGTTTAGGGGAAACAGTCGAGGAAATTTCAACAGCCATAGGAATTTCCAAGGATATTCCAGAGGTCAAGCATACTCTAGAGGTCGTGGGAATTTCAGAGGTCACAGATACCAACGAAATTTTCACCAACAATCAACGCGAGGAAATAACAGAGGTCACTTTAATAATAACACACCAAGAATTTATTATAATACATCAAATTTACAAGATCAGCAGCACCCTGCTGGACAAGTAACGCTTACAAACCAACAAACTTCATTGGGGTTTCGTCAACCATTTCAGCCCCAACAACATCAACAGCAATCCAACCAAGTTGCTCTAACACAACTAGTGCCCAGAGCTTAAGCAACGTATTTACTGTTCATACAGCGTATAGCAATTTTGTAACTCTTCATGTAGAAGCATCTGAAAAATGTAGAACATTTTTAATTGATTCGGGAGCAGAAATATCATTAATCAAATATGGGAACATTAAGTCCTCCGAACTAGTAAACCTGTGAGACAAATGTAACATTACCGGGATCAATTCTAATTCTATTGAAACTTTAGGCTCCATTACTACATACATAGAATTACCAAGTGGATCCAAACTACGACAAAAATTTCAACTGGTGTCAACCGACATACCTTTACCAACAGATGGAATTTTGGGTCGTGATTTTCTTGTTAATTTCAAATGTGTTATTGACTATAACACATGGATACTAACAGGAACCAGTGGTTCAGAACCTTTCGAACTAATTATTGAGGATAATCTTCAAGGTGAACTTGTATTACCTGCTCGTTGTGAAGTCTACAGAAAACTTGACGTTAGCAATCTTAAAGGCGAATACTTAGTTACTTCGCACGAGATAAAACCAGGAGTATTTTGTTCAAATGCGATAATTAGTCCAACATTTCCAATAGTTAAACTGGTTAACACAACATGCGATTCTATAAAAATTCCAAACACGATACCAAATAATGTAACTCCGCTACAAGATTATGACATTTATTCATTTAATAAACAATCTCAGGATATGAGAATTGGAAATTTATTCGAGGAATTAAAATTAGATAATGTCAACGTTGATGATGTTGCTAAGGAAAAATTGTTAACATTATGTGCAAAATATAACGACATCTTCGCATTACAAACAGATATTTTAACCCATAATAACTTTTATAAACAAAAAAATTAATCTCAATGACTACAGTCCAGTCTACATAAAAAACTACAGAAGTCCCGAGATACACAAAGAAGAAATAAACAGACAAGTCAATAAATTATTGGATGATGGAATGATTCAACATTCTACATCACCATACAATTCTCCACTTCTTTTGGTCCCAAAGAAGTCAAATAATGATAAAAAATGGCGTTTAGTTGTCGATTTTAGACAACTGAACAAGAAAATAATTGCCGATAAATTTCCACTTCCTAGAATAGATGAAATACTTGATCAGCTGGGTAGAGCTAAGTATTTCACTACGCTCGATTTGGCGTCAGGATTCCATCAAATTGAACTGGAAGATGATTCAAAACAATATACAGCGTTTTCGACGACATCAGGTCATTATGAGTTCTGTAGGTTACCATTTGGTCTCAATATATCACCAAATAGCTTCCAGAGGATGATGACTATAGCACTTAGCGGTCTCCCTCCGGAATGCGCTTTTCTTTACATTGACGATATTATCGTCATAGGATGTTCGATAAATCATCATTTATCAAATTTGGAAACAGTTTTTCAATCACTTCGAAAATACAATCTCAAACTAAACCCAGGCAAATGCAAATTTTTCTGTCCTGATGTAACATATTTGGGACATCACATCTCAAGCCAAGGAATTCAGCCTGACAAGTCTAAATATTCAACAATATCGAATTTCCCAGAACCACAAAACGCGGACGAAGTTAGAAGATTCGTCGCATTTGCAAATTATTATCGCAGATTCATACCTTACTTCTCAGACATCGCAGCACCTTTGAATGCGCTTTTAAAGAAAATATTAAATTTCAATGGACCAAGGAATGTAGAAAAGCATTCGAACAACTGAAACAAAACTTCTATCCCCAGTAATACTTAAATTTCCAGATTTTAGGAAACAATTTGTACTGTATACAGATGCATCCAAAATTGCTTGCGGTGCAGCTCTTACACAAACATACGGAGATATCGACCTTCCAATTGCTTATGCTAGTAAAAGTTTTACGAAAGGAGAGAAAATAAATCGACTATCGAACAAGAATTAGCAGCTATTCATTGGGCGATTACTTATTTTAGACCATATATATACGGTAGACGGTTTACAGTGAAAACTGATCACCGTCCACTCGTGTATCTATTTTCGATGAAAATCCTTCATCAAAGCTTACCCGAATGAGACTTGATTTAGAAGAGTACACATTCGACGTAGAGTATGTGAAAGGCAAAGAAAATGTCAGCGCTGATGCTCTTTCACGCATTACTGTCGACTCAGATGAACTCAAAACTCTTTCTTGCCTACCAGTTCAAACACGAACTATGAAGAAAGAACTAATAAATCAACAAAATATCAATATGACTACGGATCTATTAGCGACTGAGACTGATCACCTCAAAGCTTATGATTCAGTTAATAACTTAGATGCATTCAAACTTCCTAAGGTAATGTTTGAAGTAGATGACGAATATGTAACTATCAAATTTATGACGAAAAACCTGAAAAGAGTAATTGCACAAGTGAAATTACTTTATAGAAACGGTGAGAATGATTTGAAAACATGTCTGCAGACAATTGAGAATATGGCCAAGAAAATAAAAATAAAAACAGTTGCAATGAAGCACAATGATAAAATATTTAATTTGATACCACAAGAGGTATTCAAAATAGCATGCAATACAATATTGAAAGACGTCGCAATTATACTATATGTGCCGGCACAAATTATCAATGACGAAGAAACAATTCAAAAACTAATCTCTGAAAACCATGATACTCCTACGGGTGGTCATATCGGTGTGAGCAGATTATTAAATAGACTTAGGTCTAAATACTATTGGGTCAATATGAAGCAAACTATTGCGAAATATATAAAACAATGCAAAATGTGCATTCAGAATAAACATCGTGTCAAAACCAATGAAACATTTATTAAAACAACAACTCCGACCAAATGTTTCGATATAATTGCTATCGATACAATCGGTCCATTAACAAAGTCGAACTTAGGAAACAGATATGCATTAACCATACAGTGTGATCTGTCTAAATACATTATTGCCGTACCAATTCCAGATAAACAGGCAAAGACATTGGCAAAAGCCTTGGTAGAACATTGCATTCTTATATACGGATGTCCAAAGCAAATCAAATCTGATTTGGGAACTGAATATAAGAATGAAATATTCAAAAACATGTGTGAATTATTGAAAATAGAACACAAATTTTCAACAGCTTACCATCCATAGACTATGGGAAGTCTTGAGAGAAATCATCGTTGTCTTAATGAATATTTAAGACATTTCATTAATGATCAACATGACGATTGGGACAATTGGTTGATTTTCTATACATTTACCTATAACACTACGCCACATTCAGAACATTCATTTACACCTTTCGAATTGATTTTTGGTAAACAAGCGAGAATACCCTCAGAATTTTCAGAAACAATCAGTATAGATCCAATTTATAATCACGAATCATATGTAAAAGAATTGAAATTTAAATTACAAATAATTAACAAAAAAGCAAGAGAACTATCTGAGAAATATAAACACAATAGAATTGATTCACAGTCAAAGGTATCTAGGCCAATAGATATTTCAATAGGAGATAAAGTTTGGTTAAAACACGAAAATAGAAGGAAATTAGACAAAGTGTATTCAGGACCATTCGAAATCATCAGTGAAAATCATCCAAATGTAACAATTGAAAACACACTTACAAGAGAAGCACAACTAGTACATAAAAATAGGATAATAAAAATGTAACACTTCCATATCGTCAAGGTTAAACAATAATAATTACTTGATTTCAAATAAATAAAAAAAAAAATGCCTTAACTTTTAGATTATTAAATATTATTATAGCATTGTTCTTAAAGAAAAACTATTTGGCATGATACATAGTTTTTTGTAAAATCAAATTGAAAAAGTGAAGTTTAGTGTTAAGTTATGAATCCGAGCCTAATCTCTAAAAAAATAATAAACGAAAAAAATAAGTGAAAAAAGAGATAGGTAAAAAGTCTAATCCAGTGTTAGACGTGAGAAATTCGGTATTTAGCTATGAATATGATAATTGTATAATTAACTCAGAGACGATTGGAGAAGACAACTGAATAATTCCATTTGCATTACATTATTCATCCAAAGAGGGGTGATGTCATGGTACTTGAGAACCACTGATACGTAACATGCTTCAAGTCAATAAATCATATACTCAAATTACTTATTTCGATCAATGCACTCCAAAATGCAAGCTATGAAATTGCAACCATATGCGGCGCCCGAGCCACAGTTATAGAATTCTCTTTCTTACCTCTTTCGTTCTAACGTAGGGTCTAGCCCAACACATTACGGGTAAGACCACCGGCCACCAAAATTGTAAGATGAGCACTTTTTACAAGTGTCACTCCAGTTGTCTCTTTTCTACCAAATACAGCATGTAGATTGTGTAAGCTATTTAAGACGTGATCGAGAATACATGAATTCAATTATCGACCAGCAACTAACTGTGTCTCTTCAGTCCCTACTGGTGACTATTTTCATAGCTCACCATAGTAGGGATACTGAACTAAAAGAAAAGTCCTTCTCCATGATTATTACATGACTCGCGGAACAAACCTGCAACACCCTGGTGACCAGAGTCATGGTCAAAAACCAATGATATCAATGTTATTTTGCCAATACTTCATCATAGTCGGCTTTGGAACATTTGATTGATTGACATTTGGTCGAATGAAAATGATTTATTTATTCTTTTCATTGATACCCTTTCTTCCACTCAAAATAATAGTTCATAATTAGTTCAGTATAAAATTGTCTTCCAACCATAATTCGTTAATTATTGGCCGTCATAGCCATATTTGTCCCATGTTTGCTGTGATTTCCAATGTACATGAGACAGTTATGCGTATAACAGCAGTAATGTCTATTCGACTATACGAAGGATCATTCGACTACATTTCATTGGCCGGGTGGTATAGATGGTATATAGTCGGTTAAAGGGGTTCGCCGAAGTAAATATTCAGTCTGGAATAATTTCGGAATATTCGCCGTTTCGCATTATTTTTGTTTTTATGAACCCATCATTCTTTGGACAATATTGCAGCAATGGTTATATGACTTTTAGAAAAACCGGAATAAATAATTTATTTTTTAATCGTTTATTGGCTAAAGTTCTTTTCCTTCAAATATCAATTCGACGGAACGTACTAAAGACTAAATGTACCAAGATTCGATTCGAAAATCCGGTTTCTACCAAATGTCCTACGATCAAAATTCATATGACAAAACGAAGATTCTTCTTTCTAAAATCTGATTTCGAATAAATGTCCATTCGACCAAATGTCCGTACGACGTAATGCTCTTTCGACCAAACGTCATTCGACCAAATGTCCTACGCCTCTAGTGGATTAAAATTCATTTTCGACTGAATGTCCCTTCGACCAAATGTCCATTCGACATAATGTCCTTTCGACCAAATGTCATTCGACTAAATGTCATTCGACGAAATGGTACAGATTCCATGAAACAATTGCGGGTACCGTGGCCGAACTGAAATCAGTTCATGCGCTGTGTGACGTCACGATGCACGGGCTTGTATTTTGTCCACTCGATAACGGTACTGTTGACCACCTAAATCGTCTTCAGGTCCTTGAGCGTGGTGGATCCATGCTCGTGCTTTTATCACGCCGCACGATTTTGTGAACCGCTACTGGTTGCAGTCCGTAACGCTTCAACTCCTCAACGAGCTCCTGCTCCTCCATATCGTCGAGACATCGTAGCGCTTCGTTGGGATATGGTATTACTCGTAATACCCCCACAGAGTGAGGGACCGAGTGCATGGTGAGCACACAAGTAAGACTCGCATTGTACGCATGGTCGTTAGTGTTAGAATGACTGAAGTCTGGTGAGGCCTGGCAGGAGTGTCGGGGACACGAAAGTCTCGCTACGACTGGCAGAAGTGTCGAGGGGTTGATGCTTCTGCGGCACCTCAGAAATTGGAGACATGTAAGGTAAGTGGTGCCACCTCATTTCAGGATGGGGACCCACCACACTGACTGAGGACTATCTGGGCTTCAAAATATCAATAGGTGGGTGCTGCCTGCAAAGCACCTGTCCGAGACCTATTAGCAGCATCAAAGCCCGGGTAGGTGAGTGTTAGGCACGCGTGACGTGCCAGGTGTTCCACGCCCAAACGATGCACAGGAGGTGCACAGAGTGGATATAAATGGGAGATGGGGGTATTACAACCCCCACTGAGTGAGAGACTGAATGTCAAGAGAGTGGTGCACAAGTGGTGCAAGCGATTGGGACTGAATGTATGAGAGAGCACACAAGTCAGACTCGCATGGTACGTGTGGTCAGATTGGCTGCTTAGGCAGTAGTGTGATCAGGCGAGTGAAGTCTCGCTAGGCCTGGCAGGAGTGTCGGGGGGCAGATACCTCTGCGGCACCTCAGAAGTAGGGGACACGAAAGTCTCGCTATGATTGGCATGAGTGTCGGGGGGTTGATGCTTCTGCGGCAGCTCAGAAATAGTAGACATGAAAGGGTCTGCCTCGTAGCTGAGGTAGGAGCGGCATAAAAGCCACCAACCTAGGGTCACCTCCGGCTTGGTAGACAAGTGGTGCCACCCTGTTGCAGGACGGGGTGAACACCATACTGAATGTTGTGAGATGGCGGTATGGGGTACCCCCTGCAAAGTACCTGTTAGTCCTCTTGCAATCATTCAAGCGGCATAGGCAGGTGAGTGTTGGGCAGGGCTGACAATAGCAATTCTCGTCGTATGAAGAAAATGAAAAAAAAGTTAGTCTTCGTTATAACATTGCACGACGCAACACGTATTCGTTTTCTTCGCGCCACATGCATACCACGACGATAGTCGCGCAACCAAAAGTTATGACGATTTTCGTCGTCACTTCTTCACACAATTGATTGCACGTCATTATAGACGGACTGGGTAAAAAAAATAGCGTGTCAAATAAACAAATAGCGACGACTAAAACTTGCCTTTGGTAGCAGAATCACAAGCGCGCGTCGGAGAGTGATGATGCAAAAATTTTGAATGGACGGAATCACTCACAGATACCAAGTTACCATGCCAAACGCGGATGCCACCAACACAGTCCATTCTCGCTATTATCCCTTTCTTTCCAGAAAATGCTGGGCCTGAGAAAACCAAGAAAAAAACAATTTGGAATAAATTTTCAGCATCGCCACACTGGTGGCGCGGGATCGCAACAGTGCTATTTTTGTGATCAACCTTTTCTTCGTCTAAAATGCTGGTTCGTTGAGGTTGAATGGTCTGCAACAACACGCTGACCACCCCCACCAATGCGATGGTTTTCCGTTGAAAATGTTACCAGCGCCCTTGTGCTGCTGGGTCCGCTCCTCTGTTTCCTTTCGGCGTGAAGTCTTGTTTAAACTGAGGATTAGATTCAAACCCGCAGGTTGCTTGATTTTGATGTCTTTGTTTGATTTAACATTTTATCAATGATCGAAGATAAATAGTAGAAAATCAGTATTTTCAAATAAATACAAAGAAGCGTTCTCATCTTTTTACGAATCGTCCTAAAAAATTGGAAATCCATCGAGAAACGGCTGAGATATTAAAGTCCAAAACCTATCATATTTTCGTGTCGGTCGACGGTTTTCGCAATCGCAAAGTGTACTCCAATATAGAAAAGACAGACGTAGTCCTACGTCAATACATCAAATCGTTCATCTTTACAGGCATGGATTATTTTGGACCTCTAAAGATATATTGTCCACGGAATACTGTCAGCTAGCTGTACGAAGCTTCATTGCCCGATGCACATTTGGAATTTTACACCGATCAGGGAATTAATTTCTCGGGCACGCGAAAGTAATTGCGGTAAGAAATCAGTGTGCTCGCTAAAAACAGCATTAGCAATTGGAATCACATGAAACTTAAATGCAAACACCGAACCATTGCTTGCTTCTTAGTTCAATGAATAAAGGAATATCTTTCGGTCATCTCACGGCAGTCACAGTGATCTGCGGAAATAAAGCTGATTCAAGTTGGTCGTCAATGAAGCGCGGAGAACAGCTAGGAAAGGGGAATCATAGTCAAAGTGTATCCTGGCAAGAACGGACGTATCCGGAGCGCAGATGTTACAACTACAATAAGCTTTGTTCGGCCACCGTTCTAGGACAAAACGACTTGGCTGAAGGAACTACAAGCAATACGATCTCTGTATCTGCCTTGCCTGTGCACATACTACGCTTCAGAGGCCTTCCCTATGTTTTTGAACTCTTGCGTAAGTCGTCTCACCATGCCGGAGAACTGAATAGAATTATATATACTCGTAAAATCAAAAAGACCATTTTTGTTCAGAAAGTTCAGAAATTCTGCATGGAATATCAATCAATAATCCCAAAAGACACTACTAGCATCAGATTTATGTTCTATTAGCCCAATAACCCAATACCCTACCCACCCAACAAGGATACCTGTTCGTTCTGATTGTGCAAAAATCAATCACCGGTTACTCAATATCTTTTCTATCCTGTCGTCACATGGACGTGTATCCGCCTGGGCGAGAAAAACGGGTGACCTTTGGTCAATAAATAATTGTTCGAGCAAATATTGAACATTCAAACATCAGCTTCGGGCACCGAAGCGACGACTGGACACTGAATCATCCATAACCTACAGCAACCTGTGCCGGCCGCATGACGATGACGATGATGCTGATGACGGTTTGGATACACACTGCCCCACAGTGCAGCGATGGGTGTTTGCTTCGCTTTTCCTTGCCATGTGTGTGACGGACGACGATGATTGGAAAAACACCCACCCGGACACGTAGGAAGCAGCAGCAAGCACAGGGACAGAAAGCCGTTGTAATCGCCCCGGAAATGTTGCTGATTGTGTGTCTTTCTCGGTGCGGTTCGTTTCGGTTGGTTGGCTGACTCACCAGTATTTGTGTTCGACCGAGGTCAAACGAGAGGAGTCTTGGCCTCATTAAAACCAACAAACACAACCACCGCGTGGGCGTTGGAAGGATCCGGCTTCCGGAGTTTGTACGGTGAGTAGCCGGTTGCGGAAATTATGGGCATGTATAAGAGCTTACTTTTTTGTATGCAACATTGGGAGGTCATCATCCGTTTCAGATTAGTTCATTTTTTATTATTAACTTAATGGGTGCTGGACAGATTGTGGCCGTAGTGCCACAAAACGTTAGTTTCTAATTGTTCAAAAATGTATCATTTAACCTGCATGTCCTCCACTTCTATCCCATCTGAATTTCAATGTCAGTCAACCAGGATTTATTAATTTAATATATCATAATACGAAAAACTCTCGACAAGTTATATTGAGTGAAATACACATCTTTAACCTGTAAATGCCCAGGGAATCATGTATCTCGCAGGTTTTTAGATATGTTTACTTGGAATTTTCACTAAAATCAAGGGAAATAGTTATACATGCAAACCCTCCCCATCCATTCCCTCCCCCTTTGCTATGGTTGAGAAAACTAGGTGGCCCAAAAATGTAACTTTAAGGTCACTCCTGACGGAATCCAATTTTCAAAGTACTCGCTTTTTCGAGGGCACTCCATTCGATACAGAAGCAACGCACAACTGTCATTTTTATTTTTTCACGCATGCTGCGACGCAGCAAAGCTGAAAAAATAAAAATGACAGTTGTGCGTTGCTTCCGTATCGAATGGTGTGCCTTGAAAACGCGAGTACTTTGAAAATTGGATTCCGTCAGGAGTGACCTTAAGCTGTGATATATAACACTGGCCATATTTGATGATTTGAAAATCCGTTTATCAGCCCATAAGAACAGGGCTATTCAGAATAATTCAATTATGTGCGATTTGTGCAAATCATGTAATAAGAACTGTTATAAGATCTTCAATACATCTGGAAATTTTTGGTAAGGTTATTCTGAATAAATGAAAATTTTATGTGCGCAAGGTTTAGTGCATTTAGTTTACCAGGTCAACTATGCCTGGTATCAAAGCGATAGCAACCCAGTGTGTCCCTGAAGCCTTTGCGAATGCGTTATCATTCGGCGCAGATGTTCTAGGTTATCCAAATTGAGTCAAAATCGATTAGTTTTCCAGGTCAACTAGGTTCAGGTCAACTAAGCGGGCTTGGTAGTCATATGGCTACTGCTTGTGCCTCATACTCAGGAGGTCGTGGGTTCAATCCCAGGTCCGTCCCATTCTCCTACTTTGAATCTTTCTCCTTTTTTTTCTCATGTTCTAGCAATCGCTAGAACTAGAAATGGACTTCCATACCGTTTCCATTACTATTCCTATATCTTCAACTTGAGTATTCTAACAGTAATCTGCTAGAATTGGAAATGAACTATAGAATTCGTTTCCTACATTCCACGTCGAGCATCCGAGCGAGACGGTTGTAAGTCCGCGTACGGTCTGCTTCTCTTTTGGTTTTTATCCTGAAGTACAGGTAGAGGTTTTTTTTTCCGAAAGTGTTTTGAAGCATAGGGCTTGAGTGGAAGTGGTGCTTAGCTGAAGCAGTTAAGTAGCCATTTCGTTGCTTTTGCAAGACAACGCAAAGTTTTGCAATTTCTTCGGCGTCCATCGCAGGCGCAGGCATCATCGCCCCACGCCGACAGTCATCATCCATCGTGCGTCTCCACCAACACAGACGCTGTCGTCCTGCCAGGCTGCCACCACCCATCGACCCAGTTGCAGTGTTGTGTGCGACAACAACACCAACAACAGCGTGGTTCGCTTCGACCGCACCACCGCCCCGGCGATTGTCCATCCAGTCAGTGTGTGCTGCCAGAACCGTTAGCCGGCAACACAGCAGTGTGAACGCAATTATTTACTTGACCTCCCTCTCGTTGTTCCCCTCTCTTCTCCATCTTATTGGAATAGTTTTTTTTCCTTTTTCTTTAACTCGTCTTCTCCTCTCATAAATTTGTGTGTGTGTGTGTGTGTTTTTTTTCTGCCCTTGTGATAATTGTTTAGTTTTAAAATAGATTGTGCCTCGCTGCAGCGGCGCATTTCGTGTCCGCAATGCGCGAAGGCGAAGTTGGCGGGGGTACTTCGTATTCCATGTCAGATGTTTCGTTGCGTTCCGGTGTTCCAAGCCAAAACGAAATGGACACCAGCAACGCTAAAATTTCCTCTACGAGCCCCCGTCCCAAGGTCTACCCTCACGACTCTAGTGGGCCGTATGTTGTTTTCTTTCGACCCAAAGGCAAACGTTTGAATATCAGCCAGATCAGCAAAGATCTGGAAAAGCGATTTTCGTCTGTCACGACCATTGACATGGTTGGGTCCAGTAAGCTTCGCGTCACGGTCAGTGATCGCAAACAGGCCAACGAGATTGCCACCTGCGAGCTTTTCACTCTCGAATATAAGGTGTATTTACCGTCAGCAGTGTGTGAGATCGCGGGGGTGGTGACGGAGGGAAGTATGACATGCGACGATTTGAAACAAGGTTTCGGTCGTTTCAAGAACGTTTCTTTGCCTTCTGTTGCGATATTGGATTGCAAACAAATGTATTCGGTGTCGCAGGAGGGAGAGAAGCGGATTTATTCCCCGTCCGACTCTTTCTGCGTCACCTTTTCCGGGTCCGCACTGCCTGACTACGTAGTGATTGGCAAACTTCGTCTACCTCTTCGGCTGTATGTACCGAAGGTGATGAACTGTGTTAATTGCAAGCAGCTGGGCCACACCGCTCAGTACTGCTGCAATAAACCTCGCTGTGCATCATGCGGAGAGAAGCATGTGGAGGGGGCGTGCAAGATGGCACCTAAATGTGTTTATTGTAACGAAAGCCCTCCACATGCTCTTGAAGCTGGCCCAACGTACATACAGCAGCGAATCCACCAGAAACGGTCTCTTCAGCAGCGTTCTCGGCGAAGTTACTTCTTCGCTTCTCCAGTCGTTTCTGACACCATCTACTCGTCTCTTCCTTTGGACGATCAAGGTAGCTCCGACCTCGAGGTTGGAAATGGGGTTCCCTTTGTTTTCAATGGCTCAACGAGGAAGAGAATAAAACAGAGCCAGTGACCCTCGAAAAAGCCTAGAAAACAGCCTCAAAGTGAGCCCCAATCCAACATGGTCAAATTCAAAGCGGGTGGAAATACTCAAAAACGTTCAACTTTTGTGGTTTCACATCGGGATGATCGAGAGTTTCCACCGCTTCCGGGAACATCTAAAATCCCAGATGCCCCAATTTTAGCGATTACTCAGCCAGAAAGAGAGCATAGAGAGCGAGCAGAAGAGCCCCCGAGCGCTCCAATGTTCACTCTTTCTGGCATCGTGGAGCTCATCCTCAACTTCTTTGACGCTTCCGACCCCGTGAAGAACATGGTCAAAACTGTTCTTCCGATTTTGACTCCTCTTCTGAAGCAGCTGGCTTCAAAAATGCCCCTCCTCGAGTCATTTGTATCCTTCGATGGCTAACTTAGTCAATAAGGGTAACACGATTTCGATTCTACAGTGGAACTGTCGAAGTATTCTTCCAAAATTAGAAATTTTTAATTTTTAGTTAACAAATTACAATGCGATGCTTTTGCTTTATGTGAAACATGGCTAACACCAGATGTGAACCTTCAATTTCCTGATTTCAACATAATCCGCCGCGATCGAGCAAATCGATATGGAGGGGTGCTTTTAGGGATCAAAAAACAGCACTCCTTCAATAGAGTCGATCTTGCGCCGATGTCTGGCACCGAAGCTGTCGCATGTCAGGTGACTATTCGAGGCAAAGCCCTCAGTATCGCCTCGATATATCTTTCTCCAAACACCGCGATATCTCGTAGAGATCTCTCGCACATCTGCTCGGTTATGCCCGAGCCACGGTTGCTCTTGGAAGATTTTAACTCCCACGAAACAGGCTGGGGGGAACTGTACGACGACAACCATTCAACAATGAAATACGACCTCTGCGACGACTTTAATAAGTCAATTTTGAATACAGGAGAAGTTACACAAGTGGCTCCTCCAGCAAGAGATAGTCGTCTAGATCTTTCCATTTGTTCGAGCTCATTATCGTTGGACTGTACTTGGAAGGTGGTCCAAGATCCCCATGGTAGTGATCATTTGCCGATCGAAGTCTCGATTTCCAATGGGCGTAATCAATCTGTTCCTATCGACCTCTCATATGACCTCACGAAGCACATCGATTGGGGCACATATGCGGAGGCCATCATTGATGGCGTAATGTCGATAGAAGCACTTCCACCGCGAGAAGAGTACGAGTTTCTATCCCAGTTGATCCTTGACAGTGCTCTTCAGGCACAAAGCCGGCCAGTGCCAGGCGCTTCGGTTCGTAGGAAACCACCCAGTCCGTGGTGGGATGTCGAGTGTACACAACTTTATCGCAAGAAATCCACCACTTTCAAAGAATTTCGGAAACACGGTTCGATCGTTCTTCACAAACGGTACATCGCGCTCAAGATCCAGTTCAAGAAACTGGTCAAAGTGAAGAAACGTGGATATTGGCGCACTTTCGTTGAAGATTTATCGCGCGAGACTTCAATGAAAACTCTATGGACCGTGAGAAGAATGCGCAACGCATCGTCCGTAAACGAAGATCGTGAAAGCTCGTCGCGGTGAATACTTGACTTCGCAAAGAAAGTTTGTCCGGATTCGGTGCCGGTGAAACAAGAGCTACGTGATGCTTTTGCTGACACGGATAACATGGATCGCCCCTTTTCGATGATTGAATTCTCGCTTGCTCTCCTTTCATGTAACAATTCCGCTCCAGGGATGGATAGAATCAGGTTCAATTTGCTTAAACAGCTTATTGAGCCTGTTCAACTAGTTTCTGGAGTGCAACATTGTTCCGGATGATTGGAGGCAAGTGAGGGTGATAGCCATCCAGAAGCCCGGAAAACCCGCGTCGGATTATAATTCGTATCGCCCCATCGCGATGCTGTCATGTCTTCGAAAGTTGTTGGAGAAGATGATTCTCTTCCGGCTAGACAAATGGGTTGAATCGAATAGTTTTTTGTCAGATACACAGTTTGGTTTCCGCAGGGGCAAGGGAACGAACGACTGTTTTGCGTTGCTTTCTTCAGAAATTCAGCTTACTTTCGCTAAAAAAGAGCAAATGGGCTCAGTGTTTTTGGACATTAAGGGGGCTTTTGATTCAGTTTGCGTTGATGTCTTATCCGACAAACTCCACTCGTGTGGACTTTCACCAATTTTAAACAATTATTTGTACAATTTGTTGTCAGAGAAGCGTATGAGTTTTTCTCATGGTGACTCGGCAACTTCACGAATTAGCTACATGGGTCTCCCCCAGGGCTCATGTTTAAGCCCCCTTCTTTACAATTTTTACGTCAGAGACATTGATGAATGTCTCATGCCAAATTGCTCGCTAAGGCAGCTTGCAGATGATTGTGTTGTATCCGTTTCGGGGCCAACCGCAGTTGATCTGCAAGGACCGTTGCACGATACTCTGGACAATTTGTCCACTTGGGCTACAAAGCTGGGTATCGAATTCTCTCCGGAGAAAACTGAGATGGTTGTCTTTTCAAAAAAACATAAGCCGGCAAAGTTCCCGCTCCAACTGATGGGTAAGACAATCACTCATAGCATATCTTTTAAACACCTCGGGGTCTGGTTCGACTCGAAATGTACCTTCGGGAAGCACATTGTGTATCTGACACAAAAATGCCAGAAACGGATCAACTTCATGCGATCAATAACCGGAACATGGTGGGGAGCGTATCCCGAAGATCTTATGACGTTGTATAGAACAACCATTTTGTCGGTCCTGTATACGGTAGTTTCTGCTTCCAGTCCGCGGCTAAAACACACATGCTGAAGCTTCAACGGATTCAGTACCGCTGTCTTCATATCGCATTAGGATGTATGAATTCGACACATACGATGAGCTTGGAAGTACTTGCGGGAGTACTGCCACTAACAGATCGTTTCGCGGAATTATCGCTCTGGTTCCTCATCCGCTGTGAGGTTCTCAATCCATTGGTCATTGACAACTTCGAGAAGCTGCTCGAACAAAACCCTCAATCTCGATTCATGAGTATTTACCACTGGTACATAACGCTGGAGGTAAGCCCATCTTTGGTTGACACCAATCGTGCTAACTTCTTAGACTCTTACAGTTCCTCTGTTACTTTTGATCTGTCCATGAAGCAGGAGGTTCATGGAATACCAGACTTTCTTCGTGCGGAGGTCATACCTCCATTATTTGCAAGCAAATACGGGCACGGGGGCCCTCCTTAGTCGTGCGGTAAGACGCGCGGCTACAAAGCAAGACCATGCTGAGGGTGGCTGGGTTCGATTCCCGGTGCCGGTCTAGGCAATTTTCGGATTGGAAATTGTCTCGACTTCCCTGGGCATAAAAGTATCATCGTGCTAGCCTCATGATATACGAGTGCAAAAATGGTAACCTGGCTTAGAAACCTCGCAGTTAATAACTGTGGAAGTGCTTAATGAACACTAAGCTGCGAGGCGGCTCTGTCCCAGTGTGGGGATGTAATGCCAATAAGAAGAAGAAGAAATACGGGCACGCCAGTGAGGAGAGAAGCTTTTTTACAGACGGATCAACTCCACTGGATTCGGTGTTTTCAACGTTTTTCATAGCGCCTATTTTAAGCTCAAAGAGCCTTGTTCCGTGTATACTGCTGAGCTAGCAGCTATACATTAGTCACTCGAGCAAATCGCATCCCTACCTCCTGACCACTTTTTCATCTTCACCGACAGTCTAAGTTCCTTGGAGGCTGTTCGGTCAATGAAACCGGTTAAGCACTCAGCGTATCTTCTGAATGGGATACGGAAAGCTTTGAGTGCCTTATCACAACGGTCTTACACAATCACCATGGCTTGGGTCCCTTCTCATTGCTCGATCCCGGGAAATGGGAAAGCGGACTCTTTGGCTAAGGTGGGCGCTATGGAAGGTGATATTTACGATCGGAAAATCACCTTCGATGAATTTTTCACATTAGTTCGTCACGAAACCTTGAACAGCTGGCAACAGAAATGGACAAATGGGGAGTTGGGTAGATGGCTGTATTCAATTCGCCCGCAGGTGTCGAAGCGTCCATGGTTCAAAAAATTGAATATGGGACGAGACTTCATTCGAACCATGTGTCATCTAATGTCCAATCACTACGTTCTAAATGCACATCTTTTCAGAGTGGGGCTCTCGGAAGGAAATCTCTGTGTTTGCGGCGAGGATTATCAGGACATCGATCATGTCGTGTGGGCGTGCGAGGAGCATCGTGGCCCCAGATCTGCGCTAACTGAGCATCTCCGGGTCCGAGGAAAACAACCAAAGCCTATTAGGGAAGTGTTGTCGGGCCTTGATCTAGAGTACATGTCCCTGGTCCACCAATTTTTGAAAGTTGCTGATGCAAGACTGTAATTATTGTCTGCCCATTCCCTTGTCTATCGTACCCCATATCGAATGTCTTCCAAGACGGACCTGTGCCTCTCCAACCTAACCCAGAAATTCCAACAAACTCCGCATGAACTCGTGGCAAGTGCAGAGGTATGTTCGGCTTGCAGTGGGCGAGTGATTGCATCATCATTTCCTCCCCCTTCCCTACATTGACTTGCATTCTGACGTGGCAGGCGCCAGTATGACCTAACAAATGAGATCACCAGTACTTGTACATTGAAGATGTGTGCTAGTCCCAAGCAAACATCTGTTGGTTCCCTGTGCAAGAACAGCTGATTTGGTCATAATGGAGTAGCAACTACGAGCAGTCAATCAAGCTCAGGCAAGCTCAAGCTCAAGCTTTTGTTTCTTTTTTTTGTCTCGTTCCAGAGAGCGAGTAATGGCGCTTAAACCTAGGCCTATGTGTACACTGATGTTCATAAGTATTCGTCATGTTTTCATAGTAATCTATCTGAATTTATGCGAATACTTTGCCCATCAGTGTATAAGCCAGGGTACTAGACTAAAAACTGTGCCCCATCCCAAGACGTCGAGGACCCATGAAGTGTACATTAATCTTCTTAGCAAAGTCACTCCCAGTCACTCCCCGTTTCTTCCTTTCGTAGATTCGAAACTCTTCGTTGATCATGTTATTTATTAAGGTACACCGGGGCAAGTTGAAATGCGGGGTAAGTTGAAACGGAAGCTGTCATTTAGATCAGCAATAACCGAATACCCTGATTATTTTTTTCAACAAATTACTTCCCTAAACGCACCTTCTAACAGCCATTCCCGGAAGATTGCAGCTACTAAAAGCAATCCCTGCCATTATTTAATTTTTGCCCTTTGCAAAATTCGAACCAACTTTTTGACGTGCCAATGAAACAGGTCGGAAAATGATGTTTGGAAGTGTTTTTTCATCAAATTTTCATGATAGGTAATCATTCAATGTTGAATAAACATAATGATTATGAAAAATCGATGGAAGATACGTTTTAGTTTTTGTATTTTGGTAGTTTGATATTGATCCGCATTTTCAACCCATCGGGGCAAATAAAAATGCGTGATGCGGGGCAAGTAGAAACAACTATTCAAAACGTCACCCTCGCAATTGAAATTTCCAGAATTCAACATGGTCCGTAAATACATTCGAAAAACAAAAATTAATAGAAAGGTCCAAAACTCTGAAAATTAATTTAATAAATTTCTGCCCATTTCGTCGTGAGTGTACCCCCCTACAATCTCCACTGCATGGTCTAGTTTTGAGATTCTCAATCTACTTTGCCTCGTCTTTGCCGGGTCTATGAAAGATACACTGGTTAATTGATGTAAATTTATGAAAAAGCGTACAATTCAAAGAGAAGATTATAGAGTATCAAAATCTGGAATGTGACTTTTATGCGAGTAAATATCAAGATGAGACAAGTGGGATTTGATTTTCAAATTTCTAGAACAAAGCTTACTATTTTATCAGGGTTTTAGAAGACAATTTTAAGCTAATATATGGAAGATAATCAAAATCGTCAAAAATATACATGGGACTCTTATGCGAATCTTGGCAATATAATACCCTTTACAACTTCTTGCATCTTGAGTTACACTGAGTTTATCAAAGGGTGATTTTTTTACAGCACTTCAAAGCTCAACTTTGTAAAAACCGTTTCAACTTGCCCCGGTGTACCTTACTAAATAATCTGATTGCCAGAGAGTTCTGAATTTTCTCCCAAATTCAAGCCTGCACGGTGGGCCTGGCCGTTTTGATACTTGAGTCATATTTATGATATGCTGCAAATATTAATTACAGACAAGAAAATGCTGTGCATGTGCTAAGACAAGACAAGACAAGACAACAGGTTAAAGTGCAAACTGAAAACATTTGATCAGTGATTTTACCACTTATTTGTATCAAATTGAACCTGTTGCTGATTGGATACTATCTGGTCCATACGGACAAGCGTACAGTTCGACGTACCAGTAACGTTACTGGGCGGCTCTGGTGAGCCTGTACTCAAAGTTTGTTTGACCAATAGTACACGGGCTGCGAAATGGTGAGTTGACATCCGGGAAGGGGCGCCTAACATAGCTCTGGTCCTCACAAGTTCCAATACTCACGCTTCCACGGGTCTTCCGATGACAATTGACCGCCAGCTAAGGGTTGCGTACTTAGCTGGTAGTGCAGCCTGGGCACTGTTGTCCTTCTGACATCAGCTAGAGTGAGAGGGTGCGTACTATGGGGTCTGCCTAGGATGTGGTGGGGTTCGACAGTGGGCTCTGTTGAACCTCTATAAAAAGCTGCATGTGTCCCCAAGCAGGCCCTATCAAAGCGACCGTGTGCCGCTTAAAGCGCACTAGCCTAGTCCTGGTGTTGGGTGGGACTTTAAACAAATTTGACCCGACTGATCGAGCGTCTGTCCACCAAGGAGGTGCGGCTCCAACAGCGTCTGTTCTGGCATCCAGCGGCTGAGTATGAAATGCTATTCCCCGGAAGCTATACCTAAGATGGCAGCCCCATCCCGGTGGATAGGGAACCTTGGGCCAACAACCTACTGTTCCCGAAACATCAATTTGTTCGAGAATCCGATAATGAAAGAATACGGACTGATTTTACGGCGACGACTCTTAGCGCGAAACAACGGACACGAATAGGAACATGGAACGTTTTAACCCTAGCCCAGCAGGGTAAGTTGGCACAACTTGCCAATGAGGCACGCCGCATGAAGCTTGAGATCCTGGGACTGAGTGAAGTCCGTTGGCCAAACTTTGGAGAACACAGAACGCCGTCGGGACAAGTTCTGCTATACTCTGGTTTACTCCGGCATCGCGGAGTTGGCTTCCTACTAAGCGCTCAGGCACACTATGCGCTTATGAAGTGGGAACCTATAAGTGAAAGGATAATCGTTGCCAGATTTAGAACACGGGTCCGAAACCTTACTATAATCCAATGTTATGCGCCAACCGATGCTGCCGATCTGCAAGACAAAGAGAACTTCTACAGTCAACTCAATGCCGTCGTAGATAGAATTCCGAAGGGTGACATCAAGATCTGTTTGGGCGACTTCAATGCGAAGATCGGATCCGACAACTCGAACCATGAGCGCATTATGGGACGCCATGGTCTCGGAGAAATGAGCGAAAACGGAGAGCTGTTCGCAGAATTTTGTGGTAATAACGACATGGTGATCGGGGGATCGCTCTTCCTCATCGACCGGTTCACAAGGTCACGTGGGTCTCCCGTGACGGCTTTACAGAAAATCAAATCGACCACATCTGCATCAGCCGAAAATGGAAACGGAGCCTTCTTGATGTACGGAATAAACGTAGTGCCGATATCGCGTCTGATCATCACCTCCTCATCGGCGAAATACGCCTGCGCATTGCGCGGATTCGTCGGCAGGAGGAAAGAGTTGGACGACGATTCAACACACGCCGACTGGAAGATGCCACGGTGAAACGGTCCTTCGTTGAAGAACTGGAGACGCGTGCTGCAGATATTCCGGAAGGTGGCAGCGTGGAAGACCAATGGACCGCCATCAAGAATGCCTTCATCACCACCAGCGAGAACAATCTGGGCGAACTACGCACCCAGAGAAAACAATGGATCACCGATGAGACCTGGAGGAAGATAGAGGAGCGAAGAGAAGCCAAAGCCACGATAGAGCGATCGAAAACCAGAGGAGCCAAAGTCTTAGCCCGTCAACGATACACGGCTCTTGAGAAGGAAGTAAAACGCTCATGTCGACGGGACAAGCGAGCGTGGGCAGACTCTCTGGCCGACGAAGGAGAGAGAGCCGCCGCAACCGGGGACATTCGCCTCCTCTACGATATCTCACGACGCTTAAGCGGGGCGAAGATGAATGCAACGATGCCTGTGAAAGACGCGAATGATCAGTTATTGACCGACCCAACTGACCAGCTGAAACGCTGGTTCGAGCACTTCGAACAACTTTTTCAAGTGCCAACCAGGCGATCACCACCTCGGCATGATCTGCCTAGGATCTGACGTATAACACGTGTCAATACCGAAGCTCCATCACTGCTAGAGATTCAAACAGCCATCCAAAGCATGAAATCGAATAAAGCCCCAGGGGTCGACCGCATATCAGCCGAGATGCTCGCTGTTCCATTACAATCCGCTCAAATACTGCATCGTTTATTTCGTAATATCTGGGACACCGCAACTTTCCCGGTCGACTGGATGCAAGGTATCTTAGTGAAGGTGCCCAAAAAGGGTGACCTGACTGTATGCGATAACTGGCGAGGCATTATGTTGCTGTGTACCGTTCTCAAAGCTCTGTGCAAAATTATCCTAGCCCGGATTCAGGAGAAGATCGATGCGACTCTCCGGCGGCAGCAAGCCGGATTCCGTGCCGGAAGATCCTGTGTGGACCATATTGTCACGCTCCGCATCATTTTGGAGCAGGTCAACGAATTCCAAGAGTCCCTTTACTTGGTATTCATTGACTATGAAAAAGCTTTCGACCGTCTCAATCACGAGAATATGTGGGGCGCCCTGAGACGCAAGGGGGTTCCTGAGAAAATCATCGGCCTCATCGAAGCACAATACGAGGCCTTTTCGTGTAGAGTGCTGCACAATGGGGTCCTGTCCGACCCTATCCGGGTCGTAGCTGGTGTGAGGCAAGGATGTATTCTATCACCGTTACTGTTCCTCATCGTAATCGATGAGATTCTGGTAGATGCGATTGACCGTGAACCAAACCGCGGGCTGTTATGGCAGCCTATAACCATGGAGCACCTAAACGACTTCGAATTGGCGGATGACGTTGCACTACTCGCGCAACGGCGCTCTGATATGCAGAGTAAGCTCAACGACCTTGCCGATCGCTCCTCCTCGGCAGGTTTAGTCATCAACGTCAACAAAACCAAATCGTTGGATGTAAACACGGTGACTCCTTCCAGTTTCACAGTAGCCGGGCAACCAGTGGAGAATGTTGAAAGCTTCCAATATCTTTTTAGCCAAATGGCGTCAGACGGCGGTACCAAGATCGACATAGGCGCACGGATCAAGAAAGCAAGGGCTGCCTTTGCGAGTTTAAGAAATATCTGGAAAAACAGGCAGATAAGTGAACGCACCAAAATACGAATTTTCAACTCTAACGTGAAATCTGTGCTGTTATACGCTAGCGAAACATGGTGTGTATCAGTGGAGAACACTCAACGGCTGCAGGTGTTCATTAACAGATGCCTGCGGTATATAATTCGGTCCTGGTGGCCTCACAACTGGATCTCAAACAACGAGCTCCATCGTCGTTGTCACCAGAGGCCGATAGCAACAGAAATTCGGGATCGGAAGTGGGGCTGGGTCGGCCACACTCTACAAAGGGGCGGAAACGAAATCTGTAAGCAAGCATTAGACTGGAACCCAGCGGGACATCGCAGCAGAGGCAGACCCAGAGGCTCATGGCGGCGAAGCCTCAATAAAGAAATAAAAGAAGTCGACCGAAATCTAACCTGGCAACAGGTTAAAGCGATAGCCGGGCATCGCTCAGGATGGAGATCTTTCAAGTCGGCCCTTTGCACCACCGGAGGTGTACAGGATCCATAAGTAAAAAAGTAAGTAACAGTACACGAAGCAACTAAGTAATACTTCGAATTGGAAGGTTTGAGCTCGAGGATTATCGTTGCGGCGACGGTCGTTTGTAGGATAAACTCTGTTGGTTTGATCGGTAAGTCGAGCACTTTTCTAATCAAATCCATCTAGCGATAATACCTGTATTTCTGAGATTTTAGTATCGTCTATGCTATTATTTTCTTAACTGTTGAATCTTTGTGTTTTGGTTAATTGATCACATACTATAGACTGTGTGGGTGTATTTCACTCTACCCATTTGTTTCGAGTATGTTATCAATAAGTTACAATGAGCTTGTCAAGCATAGCGTGTACAATGAAACCCTTTCGCAAGGGTGCTAGCTTTAGCAAATTGTACGCCAGGTTGAAATTATTTTAAAGGTAGAATGGCATTTTCGTCACTCTTACTGGACCGGTTATGCTGTACATGGCTGGTAACTTTGAAGAGGAATCCTTTGACGATTCAATAGCAAAGCTGAAAACACGTTCAGACAAAATAGATCTAGATTTGCACAGAAATCTAAGACAGCGACTTTTGGGGGAAGAAAAACTAACTTTGGTAAACGCGGAGAAAGTTATTGCGACCTGTGAAGTTGCGAAAGCTAATGCAGGCACTGCAGATGAAAGGCAAAATCTAAATTTAGGGCAGGTTGCAGCTATCCGCGGTAATTTGCAGGAACGGTATATGGCGTATTGAAATAAGCTTTTAATTTACCGAGAAAATACAACGAAGGGGAATACAACGTGGATAAAAGCAGATGATTCGGATGGAGACGAGAGTGATTCAGGTGATTTGGCATGTCCTAATAAGATAAGCGATTCGTGTTTAATATTCCTAAATGTTAAGAGGAATCCCTTAGAAATGGAAATTGACTGTGGTTCGTATGTGTCACGAATGTTACACGAAATTTTTTTTTTCAAAATTCTCCTACCCCTTAATATTATAAGAAACTTATTGTGGTCAATGGATCTAGGCTGAAAATTGAAGGCGAGGCAAATGTCTGTGTTAAGTTCAATAATAAGCGGCAGTTGATGCAATTATTAGTGCTTGACAGTGAAAATGGTTTTTATCCCTTGTTGGGCCGAACTTGGCTAGATGTTTTCTTTCCGAATTGTAGACAGTATTTCACAAATTCAATACCCGTTAATCATTTATCTACTGTGTCCAGCGAATCTGCTGTGGATTAAATTCAGTAATGTTTTTGTGAAATCACAGTGTATTACAATTTGTCAATTTTGTATTAGTTAAAATTGTGAACAGATTTTATAAGGTTTTAATGCAGATCTGTATTTGCCATCCACTGGATGGATGTGATAAACGAAAAAGAAGGGAAACGAAGAGAGTTTTTTTTCGGAAATTCGACGTTTTCAAATGTCAGGTATATTTTTTCCTGTAACGCCAACATCTGGATAAACAATTTTACAGAAAAAAAGTGTGAACCTAGAACTCATCTGTGATGGTTTACAGCCGATCTAAAATGCTGGGCACATATGACCCATCCGTCCTGAAAAGGTCAAATTACAGAACGGAATCAAGTCAGAATGCATCTGCACCGCGAACCGAAGCAATTGGACGATCGTCGATTCAATTGCGCGTTGCATTGCGTTGCGTTGCGTTGTAACGGAGTATTTCGTAGATTGCATACTGATAGTTGTCATGTATATTCTTTACCTTTCTTACCCCAATTGCTTATGGATTTCCATTTGGGATTCAATGGAAATCCAATTGGGGGTCCAAAATGATAAAACATGAAAGCTATCATTGCCGGCCACGCCCATCTTCTCCGTTACTAGGAAAGGGAAGGAAATGATGATATGACATCTACTTAACGAGAGGCCAGCGACTCACCGACGCTCTCATAGATGTCAAGGAATTGGATGGTGGGTAGGGTATGTGGTTTAGGAGTATCATTATAAGCAAATGATAGAAAATTTGTGGAAATACGTTGGGAGTGACTTTGCTAAGAAATTTATGTCACTCCATTATCCTTGCCGATGATTTTCCTCGGATGGGGCGAAGGTATTAGCCTTGCCCTGGCTAATAGCCTAGGTTTAAGCGCCTTTGCTCGCTCTCTGAAACGAAAAAGAGCAAAAACAAATTAAATTCCCTCCCCCTGATATGATAATGATTTTGATCAACAAATGAATCCTAAGTGGATGAATGATAAATGATCAAACGGCTGCAGACAAGCCTCTATTGTCGTAGCAGAAGCAAACCCGCCTCAATACGACAGGCAGAAGCACAAAAAATAGTAAGTTTTATCAATTTCGCATGAAGAACATTATATATGAAGAAGGTAGAATGTAATAAATGCTACAAATCCTAGAACACCATCATAGTTCATTATCAGACATGTTTCCTGTATGGTTTACATTTTGTTCAAACCCTTAAAGGCGCAAGGCGATTTTTTGGAAATCGTCGGAAATATTCTCAACTTAAATAACCATTATATTAATTCACATTAAACGTACTTTCGGTTTGTTGTTTTAAAACAACATTGCGCATTTAAGGGTTAGCAAGTTCACTGAAGGCAATATGTATGCTTGTAAATATTTTCTGTAGCTTCATACACCTTGTAATATATGGTGGTTCAATCAGGCACCGTATTATCACCTTTTTCATAATAGGGATGGTTAAAATTTTATCTGACCTTGATTTTTGGAACGACGATGTTGGTAGTAACGTCAGTTGAATGAGATAATTGCCTATTCCAACTTCAAGATCAAATACAACTATGTCTATAGAAACGTAAAATTATTCAATTTCTTTAATACATAACTTCCTTCCTACGTGAAGTAAGATATAACAAAATGTAATCGGAATTTTGATGTTACTAAGTATATTATTTCCATTACAAATGTTTGGAAATGTTTCCATAAAACTAGATAAAACTAGTTTATAGTGAGGTACAGTTAGTTGGAAAAACATCTATGCAACTTTTTTGATATGACAATAATTCTAACAGTGCCTGAATCTAAAACCAACAGCTTCAATGAATGAAGATCACTTCTTTTTCCATGAAAGTTGTTGGTTTAGATCATTTTCACAGTACATGGATATAGCTATATTTATTATAATATGTCTGCCGGGCCGACTAGTGTATAATAATAAATTAAATGAGAATGATTTTCAAAATTGTTTTTTGAACCTTAATAATGAAATAATATGTATGTATGTTAACAACCATCCTGACTCAAGTATTATTCTGCATGTGGTGTCATCCAACAACACAGTCAATTTTACATGCAGCCTTCAATTCTATTAAAGGTTCCAAGGGGAGGGGAAGATGGTCTCGTAAACGTTGGGTAATAGTAGAAAAACATGGTGTGCAAACTTCTCGAAACATTGTGAAGGAAAAAAACTATAGAACTCGATTCTACATGAAAGTAAACAGAATATTAGACTTTATGTAACCATAAAATAGTTGAAAACTTGTAAAAAAAAAAAAAATGGAATTATTTAATAAACAAAATGTATTTATAATTATCGGAACGGTCTTACGTATATGAAGTATTTCATTTTTCGAAAGCATATTCATAGTTACTGAGTTGAGGAACAATCACTGATTTTTTTTGTTCAATTTTCGGTCAATTAAGAAGTGATGCGGAGAAACCATTGAACTAAAAACAAGGGTAGTGAGATAACCGGAAAGCAACTCTGAATAGATGGTGTAAGTTTCAGATCTGGATAGCCTCCATCCATTGGCTGATTGGGTGCGAAAAAACTAAGCGAACGTGTTTCGCAACCAAATATTGAGGGATGTTACCACAATTAATTTAATTTTTAACTGTTTCTGTGTTATCATAACCTAATCTAATTTTAGAATCATGGTAAAATGAATAAAGTGTGAATACTGCAACAAAAGAATAAATGATACTCACCTTGATATACGCGGATTTACGCAGAAAGCAATAACCGCTCCCTTAAGAAGAGATCTTACCTTGTATGGAGGCTTACTCATCGTCTAATATTATCCAGAGCACCATAGCGACCAGCTTTTTTCCGTAAATGTTGCTTTCCGTGACCGTAACTGCTGTGCTGGCCAAATTTGAACGCCAATCGGCCGGTTCCATATACAAATATAACGTAGAGCTCGTCCGTACCGTCTTCGATGGTGTGTTGGAAGTTCTGCTAATACCAGCGGGTCGTGTGTTCCAGCTCCAAACGCCGTTACATCTTCGGAAAGCGATGTTATGACACCTAAGTTTTGTGCTCAGTAATTCTTAAAAAACACTGATGTACTGCCCAAAACATTAGCAACAAAATTGGAATCACAAGCGAAAAAATCGCATAAAAACTGGGGCTTCCGTTGAAAAGGCACAAGCCGAAATACAGCAAAAAAAAATCCTGTCACAAAATAGAAACACTTCTATCCGTGAGCATGGCCTACTCCGTTTTTTTTCTGGACGATCGTCGATTCAATTAAAATCGTTAACTGGTTTCCGAGCTTTAGCAACATAACAAGTAAATAAACTACTCCTATTAAATAGATATTCCGTCATTGTAGTCATCTTCAGTTGATAGAAAATGTAATTGCGTTGATTTCGAATCTACTTCGGCCGCACAGTAGCAAGATACTATCGCTGCCATCCTAATCGGAAATGTAATTCCCCAATCCACGTTTCCATCAGCAGAACCTATCGACACAGTCTGTACGAGGAACGAGACTCATCTAACAGACCATTATCGTCGATTTTAATTAATTCCGTTAATTTCTATCATCGACAATTATCAGCTGTATGTGCTGACGACGACGACGACGACGCTGCTGTCCATCTGGCCTCACTCACCATCCAGGCGGGCAGGCAGCCCATTCCAACGAAATCGAACCGATCAGAGCATGTGAGTCCAACTGCTCTGGTCGTGCGATTTCGATACGTGGCTTTGTCGCGTCTGATCGTCCCATTACGATGCTGTTCGACATTGTCATTTAAAGATCAGAGAGACTCGCTGTGTAGTAAAATTTTATGCCCAAATCGATTTCCTTTCGTTCTATCTCCATCTATGGGGATGTGGGTAATCAACAGTATCGCCATTCCGGTGAGAGACCTCCGCCTCCGGATCTGTTTTGGCCATTATTGACAGGTGTACAGTTGGTAATGGCAACGGTCGGCGGAGCTTCCCTTATTACACTACGATGGTGCACAGTGACCGCATTTTGGATGAACCTTGAATCACCATTTGTCATCGAACTTAACTGTCGATGTTTACATTTTTCGAAAAGATAATTAACTTGTTTATACATCTCTAGCAAAAGCTTTTATTTTATTGATTTTCACTTGACGGACTATTATCGTTGCAAATTCCCAATAATTTTCTGATCCAGGTAAACTCTTTTACATAAATATAACTTTACAGTTTGCAAAAAAATTCTAATAAAACCAAATTGAAACCAAATTTTTCATTGAAATTGTTTGGAGTCATATTCAACCAGACCAAATTGTTTGGAATCTCTTAATAGGTTTTACAGTCGTCTGAGAGTAATTCTCGCTGAAACCGGGCCACTATTTGCACGAGGTTCTTAAAAATGTCTAAATTTATATTCTTCCGAAAACTTTCGGCGAGTATATTAAGGATCCGAGTTAAATTCTTCAGAAAGATGAACCCCTCGTTAGTTATACACGAAATCATTTTAATGGACCCCTCGATTTTTGTCAATTCTTGACTCACCAAAACTGTCATAACTCCTACATTTCTCAACCGATCATAGAGATCAGCATATCGTTGGAAAGGGGAAGAGTGTATCCTCAATTTGTGATAATGAATATATAAGCAGCCATATTGAATTTGGCCGCCATCTTGGATTTATGTTTAAAAACTATTTTTCCGCCAGGTTTGCAACCACCAATTTTGAATATTAATACATCGATGAAAAGCTTAGCTTATATTGTGCATTATGTCCGAAAATCTCAGGTGTATGTTTTTTCTATCAAAAGTTATGTACAATTTACCAATACCAAAATTCTTGAATTATTAATTACAATAACTTGAATACGGCTCCGTTATGCTCAAAACTTTGAGCCTTCCATAAAATACTGTTGTGGATATGCTCATCATTTTCGAAACATATTTGGCGTAGAAAAGGGTATGAAATCAAGGAACTGACATCGTAGTACCATATTAACCATAAAAATAATGTTCGTTGATCAGATGGCTCTTCAAAATATAATTTGGTAAATCGTACATAACTTTTGATAGAAAAAACATACACCTGAGATTTTTGGACACAATGCACAATATAAGCTAAGCTTTCCATCGATGTACTAATATTAAAAATCGGTGGTTGCGAACCTGGCGGAAAAATGGTTTTTAAAAAGAAATCCAAGATGGCGGCCAAATTCAATATGGCTGCTTTAATTTTTATTACTGCAAATTGAGGATAGACTCTTCGATGGAGTTATGACAGTTTTGGAGAGTCAAGAATTGACAAAAATCGAGGGGTCCATTAAAATTATTTCGTGTATAACTAACGATGGGTTCATTTTTCTGAAGAATTTAACTCGGATCCTTAATATACTCGCCGAAAGCTTTCGAAAGAATATAAATTTAGGTATTTTTAAGAACCTCGTGCAAATAGTGGCACGAGTGACCCGAGAATTATTCCTGAAGAAATATTTCTGTTTTCAAAGGAATAGGATTTATCAGCAATAGATATTATGCATTATAACCTTCTTATATGTAAAATAGATTTAATTTCCGGTTTTGACAGAAGCGCAACCATGCTTTGGCCACGGTGGTCAACCTTATACCAGTCGCTCAAACAGATGATGCCTGGAATGTCTCCTGCTCTGTGTTTGTTCATCAACAGGCTACATCAGTTTCACAGTATTTAGAAGGAGTGAGTGGAAGCAAGCAGCACACTGGAAAAAAAAACTGTCATCAGCATAGATTGATGAGATAATGGTCACCGAAGGCAGCAGCGCACGTCATCGTGAGTGATTTTGTGTCGCCTCACTTTCTTTGCTGGCGGTGGTGGCCATTTCCCGCGGACTCACCATGCCACACAGCGCCGTCCAGTTTAATACCGACGGACTATTCGCTAATTAGATTAGTGGACAGTGTCTGCGGTTTGCTGAGTGAGCATGTTCTTTATTGTCCGGTCCCGGTGTCGTTCGTTTCGACGCGAATGAGGCGCGGAAAAATGGTAAAGATAGCGCAGCGGTGCGGCGTAACAATAATTAATTTGAAAAATTATCTCTAACGACCCCCTCAGCTTGTGTAAATTTGGTTTGCGTTGACCCCGGTGGGAGAGAATGGACTATAAAAATGGCACCCACCGTATATAGGAATAAAGCGTTTTATGTAATTATGACAGGTGGGAGAAATAACACACAGTTGATTACCACCGGAACAATGCTTATTGAATGGGACCGAACTGGAAAAAAATTCACGCTAGTTGTATTGATTTCAGACTATCCGTACTATTTTTTTTGCTTTTACTTTTTTTGCGACACTTTTTCTGAACAGTGATAATTTTGAAGGGAAGTTTTTGTTGTGATACAACTCAAAAGTGTTTGTGAACTATTGATATTTAAACTGACCGACCCATTTGGCTTCGATCAATCGATATTGTTTCGACAAGATCGATATTGTTTCTTGTAGCATCGATTTTTCCACAATGCTAATTATTTAATAAGAACAGTGTTCCGAGTTCTGTGCGCTGTTTCGATATGATCAAAAGTAAAGTCTTGCGTTCCTGGTAACATGAACTTCCTAAAATCCCCATCACACCTCAGCAAAAATTCGAAAGTTGTCTCCAACAAATGGATGAACATCTAATAACCTCCTTTGCTGCATGGGAAAATTACGTGTTTCCCGCGAGGCTCGTGATGCATTTTAAATTAGCTTCCTTCGGGAACAATCTGCAGGCGTTGCCTGTGATAGGGAATTCAACGCTCCAGTGGGTATTAGCTACGAATGTACTTACAAATAAGCGTCGCCTTTGGGATATTCGCATTCCTACAGAGGCATATGGCACGTACATACCTGCAAATGAAAACGAGAACGAGCAAAGGGTTATAGATTAGTATTCAAATGGTGCCACCAGGCGAACTTAAGTTGCAAATTTACTGCTGTGAAGCGAAATTTAATGAAGCGTTAAGCGCACCGAAATGGAACTCTTTCGGCGACACTGGATTCCCTGTGCACTGTCCTTGTGCCTAAAATCGGGTGGGGAATTCCTAAGCATAAAGTTACAAGTTCTAAAACAGGATACCATCGCTATCTTCCGAACCATTCGTAAATTGCGCGATGTAGTATGGGTACGAGTATTAAATCTTGACACGGCTTTGGAATGGTTTATTTTCGCTTAGAAAGTTTCTTCAGATATTGAAAGCAGCCTCGTAGATTTTCCTTGCGAGATGAAACGGTATTTTGAATAAAGTTTGAATTTATCCGATGGTGACGATTTATGATAATAATAATATTAGTAGCGCCGTTGGACCAGGTTGGCCCCCGCCAAGGGCACCAGACCTTAGGGGCGCCCCGAAATCAAGATGTCAGCTATGAGAAATAGATCAAATGAATTTGTTAAGGGGCAATTAATAACAAACCGGCTACAAAGGCCAATGTATTTATGGACTAAATTATGGTATAGATATTTAGAGAAATTTTTAAGCATTAATAAAATATATCTTTATGTTTACATCAGCATGTCAGATGGATTCGTCCAATTTTTTTTGCCGCTTTTCCGGCAACTGAAAATGCTCCAGAACCATACTGTTTTACAGCAGCAGGAATAACAATGAAATAACAGGAATAACAGAATTTTGGCCGGCGGCGGCGTTTTCGGCGTCAGGCCGAAAGCAATTCGTTTCTAGAAGATTTTTTTTCTGCACTTTTTTAGGATGTTTTCAAGACTTCAACGGGAAAATCTTTTGAATTTCAACGGAAAAGCTTCTCCAAAATATTCATTTGAAAATTATTTTCGGACTTTTCATAGCTACTTTTACTACAAGGAAGCACTTTGGAATTTCCAAGGAAAATTATTTCAAGTGATCGGAAATGATCGGAAAATTCACGAAAAGTTACTGTTGAATATTCTTCGAAATTTACACAGAAAATTCTTCAGATTTTCGCGGGAGGTTGTTCAAAATGTGAACATCAACAAAAAAAATGATTTCATCGGCAAATTGATCGAAATTTTCATAGGAAATTCATTGGGATTTGCACGACATTTTTTAATTTTCTATGAAATTTTTTTCGGAATAATACGTTAAGTCGAATATCATCGAGCCGATACAATTCCACCGAAATGAACGTGTTAGATTGAATTTTAGTGAATCTGGCAACAGCGAAATCGTGCACCACTGAAACTGCTTCAGCAGTGTTTTGTTGTGAGTGAAATAGTGTTAAGATGTGAGGGAGATTTCTGGGCCGCTGAATTGTGCACTAGAATGTAAGTTTATTTTGTATAAGGCCGATACAAATATTTAAAATCCATTTTGTCTCCCCCTTCTCGGATTTTTTTTGCCAAAAAAATGATGTTTTGAGGGGGCAACAAAATAAAATTCGGATAATTTTGAGGATTTTCAAAACATTCTTTAACAAATCCGAGGAGTTTTTTGATTTTTTTCATTTTAATATTTATTTTTTATTATCCCCCCCCCCTTGACCTTTCGGAGACTAGTAGGACAAAAAGTCAATTAAATATTTGTAACGGCCTAATAGTTAAAAATTATAAAATAATAAGCAATAAATTATTGCTTCGAAGAAAATGTCATTTGAGTGAAATGGTCGTTTGTCTGAAAAAGTCCTTTGGCCCGAGAATGTCCGAAACAAATAGTTCAGCCAAACGGCATTTTCTGCCAAATAACCTATTCAATGAAACGGCTTTTCTGGCGAAATGACGATACATACAGCCGAACGACACATGCCAAATGAACAAATTGTCAAATGGCCAAATGCCAACTAACCCTTTCGGTCAACTTGTTTTTTTTTCAGCCAAAGGAACTGTTCGACCAAATGACATTTTCGGCAAATCATTTTAGATTAGATAGGCTTCAGCCAAATCTAGTATATCAGGCCAAACAACTTTCGGTCTTGCCAACAAATAATTTTAACTATATTAGAGGACTAATTTAAGTCATATAAGCGCTTTTTTCTATCCCAATGTTTGTTGGGCGTATATTAATCCCAGATGCCCAAGCCACGACGTCAAAATCATTATAGGAGATTTGAACGCTCAGGTTGGCCAAGAGGAGGAGTTTAGACCGATTCTTAGGAAATTCAGCGCTCACCGGCTGACGAACTAGAACGGCCCACGACTAATTGATTTCGCTGCCTCCAAGAATATGGCCATTCGCAGCCAGGTATGGGAAAAATCGGTTCATTTAACGCTAATCTTTCACTCACATCTATAGACCTGTGCGCCGGTCATGTAATCGGCGGCGGCGGCGTGGTGTTCACTTTTGCTCCGGCGGCGGCGGCGCGCCGTTGGATTTTATCGGCGGCGGCGGCGTGAACCGGCGTGGATGAAAAAATCAATGGCAAAAAAAATCAATGAAAGAATTTCTGGAGGAAACCGGGATTTTTTTTTAAATTCCTAATTACTTATAAATTTCATTCCTTGAGAATCTAGCAATAACATTCAGCAATTCGAATGTACTAAACATAGCCTTTTGTAAGAGACTAATCACTATCTCTTAGATGGAAGCCGAGCACTCTCCTCACTCTCCTCACTCACTCAACAGGCGACATTTGCCCTGGCCACGTCCTTGCGAATGCTGAGGAAGGGGAAAGATTTTTAGTTGGACACCTTCTTAAGAAAGATGTAGAGATTTCTACTCATATAGGTGCCACGGAGCTGAGCTCGTCTTGGTAAAACCCTATGAGAATTTCTGCAAAAAACCTTGTAGGTATTTTAGGTAAATCACTATGTCTGAAACTTGATTATGCATATGTACAACATGTGATAGATTTAGTTTAGTTGAGCCGGACTCATACTCATCCTACTTGGTTGGCATGTGTACAAAAATACATATGAGAGAGTTAGTTCTGAAAATGTATTGCGAGAGATCGGCTGGTACCTGGTGCTGGGAATTTGGTTTCATCAGTACCCGCTAAGCTGCAGTGGACGACGGAGGTCCTTCGTAGCTTAGTAGGGAAAGCACCTGTCATGCGAACTGGGGTCGTGGGATCAAACCCCACCGAAGGGGCGGTTACCCTCCAATACCTTTTCCGAACTAAATCTATCACATGTTGTACATATGCATAATCAAGTTTCAGACATAGTAATTAATTTCCACTCCGGGTGGCTTAATACCCGGCATATAGGCAATTAACTTTGAATGTACTGATTTTTTAGGTCAAATTCATTCAAGTTTTATTTAGTACTTATTCATTTAGTAAAATCATATAATATTCCTGCTGGATTTCATTCGGAAATTTATTAGGCAATGAAGATGGTAGCCCTAAAACAATTTCCGAAGAAATTCCTTGAATCATTTTCAAGGGGATTCCTAAAGAACTTTTCGAGAGAATTCTTGAAGTAATGTTCAAAGGAAGAAGGGCTGCGAAATGGTGAGTTGACATCCGGGAAGGGGCGCCTAACATAGCTCTGGTCCTCACAAGTTCCAATACTCACGCTTCCACGGGTCTTCCGATGACAATTGACCGCCAGCTAAGGGTTGCGTACTTAGCTGGTAGTGCAACCTGGGCACTGTTGTCCTTCTGACATCAGCTAGAGTGAGAGGGTGCGTACTGTGGGGTCTGCCTAGGATGTGGTGGGGTTCGACAGTGGTCCCAAGCAGGCCCTATCAAAGCGACCGTGTGCCGCTCAAAGCGCACTAGCCTAGTCCTGGTGTTGGGTGGGACTTTAAACAAATTTGACCCGACTGATCGAGCGTCTGTCCACCAAGGAGGTGCGGCTCCAACAGCGTCTGTTCTGTCATCCAGCGGCTGAGTATGAAATGCTATTCCCGGAAGCTATACCTAAGATGGCAGCCCCATCCCGGTGGATAGGGGACCTTGGGCCAACAACCTACTGTTCCCGAAACATCAATTTGTTCGAGAATCCGATAATGAAAGAATACGGACTGATTTTACGGCGACGACTCTTAGCGCGAAACAACGGACACGAATAGGAACATGGAACGTTTTAACCCTAGCCCAGCAGGGTAAGTTGGCACAACTTGCCAATGAGGCACGCCGCATGAAGCTTGAGATCCTGGGACTGAGTGAAGTCCGTTGGCCAAACTTTGGAGAACACAGAACGCCGTCGGGACAAGTTCTGCTATACTCTGGTTTACGAGGTGAACACGCTCCCCGACATCGCGGAGTTGGCTTCCCTACTAAGCGCTCAGGCACACTCTGCGCTTATGAAGTGGGAACCTATAAGTGAAAGGATAATCGTTGCCAGATTTAGAACACGGGTCCGAAACCTTACTATAATCCAATGTTATGCGCCAACCGATGCTGCCGATCTGCAAGACAAAGAGAACTTCTACAGTCAACTCAATGCCGTCGTAGATAGAATTCCGAAGGGTGATATCAAGATCTGTTTGGGCGACTTCAATGCGAAGATCGGATCCGACAACTCGAACCATGAGCGCATTATGGGACGCCATGGTCTCGGAGAAATGAGCGAAAACGGAGAGCTGTTCGCAGAATTTTGTGGTAATAACGACATGGTGATCGGAGGATCGCTCTTCCCTCATCGACCGGTTCACAAGGTCACGTGGGTTTCCCGTGACGGCTTTACAGAAAATCAAATCGACCACATCTGCATCAGCCGAAAATGGAAACGGAGCCTTCTTGATGTACGGAATAAACGTAGTGCCGATATCGCGTCTGATCATCACCTCCTCATCGGCGAAATACGCCTGCGCATTGCGCGGATTCGTCGGCAGGAGGAAAGAGTTGGACGACGATTCAACACACGCCGACTGGAAGATGCCACGGTGAAACGGTCCTTCGTTGAAGAACTGGAGACGCGTGCTGCAGATATTCCGGAAGGTGGCAGCGTGGAAGACCAATGGACCGCCATCAAGAATGCCTTCATCGCCACCAGCGAGAACAATCTGGGCGAACTACGCACCCAGAGAAAACAATGGATCACCGATGAGACCTGGAGGAAGATAGAGGAGCGAAGAGAAGCCAAAGCCGCGATAGAGCGATCGAAAACCAGAGGAGCCAAAGTCTTAGCCCGTCAACGATACACGGCTCTTGAGAAGGAAGTAAAACGCTCATGTCGACGGGACAAGCGAGCGTGGGCAGACTCTCTGGCCGACGAAGGAGAGAGAGCCGCCGCAACCGGGGACATTCGCCTCCTCTACGATATCTCACGACGCTTAAGCGGGGCGAAGATGAATGCAACGATGCCTGTGAAAGACGCGAATGATCAGCTATTGACCGACCCAACTGACCAGCTGAAACGCTGGTTCGAGCACTTCGAACAACTTTTTCAAGTGCCAACCAGGCCATCCCCACCTCGGCATGATCTGCCTAGGATCCGACGTATAACACGTGTCAATACCGAAGCTCCATCACTGCTAGAGATTCAAACAGCCATCCAAAGCATGAAATCGAATAAAGCCCCAGGGGTCGATCGCATATCAGCCGAGATGCTCAAAGCTGACCCCATGACATCCGCTCAACTACTGCATCGTTTATTTCGTAATATCTGGGACACCGCAACTTTCCCGGTCGACTGGATGCAAGGTATCTTAGTGAAGGTGCCCAAAAAGGGTGACCTGACTGTATGCGATAACTGGCGAGGCATTATGTTGCTGTGTACCGTTCTCAAAGTTCTGTGCAAAATTATCCTAGCCCGGATTCAGGAGAAGATCGATGCGACTCTCCGGCGGCAGCAAGCCGGATTCCGTGCCGGAAGATCCTGTGTGGACCATATTGTCACGCTCCGCATCATTTTGGAGCAGGTTAACGAATTCCAAGAGTCCCTTTACTTGGTATTCATTGACTACGAAAAAGCTTTCGACCGTCTCAATCACGAGAATATGTGGGGCGCCCTGAGACGCAAGGGGTTCCTGAGAAAATCATCGGCCTCATCGAAGCACAGTACGAGGCCTTTTCGTGTAGAGTGCTGCACAATGGGGTCCTGTCCGACCCTATCCGGGTCGTAGCTGGTGTGAGGCAAGGATGTATTCTATCACCGTTACTGTTCCTCATCGTAATCGATGAGATTCTGGTAGATGCGATTGACCGTGAACCAAACCGCGGGCTGTTATGGCAGCCTATAACCATGGAGCACCTAAACGACTTCGAATTGGCGGATGACGTTGCACTCCTCGCGCAACGGCGCTCTGATATGCAGAGTAAGCTCAACGACCTTGCCGATCGCTCCTCCTCGGCAGGTTTAGTCATCAACGTCAACAAAACCAAATCGTTGGATGTAAACACGGTGACTCCTTCCAGTTTCACAGTAGCCGGGCAACCAGTGGAGAATGTTGAAAGCTTCCAATATCTTGGTAGCCAAATGGCGCCAGACGGCGGTACCAAGATCGACATAGGCGCACGGATCAAGAAAGCAAGGGCTGCCTTTGCGAGTTTAAGAAATATCTGGAAAAACAGGCAGATAAGTGAACGCACCAAAATACGAATTTTCAACTCTAACGTGAAATCTGTGCTGTTATACGCTAGCGAAACATGGTGTGTATCAGTGGAGAACACTCAACGGCTGCAGGTGTTCATTAACAGATGCCTGCGGTATATAATTCGGGCCTGGTGGCCTCACAACTGGATCTCAAACAACGAGCTCCATCGTCGTTGTCACCAGAGGCCGATAACATGGCGGCGAAGCCTCAATAAAGAAATAAAAGAAGTCGACCGAAATCTAACCTGGCAACAGGTTAAAGCGATAGCCGGGCATCACTCAGGATGGAGATCTTTCAAGTCGGCCCTTTGCACCACCGGAGGTGTACAGGATCCATAACCAATGTTCAAAAGAGTTTTTGAAGGCATTTCATTTTTAATTTTTTTTAAGTAATTTCCTGAAGAACTTAGGGAACCGAAAGAATTCTCGAAGACAAATCAGAAGGAACCTTTCAAAGAAATTTTGGAAAAATCCCCACAGACATTTGAAAAAATTCTTAAAGAATTTCCGCATTCATCCGAAAGGCAATTTTTGAAGGTACCTTAAAAAAAAATCAAAGGTATTTTCGAAGAAATTTTCGAAAAAATTTCCAGATGAGGTCCCCGAAAAAAATCACAGAAAATGGAGAATGTTGTAAAGAAATCCTGAGGGAAATGGCCAAAAATTTCTTCCTATAGTTACCAAACATACTGGAATTGTCTAAAGATTACCTGGAGAATCTCCCAATGAATTGCTTAAGGTAGTTCTGAAGGAATTCCTATGGAGATTTCAGGAAAAAATGTCAAGGAGCTTGCTAAGGAATTTCTAAGAAATTTCCGAAGGAATTTCTAAAAAAAATCCGAAGGAATTCCTAAATGAATGTTCCGAAGCAATTCCCAAATTAATTTCCGAAAAAAAATCTTAGCAAATTTTCAATGCCTAAAGAAATTTCCAAAGGAATCCGTAAATGAATTCCAGAAGAATTTTTCAGAGATTTTTTGGAGGAATTCTAAAACAATTTTCGAAGGAACTTCTAAAACTTTTTCTGTAGACATTTCAAAAGAAATTTGTGAAGGATTTTTGGAAGGTATATCTGAAGGGAATTACTGAAGAATTTCTAGAGGATTCTACGAAGCAATTCCTGATGGAATTTGCTAAAAAAATTCCAAAGGAATTTTGTAAAAAAATCATGGAGGAAGTTCTTACTTAAAGGATTCCTGAGGGAAGTTCTGGAATATTTCTTAGAAACCCTCTGATTTTTTGGAGGAATATCTTGAAAAATTTCAACATTTATTGAATTTCTAGATTTATATCCTTGAAAAACTTGGCCGATTTTCCGAAGAAATCCCTGGAGGAATTTCTGAACGACGTCTTGACGAAATGTCCAACGGAATTCCCGAAAAAAAAATTAAGATTGTCGGAAGCTCCTTCAGGAGTTGCTTTAAAAATTCGGAAATTCGTTTAGGAACTTGTTCAGGAATTCTTAAAGAATTTTCCAAGGTTTTACTTTACAAATTTCTGAAGGAATATGTGGAGTAAATTCCAAACTAAGCCATGGATGAAATCCCGAAAGACTCTCTGGAATTCGATTCCGGAGGAGTTTTGTAGAGCTCCTCGAGGCGATTTCCGAGGAAATTACCAGACGAAAATCCAAAGGAATTTCTGGAGGAAATTGGGTTGTTTAGGGGTATACATGTTTTTACATATTCTGAATCTGCCTAAAAACTGAGCCTAACTCCAATTTCCAGAATTTTTGCAGCCCCGGTACTATCTTTAATTTGCATTTTAAATTTATATGTGACTAAAAATTTGTTCTTGTGCTCATTCTATGAATGTTAATGTCAATCTATCAATTAAAATGACATATTGTTTGCTATACAGAAATGTAAATAAAAGGTTTACAAACAAAATAAAAATATGTTGGAGTTCAGAAAAGCATGCTCTTTATCTTAAACTATAAAAATCCTCATATTTTTCTCTGCTAAACAACCCAATTGCGGATAGATTACTAAAAAACCTGAAAGAATTCCTGAAGAACTGTAGGAATTACTTCAGAAATACCAGTAGGCATTTCCTCTGAAAACGTATTAGGATTTTTTTCGTAAATGCCTTTGAGATTTTTTCTTGATTAATGACTTGTGAGGGAAGTCAGGGTTTTTGGTTTTTCGGAAAAGATGTTCAATTTTTATACACACAGTTAAGATAGTCATTTAAGGTGTTTTTTATGAGAAATTGTGAAAAAAGATTTTGTTTTCTTTATTATAAAGACTTGCATCCCTAGGCTGGCTCATCTCTGAAAGATTATTATTATAGTAATTCATATAAAAACAATTACAGTTCAGATTATTTTTACTTAGATCTAGTATTGTAGACTTTCCACTCTGATTTGGAAAAGGTTCCGTCGCTATATTCTGGCTCATCTGGGCAGCTCTGATCTTCACATGTTCTTTTACATTCTTGTTCTATAGCGTCCGTTCCATTCGTTTCGTTTGTTCCAGTTGACAATCTTCTCTTTGCCGTTGCGGTGCTGTATTCAAGCTCGTTGGTGTTATTTCCGTTTTCGCTATTGCCGTCACTGTCGTCGTTGTCGCTTTCACTTGGATCGGCTCCTGTCGATGGGTTATCTGTTTTGTTTTGCTCATCGTCGTTGTTCTGTCTATTGGTTGAGTTTGCTGCTTCTCGGGTTTGATTTGAATTTTCTTCGCTTGACACTGTTGATGCACCACGCACCAGAGACATTTGAACGAGGTTCGGCTAGCTTGTCTCGGAATGGAGGCCCCAAAACGCCCCCCCGATGCAAAACGCCTTTTGTGGTTTCCCTCATATTTACCGTCATTAAGATGTTCGTAACAAAACTAGATCTAAAATTATGTAGGATAGGCGAAGAAAGTTTCAAAAAAGTGCATGGGAAGGTCGGAAAAACCGAAAATTACCACATTTTGAAGAAACATCTAACATTTTGGCGAGGCAAAACGCCCTAGTGGCAATAACCTACAAAGTACTTGCGTCTCCACGGACTATCCATACTAGAATGCTGATTCGCCGACGCGTGGTACTTTGTTCCCTAGGAGCTGTCAGCTAAAAGGCGTTTTGCCTCATGAGTTTTCCGGCAACAGAATATCACCACTTTTTTGAAATGTGAATATTATCAATATGATTGAGATTTTTGACAATTTTTGAATGGCATCAACTAGCTATCTTGTTTAACTGATGCATAATGTAAAAATATCCATGAATAGCGTTACAAATAAGACAATAGAGCAGTGTTTGCTTAGCTAGGGCATATTGCCCCCCCTTCCCCTAACGAGTGTGGACTCGTTTTCAATTACAATACGAGATGGTATTTGCTTCTCTTGCCTCAGTCGTATCACTCGAACGCCGTTCGGGATGCCCGGGAAGAAGTTTTTCCATACCTCGTTGTGTATGGATATAATTTTGCCATACTGTTTCATGTGTCGCAAGATTGTAGTGTTGGACATTTGAGGCGGCAGATCATGCAACCTCACGATAGCGGCAGGGCCATCCACGTACACGGGGATGTAGTAGTGCACATCAAGATGCACGAATGAATGTCGAAGGTGGTGTTGCTTCTGCAGCCGAAGTGCTTCACTTTCATCGATTAGTTCTACAAACACGCAGTTTTTTATGTTATGGAGTTAAATATTTTTCACATCATCCATGTTTAATTTGAGTTTAGTATCAAAAAACCTTTTCACTATCTCGAGACTAGGTCGCGTTGGTAGGCCACTGAAGTCTACAACAAAAGTGTTTCTCCTGTATGACATATTGCGTCGAGTGCAAATGTTCCTCAAAGGTTCGAATGCAAAGGTACTGGCTATCGGAATAGACGTCTACCGCGCGCGAGAAGCGATTGTCAACTGAAAAAAGATTCGGCTGTCGGAAGGACTAAACCCACACTGTTTTATTAAGTACATGGACTATTACCAATTATACAACAGCTGCCGTTGCGAGAACCTGGTCCATAACCAGCTAATAACGATGGGATATCAGTAAATTATGTATCCATCGAATCGACTTTGGTAACAATTCACACCTTCTCTCTACTCATCAACAAGCCTTTGAGATTTTCTGTAGAAATTTGTTCAGAATTTTGTTTACGGGTTTCTCTGGAATTTCCTCTAGGAAGAGGAAGGGAGGTCTTTTAGAAATACCTACAAAAACTCATTTAGCAGTTCTTTCTGGAATTATTTTCGAAAATCTTTTCAGATTCTTTTTAGAAAATACCTTCAAAAATTAATTTGGAAATTCCTGCACAAAACCCTTTATGAATTTCTTCAAAAACTCCTTCAAAAATTTGCTTGAGTAATCCTCCAGTTTTTTTTTCCTTAAATAATCTAAAAATTACGTCCGTTACTAATCAAATTTTTGAAAGAATTACTAAAATAAACACTAAACGAAGAAAAATCAGAATGTATTACTGAAAGATTTTCGGAAAGAATTCATGAAGGCATTTTTGAAGAAATTCCTGCAGGAAGTTCTGAAAGAATTCCCGGAGAATGTTTTCAAGGAATTGCTAGAACAAGTTCTGAAGAATTCCTTTAGGAAATCTAAGAAGAAATTCCTTACGCTACACCTTTTAAAATTTATTTAAGGAATTCATGAAATAATTGCCAAAAAAAATCCAAAACGAGAAATTCTCATAGAAATTTCCAAAAGTATTGCTCTAAAAAATGATGATGTCCTAAGCAATTTATGGAGAAACTCATAAGGAGTCTCCGAAGGAATTCCCAACGGAATTTTCGTTGGAATTCCTACAATTATTCTCGTATGCATTCTTTAAAAAATTCCGAATGAAATTCTTAAAGGATTTTCTGAAGAAACCGGTAATGGAAATTCTGAAGAAATCGTTAGGAATTTCGTACGGAATTTTCGATGAAATACATAAAGAATTTTCCCGAAGAATGTCTGAAGTATTTCTCTCAGAAATTTAAAAGAAACTTTTCGGAGAAATATCTGAAGGAATTTCCAACGAAACTTCTTTATTTAATTCCGAAGTAATTTCTGGAATATTTTCCGAAGGAATCCCTGGAGGAAATTCTGAAGGAAATCTTAAATGAATGTCGAAACGATACTTCTTAGAATATTCTCAGGATTTCCAGGAATTGGAAGTTTTTGTAGAAACATTCCCTAGAATTTCCATTAAAGTAAAACAATTTAATAGTAAACAATTTCAAAAAAATAAAACCAAATTAAAATTTCGTAATGTTTGAAGCTGTCTGTGGTTTTCATATTCAAAAATTGATTTAAAATTTAAAATTGGTTATTCGGGACACAAAGGAAAATATTATCAAGATAATGAATGTTCTACTAAACTTGATGTTCCTGAGCTGTTATGATTTGCCTACAACAGCGGTTCTCAACCTTTTTCTTGAGTGGTACCCCTTCAGACCATGGCACAGCTTGAGGTACCCCCAGTTATTTTTAAATTATCGGTGAGCTCAAATGTAAAAGTGGGTATTTGATTTTCATTGGGTTTTTTGGGTTCAATTTGATTGAATTTTCAAAAACATAATTTTGGGCTTCTGAAGAATTTACGTACAACGACTTATCAACTTTCAAATGTGAAATTTAGGATACTTCGACAGAAATTAAAAGATGTTCGGTATTTTAGAAAAATAAAACAGTTCTTCTGATGCAAGACCATGATGAAGGAGACTGGGTTCGATTCCCGGATCGGTACAGAAAGTTTTCTCGACTGGGCGACTCGACTCATCGTGCCAACAATGCAAAAAATAACAAAATTCCGAACCACCGCAGTTAATAATACAATGCCAAGGAAAAGTAATAGAACTTTAAAAACTCTACAAGGATTTTGAACTTTTTACTAGGTTAAGAAAATATCTTTAAAATATTGAAGCCTGATTAACTTTTTGCAATTCTCATCAAAATTCTTGAAATGAAATGGACAATGTGAGGTGTCAGTGTTTGAGAAATTTAGAGGAAGGAATCATCTTTGAAAAAATCCTAGAACAAAAGTTATTTGGCATAGCTAACATTAGTGGAAACCGAAGAAAAAGTTTTGATTGTAAATCAATAGTTCATTGATTGTGTTCAATAGTTTGACTATTTGTACTCAAATTGATAATATTTGCAGTCTAATGTAATCATAAAGATGTGCCAAATATTGCATTTTGTTGTTGAAACAATTCGATGAAGGTTAGTAGGTGCAAAATTTAATGGTGCTCCACAGACACCATGGGCGGGAGAGGGTCAAAGCATTGAGTGACCCCAAGAAACGGAAAGTTGATGTGAACATCGCGTTTTCATTGAAGATTGACAAGAGAAATTTTATTCATCTTGAGCAGAAGAAAACCAGTTTCCTTAATTTGTTTGAAAACTGTTTTTGTGTTGAGAAAATATTATTATATTGATTTTGAAGGAATTTTAACGACATTACGAGGCCAAGCATTGTACGAAATGTGATATTTATATAAGATCATTAATAAAAGTTGTAAAAGCTTCAATTCTAAGGTGCATATTTAGTATAAATTTACAATATTGATTAAAATTACTTATGGAAGAGTGAGGAAACACCAAGTCTGAAAATTCAGCATGTGTCAGTTTTGCTGTTGATGAAATTTTGTCAAAACAGGAAACCATTCCAATTAAAAGAACGGAAAACTTGCTACGGAATGTATATCGGTTGTTCTTGACATCGTCTGCCCTAAGGAAAAGCCTTCTTTAGTAGCAATATATGTGCGAAAACGATCAATATTCTTGAAGTTTAGACGATCGACAATCAACTTTATCAACGTGAGGGAGCTCAACCACCACCAATTCCAAATGATGTTGGCAGACATGGAAGCAGAATACTTAGATTTGCTGTATTAGCGGGAAATTGGTTGACTTAGCCGTGGTACAATGCTTGAAAGATTTTTTTTTCTCTTCGAAAGGAAATCGCGCTCTCTTTACCAGATAAATCTGAATGATCTTGAATATGTGAATGAACACCTTCTCTAGTAGATGTCACCAAACATCTTGATTACTTGAATATAAAGCTGCAAGGCAAGGATCTACACGTCGAACTTTTAATTGCTGAAAGTCTCGATAATAAAGACAAAAA
The DNA here is from genome assembly GCF_024139115.2 of Armigeres subalbatus. Taxonomy (NCBI): domain Eukaryota; kingdom Metazoa; phylum Arthropoda; class Insecta; order Diptera; family Culicidae; genus Armigeres; species Armigeres subalbatus. The sequence goes on from NC_085140.1 coordinate 250,923,485, forward strand.
AAACTTTTAATTTCCAACATTGAAGCTTTAAAAACAAAATTTAAACTTTGGCACAGTAGTTTTACTGGAGTTTTTAAGCATATTCGCTAATTTTTGAGAACACAGTAACAAAACTTTCATTTCACAGTAGCAAACTTTTATCATCACCGTTTACTGTTATGAACAATGCACCTGAAATATTTCAAATGGAGATTATTAACCTACAATGTAAAAAAAGCCTTCCTTCTGCCCTTAAGGACGTGATGCATGTTATAGAACCTGTCCCAAAATTCATAGAAATAGCTCTGGTCAATTACGACATGGAAATTATGATTTCGTCAACATGTTATGTTGTGATTGAGAATCAAGTTTCACTATATCAATTGATGATTTTTTTTTCTTCTAACTTTCTATTACGCCCATATATATTTTGACCTTGAGCTTCGAACAGCGATTGTAAAATCTCACCAAATCCATAACCTTTTAAGAACTGCGCTCTTTATTCAGGATAACAAATATGCTCAACACAAAAAATGTACTCTCTGGTAGTAACGTCATATGAATGAAATAAACAGAATGAAAGTCGTTTAAAACTTCAAGATCAATCCTAAAGTGAGTATTTTTTGCAATTATATAATACAACGTCCGCCATTACGCATTCTTGTCTCAGGTACCCCCAGAGACCAGCAAAGGTACCCCCAGGGGTACATGTATCCCAGGTTGAGAACCGCTGGCCTACAACAATGCCAGATCCTATAATAATTGGGGAGGAGCTTTGGGCATGTATCCAGGCCCTCACAAAAGCATATGTACCACAACAAACATAATTTGCGAGTCACCCACAAGTTTTGGTGCCCGATTTGACTTAGACGAATTCCAAAAACCAGTTAAACAATTTATGTATTATTTTACTAGATAAAGCATCATTCAAACTCTCAATTTACTTAAAGACTTAAAGACACCATCGCTTGAAGTAGATTTGAAATTGAATTCTGACGAATTCCACCTTAACATCATTTATGAATTGTCATAAGACAAGTTTAGTACTTTTCCAATCACGTTGTATTGCTTAAGAGATACGTATTTTGACCTCAACTGTTAGGCCATCTTCAGTGTCTCGTTATTGACTCGATTGGAGTAAATTGATTTTTTTTATTGCTATTAGTAATCGGCGTGGCGAAATTATGACCGGCGGCGCGCTGACCCGAAATCGTCGGCGGCGGCGGCGTAAGTAAAACCACCGGCGGCGGCGCACAGGTCTAGTGTGTTATCGAATACTCTGAGTAATTTGGCCGAAAAAGTCGTTTACTCTAACTAATAGTTTGGCTGAAAATGTCGTTTGGCAGAAAAACGACGCCTTCAGTAAAAATTTCATTTCATCTATGAAATCATTGGAGTTCAATGAAAAATCCATAAGAGTTTTCACGAAATATTTTTCGAAAGTTGTTCGGAATTTCTACGAATAATAGAAATACTAATTTTTATATTGAATGCTCTTTTCTCGTTTTTAAATAATGCTATCCAAAACTTATACAAATTGTTTTGAATTTACAAGAAAATCAATGGAATGTTTTTGGGGATATCAATCCAGAAATTCTCCGGAAATTCCACAAGTTCTTCGGAAGTTCCACGGAAAATTCGACTTCTACTAATTTGAATTGGCGTGGAACATGTTGGATCAGTGTTGTCACGCCGCAATTCGAAATTGCGCATCTCTTATTATGCAATTAACTGATTTTCCCTAAGCTAAACTAAACATAAACAAATTGAATTAAACACTTGAGGGTCCAATGTGTATTAGGGCTAAATTCATTCAATGAAAAGGAAGATTAACATAACGAAAACCGAAAAGTTATGCTGCTGTTTTTTGAACATATTTTCCATAAATTCAAACTCAACACTAACTATTCAGCGATAGATGCCTATCTTGTTTTACATGAGTGCTTGTTGCAATTCGTTACTGTTCCTTGCCAAGGTATTTATTTTTTATTGAAAATGGTTTCTGGTTAGTGGGAATGAAAGCCGAATAATATTTTTGGCTGTTTCCACATTTCCTTCAACACTTCCTACATATATACCTCACAGTCAGTAAGCTGATCGGTCTTCGGCATTGCTACCTAGACTGTTCCCTCTTTTAAATCCTACTGACGTTTTCCGAGTTTTGATCAGAATATCCTTATAAGCAAAAGCATGGAACGAGTGAGCGGTGGTGTTGTGATATGTTTAATAATCTAATTTGTTTTGAATTTCATGCTACTGGATGGGGACAAGAAGGGTGTACAAAAATTCTATTTTCCATATCCGCTGTGACAGATGGCGACGGAGGCCGTAAAATTGCATACAACCGCCCCTTCTGACGAGAGTTTAAGAAGGATGTGGGGATTTGGCGGTTTCGGCAGAACCGGCGGCGACAGTTGGTGTCGTTTTTCTGGTTGTGGTTTTTTTGGGCGCTGGAACTGTTCATTTGTTTGTATGCCTGTCATGTAGTGATGTAGTTTTGCCCGTTTCCGACAAGTATATTTTTGCAAGTGAATATTAAACTGAAAGGGTTGACGGATAAATATATTCCTGATGCTTAGCCCTTTTTTAAGAGTTTTTGTCCTTTTTATGTCAAACATGGAAAAACTGGAACTACAAACTGGAACAATCGCTTAAATCACCACTACGAAATGGGAACGACATCATACTTTAAACGCAAAAAAATATCATTTTCCCCATTTGAAAACTCTCCTATAAGTCACTCGAACGTTATTATACATCAGGCCTGCCCAACCTTTTCAAGCCACGGGCCAATTTTTGAAATTCACATTTGCTGGCGGGCCAGAAAATTTTTTGTACATAACTTTTTCATTATTTTCAAAAAATATATTGTTATTTTTTTTTCATTTTCTAGAAAAACTAAACACGATTTAAGGTCTCTCCTGACAGAATCCAAGTTTCAAAGTGCTCGCGTTTTCGCAGGCACACCACTCGATACGGAAGCAACGCACAACTGTCATTTTTATTTTTTCACGCATGCTGCGACGTAGCAAAGCTGAATCAACAAAAATGGCAGTTGTCCGCCGCCTCCGTATCGAGTGGTGTGCCCCCGAAAACGCGAGCACTTTGAAACTTGGATTCTGTCAGGAGTGACCTTAATTGCGTTCAAACAATCTTTTTGGTTTATTTTGTTTTCGTCGTTGCATTAGAGATCTATTTGAAACATTTAAGTAATCTATTCACACCATTTACCGTATGTTGTATATTGGAAATTTCGATACCTTACCAACATATTGAACAGATTTGCATGAACTGTTTTCAACAGGATGAGAGAAATGTACCAGAAGTCATATTAAAAAGGATAAAATCTCTCAAGTAAAGATAAAATCATAGAATAAGATCAAGATAAAATCTCTCTGACAATCTTTATTGAAAACGCGATGTTCCACATCAACCTTTTGTGTCTTGGGGTCGCTTATGCAATCATTTCAAATTGTGTAAAATATTATTTTTCGTTTCAAATTAAAATTAATAGTTTTGCAGCGCGAGATTTAATTTAAAACTTACATATTGAATAATGAATGAAAAAAACTTCTGAAGCCAGGTGGAAAAGCTGGTGGGCCAATTATGAGGTTATTTTTCTTACATGCTGCGGGCCACAAAAAATAGAGCTCTCAGATAGATGCGCGGCTATAAAACAGGACTATACTGGGAGTGGCTGAGTTCAATTCCCGGTCCGGTCTTTGAAAATTTTGGGCGTTTTGGAAATGGTGGGGCACCATCATTTTTGAGTAATTGGTTTATTCATAATTTGGCATCAGTAGAAAAAACTGTAATTGGAGGGGTTAATCAGTCAAGCAAAAAAATCAATTAAAAAAATGTCAGGTTGTTTCAAATATTACAAAATTTTAATTATATTTTATCGTCTATAAATTTACTGAAAGGGTCTCTAGGATATATTTTGAATATTTTTTTTTTAAAACTTCCAATTCCTGGAATACCTGAGAATATCATATAATTGATAGACTGTGGAGAAAACCCAGTGTAAGAAATTTGGTCGTTCCAAACTAAAACTCGCGAGATGTGAAAGAAAGAAGAAGCACTTGCAAACTACAGAGTATAACGATTTATTGTTCGGTACGGTTTGGACAACAAATTCTATTTCGATGCAAACTCGCGCACTGTTGGACAGTGATACCGAGGTTCAGTGGTGAGTTACTTCAAGCGAATGAGAGCCTATCTCTCCTATTGCTCTACCTGATAGCAGTGATAAGGAAGGGTATCAGATGCTCAGGGGGTATTCTAGCAAGATATTCCACATTCAAATCTGAGATTCACTACTGTCCAGAATTCTACGGATGTTCTCAAGAACTCATCGGAAATATTTCAGGAATCCATTTGGATACCATTAAAAATTCTATTTCCTCAGAAATTTCTCTAGTTATTCCTCTGAAATATCTTTAGGGAATACCGAACAAAATTTTCAAAGGAACTTTGTTACCGGAAATGGTACCAACGGGCAAACATCGGCACAGTTGCATACCGTTAAAATTCTAGGGAATAATTTCTAGGCATTTGGCCTACTTTGATATTTAAAGTGCAAATCTGTCCTATCCCCTTCCCACTTTTCGCCCGATTCAAAAAGAAAAAAGGCAACACCATATCCGCTGCCGAAGCCGACAACGAATGGGGTAGGAGATAATCGGAAAAAAATCGTGGATCCGAAGAGGTAGCGATGAACTGAGCGGGGAGTCGTGGTCATATAGCCGTCGAGTAAAGACCTGCAAATTATTAAAATTCCCGTAGAAGGCAGTGATCCATACTCACGTGGTACGGAGATCGTGTGATTTGGCCAAGTAGTGCAGACAGTGTTCGTGAGTGGCTTGCAATCATCGAAGGGTTAAATTCCCGGAAAAGGTGTGGGACCGACAAAGAAGCCCTTGCGCGTCGTTAAGTGGTGCCGAGTTTGCCGAGAAGAAGCCTCGACAAGTAGCTAAGCCCTAGTCCTCGTGTTTTACCACTACGGCCACACCGGCTGTTCCCTCTACGAGCCACGATCCGGTCCCGTCTACAAAATCGCAAAGCCCTCGTCCTCGTGCTTGTCCTCGCAATACTACGATCCGGACTCGCCGAGAAGAAGCCTTGGCGAGTAGAAAGCCCTCGTACTCCAGTTTTATAACTACGTTTTCTCCACGAAGCCACAATCCGGTCCCGTCGACAGCGAACCCGTCGAGAAGAAGAAGCCTCGGTACCGCCGAAAGCCAACCCGAGAAGCAGAATCGTTGGCAAATGTTCACTTCGCGAAGCCAGAATCCGGCCTCGCCGGTAGCCAAACCAACGAGAAGAAGCCGCCGCCTCAAATACCCGCCGAGAAGAAGCCTCGACAAGTAGCAAAGCCCTCGTCATCGTGTTCAACCTTTCGGTCACGCCGGCTATTCACTTCGCGAAACCAGAATCCGGCCTCGCCGGTAGCCGAACCAACGAGAAGAAGCCGCCGCCTCAAATACCCGCCGAGAAGAAGCCTCGACAAACAGCAAAGCCCTCATCATCGTGTTCAACCTTTCGGCCACGCCGGCTGTTCACTTCGTGAAGCCGAAATCCGATCCCGCCTGAAGGCCAACCCGCTCATCGAACCCCACCACCCTTGCCTTCGTGCCCAAATAGCAGCCCAGCCGGCTATCGGCGATAATGAACAGTCGTCCAAGGTACGTCACCCGCGCCCATGTCGCCAATGGGCCCCTACGTTTTAATCGGCCGCATCCATTCCTTATCCCTGCCTACTAACCCACTCCTGGCACTATGAATTGGAAAAAAAGTTATATAAAAATGTATTTGAACAGTAAATTTCTTTCATACGCTATCCCTATGCATGTAAGTGCGTCGTTGTCTTGTCCTCTTTCTGCTATTCCCTCGTGAGTCCCTTGAGCAGGTAAGGCAACTCTGAGAACCCCAGCGATCTAGTTTGGGATGTGTGGACGTCCACTGCATAGACGGCGGACGTCACTAGCAGTTACAACTTCAGACATTCAGGGATTCCTTCACAAAATTCTCTGGAAAGGCCTTTGTACATTTCGCCAGAAGTTTCTTAGAAACTCCCCCCATGATTTTTTTAAGTGAAACTATGCGAAATTCCTTTCGAAGTTAGTGCATGAATTATTTATTGTTGGAAGATTTTTCCCAGAAATTTATTAAAGAATGGAATAGGAAATACTATGGGAATTTCCGAAAAAAATTCTAGAAACAATTTAAAAGAAATTTTTATAAGAAATTTAAAAGAAACTTCTAGAAGAAAATAATTTACGAATGATGCCTATGAGAATTTATGAAGTGGTACTCGAGAAAAAAATCTTAAAGAAATAACCGAAGGTCTTAAGGAAAGTCTTATAAAATTTCCGAAGAAATCTCTGAAGGAATCCCTGAAAAAAAATATTCAAGATCATACAAATACGAAAAAGTAGAAGGTTGTATCAGATACACGACCGCAAAATCAATGTAGAATTACGTATTAGAGTGCAGGACTCAAAACAGTGTCAGTATCTTTAATCATCGAAATGTAGGCAATCAACTGTGTATAACAAGTTTTCAACAGTGCCTAACGAAATTCAATTTTGCAATAGTTTAGTCCATCGATTGATACAAAAATCATCAAAATCGCTTGGAAGATGGCTGAGTTATTGGCGCATACTTCCTGACCACTTTTCGTGAAGGTCTCAAATTTGATTCTGTAGAAAGACCCCCTATGTCTTCCCGAAGGACGTATTCTATGCCAATAGCAACGCGTGTCTAATGTATTTTCCCGAAGACTGATTCGATATCTTAATTACTTCGCGACGACTGAAGCACGCACTGTACTCGCTTGCTCGATGGCTACTCCAGAAATGCATTTAGAAATTTCTCTCGAAAATCATGTTCATGTTTTCAAATTCCTCCAGGGATTCTTTCACTTTCGAAGAGAATTCCTAAAGCAGTTTCTTAACAAATTTCTGGATAAGTTGCCAAACGATTTTTTGAAAGAATTCCTTGAGGAAGTCCTGGAAAAATTCTTGAGAGAAATTTCGATGGAATTCCAATAATTTCTTTTTAAAGTTTCCGGAGGGATGTCTTGAGAAATTACTGGAAGAATTCCTTAAATATATTCCGAAGATTTTCCTAAAGGAATTTCAGAAGGCATTCCTAAAATAATTTCTGTAGGTATTCCTGAACAAATTTCCGAAGGTTCTTCTAAAAGAGCTTCTAAAGTGTGAACGATTTTTTCGGAATGATGGAATGTTTTAAAGATTTAGTTTGCTATTCCGTTCTTTCTTTCTGCTAGCATCCCTTTGAAAAAAAAAAATCAGAAGTGTCTATAGAAAATCATTCGGAAATTCTTCTAGAAAGACCTTCAAAAATTCCTTTATGAGAAATCTTTCGGAAATTATTTTCGGAATTCTCTTGAAAAACCCATTCTTGTCGGAAATTTCTTTCGATTTTTTTAATTCCTTCGCAAAATCCATTAGAATTTTTTTTTGTAAATTCTTTTGGAAATTTATTTGGAATTCATACAGAAGCGCTTCGATAATTCCTCTAAGAATACCTGCGGAAATTGCTTTTGGGCCCTTCGGACCATTGGTGGCTACTTAAATGGAGTCTTCTGAGTTTTTTGAAGGTATGCTTCCAAGCCCCTTGACTGAAGAATTCCGCTTCAAGGGAAGTTTCCGAGCCTCTTTAAGGGAGGCTTCCGGGTTCTTTGAAAAGCGGCTTTCGAGCCTCTTGATAAGGGGCTCCAGAGCCTCTTGATAGTAGGCTTTCGGTCCTCTTGAAAGAAGGCTTCCGAGTATCTTGAAGGGAGGCTTCTGAGCATCTTGAAAGCATACTTCCAAGACTCTTGGAAGAAGAGTTTCATGCCTTTTGCAGGAAAGCTTATGAGCCCCTTGAAAGGAGGTTTCTGTCCCTCTTAAAGGAAGGCTTCAGAGCCTCATCAAAGCGGCTTTCGAAAAACTCAAAAAGGGACTTCTGAGTATCTTGAAAGTACATTTCCAAGCCTCTTGGAAGAAGAATTTCGTGGCTCTTGGAGGGAAGCTTCCGAGCCTCTTGAAGGAAGGCTTCCGATGCTCTCGAAGGGAGACTTTCGATCCTCTAGGAGTGAGGCTTCCGAGTATCCCGAAGGGAGGCTTCTAACCCCTTTTAAAAGTATGCTTCCCAGCCTCTTGAAAGAAGAATTCCGAGCCTCTTTAAAGGAGGCTTCCGAGTCTCTTGGGAAAAGAATCCGGAGCCTCTCGAAGGGGGCCTTCCGAGCATCTTGAAAGTGGAATTCCGAGCCTCTTACAGGGAAGCTTCCGAGCCTTTTAAAAGAGGCTTCTGAACCTCTTGAAAGTATGCTTCCAAGCTTTTTGAAAGAAGAATTCCGAGCCTCTTCAAAGGAGGCTTCCGAATCTCTTGGAAAAGGCTCCGGAGCCTCTCAAAGGGAGCCTTCCAAGCATCTTGTAGGAGAGCCTCTGGAGAGGCTTCTTTCGAGCCACTTGAAAGGAGGCTCCTGAACATCTTGAAAGTACGCTTCCAAGCCTTCCGAAAGAAGTACTCCGAGCCTCTTGAAAGTGGCCTACAGCGCCTTTTGAAAAGGCTCCCAGGCCACTTGAAGGGAGGCTTCCGAGCCTCTTGAAAGGAGGCTTCCAAGTCTCTTAAAGGGAGACTTCCAAGCATTTTGATATGAGGCTACAGAGCCCATTGGAAGGAAGCTTCCGAGCCTTTTGAAAGTGGGCTTCCGCGCCTCTTGAAAAGAGGCTTCCGAGCCACTCTTATAGAAGCTTCCGAGCCACTTTTAAAGGAGGCTTCCGAACCTCTATAAAGGAGGCTTCGAGTTGCTTGCATTATTTATTTATCATCAGACTAAGGCCGGAGTGGCCTGTGCTGCACATAAAAGACTTCTTCATTCAGCTCGGTTCAAGGCTGCACCTCGCCAACCACGCAGTCTGCGGAGGGTCCGCAAGTCGTCCTCCACCTGATCGATCCACCTTGCCCGCTGTGCACCTCGCCTTCTTGTTCCTGAGTTGCTTGCATAGAGGCTTCCGAAAAGCGTAGAAGACGTTTCCAAATTTTCTGGCAACGAAGCAACTTAGTTTCTCGGAAAAAAGCCTTCATGCCTCTCAAATGGAGGTTTCTTTACCATCAGACTTAAGGTTTTAGTTCAGAAGTATGTTGTTAACTTATTATTCAATATTTTGTTTTCTGCCTTCTTTACGTCATGTCTTTGGGTCATTTTATGCCTCACGTCTATTATGCCTAACGTACTTATGCCTAACGGGGTATACCCGTATTTAATAGGCTTTAATGTACTAATCGCCATACATATTAAGTACAGGGGTTGGACAGAATGACCGGGACAGGCAAAATTTTGTTAAAATTCAAATGACCATAACTAGGTGAAATATCAATCGATTTTCATGATTCCTCCAGAGTTAGATGGGAAAATTATTATAGTTTTGGAAAACTGGATCAAATTTAAGTCCAAGCTGTTGGATACCGGATTGTTTGAGGGCATGTCGGCGATCATTTTTTTGGTCGCCTGTATTTTTCCTATGAGTCCCTTTTATATTTTTTGCAGAGCTTTTCCTGAGTTTATATTGATGTCACAGATCGGTAAACAAACTTTTTCGAATACATCAATACCCGGACAGAAGCCATGAACAGAATAACAAAACATTATATGGATTTGATTGATATAAGAGATAAAAGAACAGGCAACAATATCAAAAATTTGCACCAAAATATCATTTAAATATCAAGATATGCTATGGATAAGAACAAACTAATGGCACATGATATTGATTACTTCTTACAAATAGCATAACTTGATCTCCTTATGATATTTCAGTGCAAAATATTGATATTGTCGTCTGATCTTTTATCTCTTATATCAATCATGTCCATATGTCCATATCTCATTTTGCTATCTAATCAACATTTGATATTATTGAGCTATTTTCGTCTACTCGGGTGTGGGTTACAAACTTCATAGTTTTCAAAGGACATAACAATAAAAATATGGTTGGTTTGGGGGAGGATGTTCTAAAATACACCTATAGGGAAAAAGGCCAAACGTAACCGTTTACATTCATTTGGAACGAATATTTCCAGTACAATTTGGCGTTATGTAGGGGGGGCATTCCGTAGGAAACTGTTACCATCTCACTGAACATATATCCAACTCATCGCGAAACAAAGAAATACGGCACCATTTTCGTCGCTTCCTTTTGCTAACATGCGTGCTCACTACTGAAAAACATCACTAAAATAATAAACAAATCAAACTCCTTTTCATTGCTTAATTTTTCGTGAGATAAATATCGGAGGAATGAGATGAAGTCCAGGAGCAGTAACCCTACTTAGCGCCAAGTTATAAAACGAAAAATCTGCCCTCGATATTCTTCTATCCATCCAAAGAAAATTCTTATAAATTTCCAGGGCCAAGGGTCAATATTCTACTCATGGAAAGCTCAAACCATTCGGAATATCTCCGGTATCCAGCAGTCTGGACATAAATTTGATCCAGTTTTCCAAAACTAGATGGCAGAATCACAAAATAGGTTTTCCCGTCTAACTTTGAATCACAGAAATCGGTTAATATGTCACAGCCCAAGTAACATTTTGAGTTTTATCATACTCTATTAGCAGTTTTGGAGAGCAAATTTCCAAGACTTGCAATAAAACTAAAATCTACATGACAACCTCTTGATGACCGCTACAAGAATATGTTATGACTAAGTGGACCACTCTTGAGATCGTCTTCAAAGCAAGTTTAAGGTTGGTCATAAGAGTTCCATAAAACCGCTGTCAAAAAAGAGAATTTCTTTTCCGTGCAGCTTTTTGTTATTGTTTTGTAGAAAAAGGATGATCGAAAAAATGGAAGAATGGAATAAAAAACAACATCACGAACATGGATGAAAAATAATGTTCAATTCAAGCTCTATCTGGTAAAAGGGCGAATGTCGCAAGAGAGGATTCTCTTCATCGACTTTCCCTCTTTTAAATAAAAGTGACAAGCAGAGAATTACATCGCGGTTTATCACCTCAGAATGCAAGTTTTCATTGTTTTCTTTCGTTCTGAGGGGAAAAACCGCAACGAAATCATCTGCTTGTCACTTTAATTTGAAAGAGGGGAAGTCGGCGAAGAGAATTCTCTCTTGCGACATTCGCCCTTATTCCAGATAGAGCTTGAATTATTGCAAATTGGATGCCCAGAATTCGTTCGCGTGCTTGCAAATTGCTTGCGCGTTCGATTTTCTGGTAAAAACAGGTAAGAAAATCAGTTTGTTCAAGTGCGCCGTCGATTTACTGTGATTTACGGTCAATTAATTAGTGTAAATAATAAATCAATATGCTGCCTTTTTTCTAGTGGCATTCCGATTTGTAAGGAAACATTTTTCGTGCTTCAAATTTTGGAAATCATCTTGAAATGCAGGGATTATTACTAATGGCAATAGATTTTGCAAAAGATTTACGCCGATATAAAATTATTTTTTTCGTATGTAGCAGCCATGCTAGTAGTGGACACTGTGGGCAATTTTGACGACCAAAATAACATTTTGCATAACTTTCAAATAGGCTGAGTGTACCAATTGTCGCCATACAAAGAACAACAATTTTTTTTAAAAATAAGTAAAACGCATGTGGGTGGACTTTATATATCAAGCGAAAGATTTTACTTCCTGCTCCTTAGAACATAAAATTTGTTATAATCATCAAAATTTATTAATCCATAATAGAACGCATGCACCAGTTGTGGCACTATTCCTAATTTTGGTTCCTTATTTGGGAAATCCCATTGTTTTCGTATATGACTGGCCAAATAGGGACCACTAGTGCGACAACTGGTGCAAAGGACGTCAAAAATTAAGCAAAATCAATTTTTACAATTATGCTTTGCTTATTTTGGAGGAGATCAAGGTTTTATCGTATCATATGAATATGCTTTATCGATATGAACTTGTTTTGCGGTGATTTGATTAGCCATTTGGCATATAAAGCACTAGTGCGACAACTGGTGCTATAGCCACAACTGGTACATGTAGCCTACAATGAGTATTTTTCTGAAAGTTGCTGCAATCGGTTCCATACGATCAGTTCTTCTTCATGATGGTTCTGTATTCAACTGGAAATTGGCTTGTTTTCCAACTTACAATTATGCAAATTTCATATTATTGAAAGCTTTGCACCATTGCACCATTCGGTGTTTCGCATTTATACCGTTTTAATTTACCGGAAGTAAAAGGATATAACTAGCTTGATTTTTATTATCTGTTTCATTTTCAGAAGTGGAATTTCACCAATAAACAACAAAATCTTAAATATGCGAATGCCCAGTTGCGATAATTTATGTGTTTATTGTTTTCTTTGTTTTTAAAATTTTGGGGAAATGGGACAGAAACATCTGCTTTAGCCATTCGATTGACCATAGTTTACGAAGTTCAACATAAACATTGTGTTCTTGTACAATACCATTATAAACCGAATTAAAACTACTAACTTTTATTTAGTTTTTTTCCAATTTCGTTTATTTGGTAGGCAAAGGCGTGTATAACACTTTACGGAGCCATTGTTCTTTGTGATATATACAATCAATATCATTTTATTATACGGTTAGTAAGAGAGGGGTAGAAGCCAGCGTACTCGTGGTGACTCGAGGTTAGTTTACAATGTTTAAGGATGGACGGGGCTTAGGATTTGGGATCAGGAAATTTCAGCTTCTCATCCGGGCATTTGGCGTCAGTAACGATGTGGCGTGTCATCGTGCTCCAAGAATGGTTCGACTGGGAGCATCTTCCGGATGGCAAAAGCCATGGAGCTCTATGGAACAAAAAGGCAAAGACAGAACAAAAAAAAACTTTGAAGAAAGAAAAAACAAAATATTAGATTTTGATGTCAGAAGCACAAAGAAAACTATAAATGGCCTGCATGTAGACAACATCACGATCTCCCAGAACACCTCGAACTTCTCTGAAGGGTTGTTTACCTCGGGTTACAAGGGTATCCAATAATTGCTCTCTGGAGGCGTCATTTTCCGAGCAGGACCAAACTACGTGATCGATGTCATCATAATCGGCTCCGCACCTACATAGGTTGCTATCGCCAAGGTTTATTCTGTACAGATGTGCGTTTAGTGAATAGTGATTAGACATAAGTCTCGACATCACGCGAATGAAGCCTCGACTTAAGTCCTCACCTCTGAACCACGCTCGCCCACTTTTATTTAGGTTATGCGTAAGGCAAGTCTTAGACCAATATATTCGGCTTTATGACAGTTTTCAAAACTGGTTTTATTAGAGTCCTCAAGATAATCATAAGGCCCCTAATAAGCTCATAAAGCATTTGACATTTGTGGTTTTATTGAACGTTTTATTATGATTTTGAAGATAGCTACAAGTCTTTCAATAAGTCTAATCTCGCGGCATTGAGCAAAGCAGCCATAAAGCCGTTAAAAAACTTTAATAAATCTATGAAGCCTTGAAATTGATACTTGGGAGAGTTAGGGTCATCTGAATTATAACAAAAATTTGCCTGTTCCGAGCATTCTGTCCAACTCCTGTACAAGACAAAGTTCTGATATAAAAAAAAATACACAATTATCATAACTTTGATTGGAATTGTTATACATCCGTCATTACGTTTTCTTCTCCGAGGTACTCGCTAGGGCCAGTGAAGGTACCCTAGGGGAGAATTCCTATGTTCCTATATGAATTTATGGAAAGCGTTAGAAATTGTTGTAGGAATTCCTGCGAAAATTGAATAAGAATTTTTTCTATTTTTCTGTAAAGAACTGCTTCAACAATTTTGTCAGGATTTTCCCAAAGAAGTTTTTACAGTAATTTCTTGAGAAATACCTTTCAAAACTCTAGGAACAAATTCTTGGAATTCTTTTGAAATTTATCTTTTACGTGTCTCATCGTGCCCCATCTTAACTCCTCCAGTGATTATAATTTTTTTTTTCAAAACAGTTCTGGCTATGTATTTAAATTTCAGGGAAAATATTCGATTTGATGGGCTACGTGCTTAACTTGTTCAGTGGTAAAATGTCTCGGTTTCCCTGGTCGTAAAAGTATGGACGTTTCAGTAAATTTGGCACCATCATATATAGTCATAGAGTCATAGGCTTTTAGAGGTGTTTAACCGAATGGTCTCCAAATTCTTCTAACCTAAATCTAATTGACGTAATTAAAGGATCTGGATCTTGAGGTCAACTACATACCTCCAGTTGGTTATCGTAAAACGTTCCTATCAAGTACAAAAATGAATAAAATTGTTCTAAAGCCATTATTATGCCTGTTTCCACTGAAGCATGATGATTCTGCGCGAATCACAGCAGAATGTGGACATTTTTTAGGGCACTAACCAGACAATCCAGACTGTTTCCAGTTGGTATGACTAGAGCTTTGCGTAGGATAGCAGAAGAATTCATGCAAAGTTGATCCACACTTCCAGAAACAAAGCTTCCGAGTGGAACAATTCTGCAATCTGCAATTCAATTTCCTTCCGCGGTGCTAATGCTACGTGAAACAATGTTCTGCTCGCCAGCGAGACCGCGTTCATTGCAGATCCATCAGCATATGAAATCCATACGCGAAATCCGCACCTCGGGTTTGGGAAAGCATTTTCCACTCTGTTTTTACCATTTCAGATTCTATACAAAACTATTCCGAGACTGCGATGATTGTGTTCCGAAAACAGGAAAAACGAGACCAGATATATAGCTGGCTACAGTCAAAATATCCAACGAACACTCACGCTGCTTGCGGAAAACCAAATCCAGATGTAGGATCACTTCATGCAGCAAGAGGGAGCAAGGCTTGGCACATAGCTTCACTTCACATATAAATTCGGAAACCGACGAGGCACGTAGAGTTTTCTGTTCGCTCGGTATTTTTTTCCATCTCGCCAGCCTCGCCAGCCAGGCCGGCCAGCCCGACCGCCTTGTCGTTTCAACCGCCCAATCCACGCCAAAAGCAATTCAAACACGTGGAGGTTTGAGAGAATTTCAAGCTTAAATGAAACCGTAATTAGGCGTGGAGCTGCGACGACGACGACTACGGTGGCGGGCTGGCGGTCGAACGCGCGGGAAACTAGCGGAAGGATTTAAACATCGCACCGAAGCAGCTTGTGCGAGTGTGGCTTAGCGCGCTCTGCCGGGGCCGTGACCGATTGGAGATCGTTGCCGGTGCAGCATCAGTAGTGATGATAATGACGATGGTGGTGAGATGGAGGAAGAGGATTTTTTCAGTCAGTCGAAGATATACGTGTGGCAAGAGGATTGAAAGTAAATAATGCTGAAGATATTTGAATGGATGTGGGGGCAGGGCGGGGCGGACTTGGCAGGAACGAAAGGGGTTTGTTTGCTTGATTCTGTTGGGCTGATGAACTAGATCTCGCTCTTCAGGGCTAACGAGGTTCGATGGCGTGGAGAGATATGGGGAAGGCAAGAAGGAAGCTGCTACTCATTTCACGCTGATTTGAAAAGAGTTTTTGCTGAGATTTGTTTGATTTGATTTCGGTTTCCTTTCTTTTCAGAAATGAGAATAGCACTTTGATGGGATTGCAGTTGAGTCGATCTCCAGAGTCAATAAAACGTGTTTTAGTGTTCTTGTCGAAGTGGGTTTCTGCGAAACCTTTGAATTTATAGTTGAGTGAAATTTGAACATTTGTTTTTTGGTAGCAGTTTAATGGGAAGCCTTTCATTCCATTGTTTATGAGCGCTATGAGGATACAGAATGACAATTTAATTAACGCAGGATGATTAACATATGTTTGTTAAAATAATTAAATAATCATAGGAATCATTTAAACTGGAGTGTCCATATCTTTAAGTTTTTTTTTAAATCGTTGATTTAGTTTAATTTTCTTTGATTTTTTTTATAAATTTTCGAATAATTAAAGTTTAGCTTTCCAATATTCTTAAAATTAATACAAAACTAATTTTTAAAAACTCTTTAAATTTCTTAGTAACTGTCACACCAACTATTCAACAAGTGCATGTTTTTGTCATTGCGATGGCCATTATAGTTATTTGATGGGGAATTACTGGATACTAGAACGTTTCTTTTAAAATTAAGAGCGTGCTGTCAATGACTATAACAGTCCTCCATCTGTAACAATAAAATATTGAATTGTATCGAAGTTTTTCACCATATTTTATTGAAATAAAGACATCCTCATTGTTTGTTTACCCTTCCATTTCATAGAAATCATGAAACAAACAAGGAAATGTCGTTGACATGGAATGTCACGTTCAATCAATTTAAAAGTGTACAACAATGTCGCGTCGAACGATAAAAAGCAAAAGTTTTCCCATAAGAACAGCAGCAGATAATGAAGATGTTGTATAAAAGATGTATATCTTTTCATCAAGGCAAGAGAGAATATGTAGTAAAAAAAATCAAGCCAGAATGAAATAAAACAAGAATGTTGAAAACTATCGTTACGTCTGCCGCCTGCGCCTGTTTCCGCCCGATTGCGGTTGCCAGAATCTCGGTAACTGGTTTCTCGTTGACAATCTTCCATTCTTCTACGAACCCATCCACAGAAAGTAGTGGTGGATAACAACCACACCGTCGTCGTCAGTTCGGTGCGAGTGACCCAAAACTGAACCGGCTGGCTTAGAACGGACGGCATCAGAACCAACGACGGCTCTCGCTCTATCTCTGCGCAGGGAAATAAATTGGAGTTTTGATGTGCCGTACCACACACATGGTCCCCTAACAGTGTGCAGTGGATTAAGCCATGAGGTCTCGACTCGACTACGGCTGACGGGCGAAGCTGTGCTGCTGCACCGGCGATGGCCGAAAGAAGGAGGTTTGTTGTGGTTTAAAATTTTATAAAGGCAGGGCCTCTTTTTCGGTGAATATTTTAACCTCTTCATTATTGCGGAGGCCCAGCGGTGGTTTAGTTAGACGGCAGGCCCTGTATGTGGTTAAACCGACCTAATATCTGCGGGGTTCCCCGACGGGCAAATAAATATACCCGGCGTTGCTGCCGTTTGGGGGATTGAATTACCTTTTTTGTAGAAGGGACCTTCTTGGTTTGATACGTGCAGAAAATGCAGTTTTGGCACAAGGCTCTTCATTTTTGGACTGAGAGGTTATTTAATACCACTATAGTGGTTAGGAATATAACCATTAGTGCAAGCAATTGTATCTTTTCGCCAAGAAAAGTTCAACTGATTCAATCTTTCTGAAAATATGTGTACTAAGTGTTACGAGGGTAATATCATTGGATTTGCTTACATATATGTCTTTATTTTACGGATGACTGATGATTTTTGTCCACTCATCCATGGGCATTTTATTATTATTTCGCGACTGAAGGGATGTAGTGTAACCATACTCTTAGTGGAGGTAGCACCACCAGTGGCGGTAGTGGGGTTTTATTGAGATTTTTCGTAATTATACTCGTCACGATGGTTTCAGTTGATGCGTTAAATGCAACTTATCCTAAGATTTCGCTTGAAAAACAATTCAAAACAATGATTTTCCTTAACAAAATTGTACTGTACCAATAGTGGCGAGTTTCTTAAAAAATCAATGGATAGCACCACTATGGGAACCAAAATTATGTTTTACCACCACTAAACGAACAGTGTATGGGGAGATGCTCCCGTGCCGGACACATAAGTAATTTAACGAAAAACTTTCTAATTATCCGGATTATGTTCGCTTGTATACCATGTACACAAAATATGGTCATTGCTGATTCATACGAACTATATTTGATCATTTGAACACGTTTTTCGACGATATATTTTGATGATGAATTTTGGTGAAAAATTTCACGGTTCAGAAAAGTGTCCCCAAAAGTATCGGACACTATTGCATCATGTTCAAATTTGACCAAGTTCCTGTTACATGAGTGAAAACATCATTTAGAATAGTAATATTTTTCACTTGTTTCAAGTTGTAGATACTAACACGTATTAGTAGAGCTTATTTGATTCTCCAGCTTAATTTCTTACATCCTACTCAAATTTCCCTCCATATTCAATAACATCTTTAAAATTTATTACTGCCTATTTCTGTGGCTTTCTGATACATCAGCAAGGAAAAACATTTGAATTGATGTAAGTTTAACAAAACATGGCAAAGAATGGCTATTTGATCACATGAATAAACTCACTGTCCGGACCCGGGGGACAGTTATCGGGTACAGAAATTGATATTGCACCAAAAAATAGGGGAACTGTTCCGTTTTCCATCTCATATATTTATCTCATCGCAAAACAAAGAAATACAGCACCATTTCGTCGCTTATTTTTGCTAACATACGTGCTCACTGGTGAAAACAATCACAGAAATTAGAAACAAACCAAAGTCCTTTTCATTGCTTTGTTTTTGATGGGATGGAAATAGGGGCTATGAGATGAAGTGCCGAACAAGTGTTGAACTTAATTTTAAAATTAAAAAAACACTTTAATAAAGAATTCTTTGCAGGGTCGCTGTCCGGCATTCTTGCAACATGTCCTGCCCATCGTACCCTTCCGGCTTTAGCTACCTTCTGGATACTGGGTTCGCCGTAGAGTTGGGCGAGCTCATGGTTCATTCTTCGCCGCCACACACCGTCTTCTTGCACACCGTCAAAGATGGTCCTAAGCACTTATTAGTGTTATTAGCGTCTTGTACATGACACATTTGGTGCGGTGGCGAATCTTTTTTGACCGCAGTTTCTTCTGGAGCCCGCCGTAGAAGGCCCGACTTCCATAGATGATGCGCCTTCGTATTTCACGACTGACATTGTTATCAGCCGTTAGCAAGGATCCGAGGTAGACGAATTCCTCGACCACCTCGAAGGTATCCTCGTCTATCGTAACACTGCTTCCCAGGCGGGCCCTGTCGCGCTCGGTTCCGCCCACAAGCATGTACTTTGTCTTTGACGCATTCATCACCAGTCCAACTTTTGTTGCTTCACGTTTCAGGCGGGTGTACAGTTCTGCCACCTTTGCAAATGTTCGGCCGACAATGTCCATGTCATCCGCGAAACAAATAAATTGACTGGATCTGTTGAAAATCGTACCCCGGCCCGGCTTTACACATGACACCTTCTAGCGCAATGTTGAACAACAGGCACGAAAATCCATCACCTTGTCTTAGTCCCCGGCGCGATTCGAACGAACTGGAGTGTTCGCCCGAAATCTTCACACAGTTTTGCACACCATCCACCGTTGCTTTGATCAGTCTGGTAAGCTTCCCAGGGAAGCTGTTCTCGTCC
The DNA here is from genome assembly GCF_024139115.2 of Armigeres subalbatus. Taxonomy (NCBI): domain Eukaryota; kingdom Metazoa; phylum Arthropoda; class Insecta; order Diptera; family Culicidae; genus Armigeres; species Armigeres subalbatus. The sequence goes on from NC_085140.1 coordinate 250,942,667, forward strand.
ATAATTTTCCAAAGCTCTACGTGGTCTATACTGTCGTATGCCACCTTGAAATCAACGAACAGATGGTGCATTGGGACCTGGTATTCACGGCATTTATGAAGGATTTGCCGTACAGTAAAGATCTGGTTCATTGTCGAGCGGCCGTCAACGAAGCCGGCTTGATAACTTCCCACGAACTCGTTCATTAATGGTGACAGACGACGGAAGATGATCTGGGATATCACTTTGTAGGCGGCATTAAGGATGGTGATCGCTCGAAAGTTCTCACACTCCAGTTTGTCGCCTTTCTTGTAGATGGGGCATATAACCCCTTCCTTCCACTCCTCCAGTAGCTGTTCGGTTTCCCAGATTCTGACTATCAGTTTGTGCAGGCAAGTGGCCAGCTTTTCCGGGCCCATCTTGATGAGCTCAGCTCCGATACCATCCTTACCAGCTGCTTTATTGGTCTTTAGCTGTTGAATGGCATTCTTAACTTCACTCAAGGTGGGGGCTGGTTGCCTTCCATCGTCCGCTGAACTGACGTAGTCATCTCCTCCGCTGCCTTGACTTTCACTGCCTGTACTCTCAGTGCCATTCAGATGTTCCTCGTAGTGCTGCTTCCACCTTTCGATCACCACACGTTCGTCCGTCAAGATGCTCCCATCCTTATCCCGGCACATTTCGGCTCGCGGCACGAAGCCTTTGCGGGATGCGATGAGCTTCTGATAGAACTTGCGTGTATCTTGAGAACGGCACAGCTGTTCCATCTCCTCGCACTCCGCTTCTTCCAGGCGGCGTTTCTTCTCCTGAAAAAGGCGGGTCTGCTGTCTCCGCTTCCGTCTATAACGTTCCACGTTCTGCCGGGTACCTTGCTGCAGCGCGACCGCCCGCGCTGCGTCCTTCTCCTCCAGAATCTGTCTGCACTCTTCGTCGAACCAATCGTTTCGTCGACTTCGACCCATATACCCGACGTTGTTCTCCGCTGCGTCGTTAATGGCTGCTTTGACTGTATTCCAGCAGTCCTCAAGAGGGGCCCCATCGAGCTCACCCTCTTCCGGCAACGCTGCCTCGAGATGCTGCGCGTATGCAGTGGCGACATCAGGTTGCTTCAGTCGCTCTAGGTCGTACCGCGGCGGTCGTCGGTACCGAACATTGTTGATGACGGATAGTTTTGGGCGCAGTTTAACCATCACCAGATAGTGGTCAGAGTCGATGTTAGCGCCACGATATGTCCTGACGTCGATAATGTCGGAGAAGTGCCGTCCATCGATCAGAACGTGGTCGATTTGTGATTCTGTCTGCAGTGGTGATCTCCAGGTGTACCGATACGGAAGGCTGTGTTGAAAGTAGGTGCTGCGAATGGCCATATTCTTGAAGGCAGCGAAAAGATTTGGTCGTAGGCCGTTTTCGTTCGTCAGCCGGTGTGCGCTGAACTTCCCAATAGTCGGTCTACGCCCTTTTCAAATGTTGGTCTAGAATTTAAAAAATTTCTTCATCACTTTTTTTTATTCCCTCCAGGGACTCGGTCGGACAATCTGCTGGAAAGCCCTTAGTTAATTCATCTAAAAATTCATTCGGAACCTTCCTTTTTAATTTTTAGTAAAACCGGTACTGCGGTACTTTGCACATATTAATACAATTTCTTAGCGGTCCATTCTTTGCCGATCGCTTGAAGCAGCCGGTTGTGAAGGACCGTGTCTCATCGCAGGCAATAGCTTTATTATCTCAGTGAGTTTTTTCTCAAATAGTTTGAGTTTTTTATATCCCGCGGTATCCCACTGTGGATAAAGTGATTGCCGTAGGCGATTCGTGATCGTAAAGAAGGTGTACGTACGGCAAGAGTCGCGCGTGCATTTTTGCAAGTGATTAAATTATCACACTCATCATCGTTCCCCATCCAGTGGAAGGCCGAACATCAGAAGCAAATAGCCCAAAGGGAACGGATAAGTAGAACACATTGTATTACCTACTAGCTGTATGTACCCGGCCTTGCTCGGAGTTGCCAGTTTGATTCGCAGTTTTTTTCACAATCGGAAAATGAATAAACCAATTGGTCAAAAGGATAATTGTATTTTCTTTTTGATACTTCATCATTTGATTAAAAGAAGGCAGATTTCATTTGAAAACATTGACTGATTTTGAAAAAGGGATCAAACCCAAAATTGCCTTATTCCGGGCAAACGTCTTTTTCTAAAGAAGGAAAAACATCCACCGATGCCTTATTCCGGGAAAACGTCTATTTTAAAAGAGAGGATCACATTCACCATCCAGAAGGAAACACATTAATCATTGCTTTTCACTGGGCAAACCGTGATTTCGATGAAGTGTTGAGTTGATCGATAACTAAACAATACAACTCTCCCACACCTTCCCCTTTCCATTCTTAACCCACTATCTTCGTCCCTTTAATATGAAGAACGTGTGTTTCAAATTTGACTAAAATCGGCTAAGGGGAGATCAGAAGTTACACTGAGGCGATTGAGAGCTGAACAATGCCAGTCCCTCCACAACCTTCCCGTTTTCTAAACATCATCCCTATCATCTTCGCCTTCTTAAGAAAAATAATGTTTGTTCCAAATTTGGTTGAAATCGGGCAAGGGGTACAGAAGTTCTGCTGGAACATTGAATCATTGCATATCTTGCTTTTAGTCATTAATCTTTAATCTAATCATATAATTTTTATACCTTTTAAATTTTGGAATAAAGGTTACTCGATTATTGATCACTATGCAAATCATTCAATTTGATCATTCATAATCATTAATCATTAATCATATCAATCGTTAATCATTAATCATACACATAGTGTGTCAACATTTAATCACGATCGGTAATCGTTAATCATACTCCAACGGATTTTTTAAATTATTCATAATCGTTCATCATTGTCAAAAATGAATTTAGTCGTTAATCATTATCAGTCATCATTGTCAAAAATGAATATATCATTAATCATAATCTTTAATCATAGAGTGGAATGATTTAATCATTTAATCTGGTTGGAATTAGTCTTGGGGGTTATGAGTTACACTGAATTGCTTGTTTTCTAAAGACAACCCCTTCCCCCTTACCATCCCTCTTTTCTCAATGACCATTTCACCCCCATTAATATCTTCTCATTGGGATAGAGAATGTGTGTACCAAATTTGGTTGAAATCGGTACAGGGGTTCAGAAGTTACACTAAATTGCCCGTTTTCTTAGGCTTATTCCGGGCAAACGTCAATTGCTAAAGAAGGAAAAACATCCACCGATGCTTTATTCCGGGCAAATGCTCATTTTTAAAGAAGGGATCACACTCACCATTTCCTTATTCCGGGCAAATGCCTACTTTTAAAGAAGCAATCACATCCACCATTCAGAAGAAAACACATTAATCATTGCTTTTTACTGGGCAAACCATGATTCCGATGAAGGGTAACAATTATCATTGCTATATACCCAGCAAATGCATGCTTTCTATGAAAGATTTTTCTGATGCTGTTCATAATTATCCCAAATGCCCTACATGTCAAATGACCTTAAGCCAAATAGTGTTATGTTAATGGCCTGCTTCATTCAGGGATATGTCATTTTCAGGGAAATGTCATATTCTGGGATATGTGTATCGGTAAGAATCATTTTTGGGAAATATCATTTTCGTTGAAGTCATTTTAGGGGAAATGTTATGGTCGAGGATTTGATATTTTTGAGAATTTCGAGAAATTTGTTTTCGGAGCATTGTACAATGTGAAAGAACCTCGAATGAACTAAATAAGAGGGATTTTAAATAAAGTCGTTTCTTAACAATACCCAACACCAATAACCTCCCGCATTTCAAAAGTTTCTCCCAGCCTCTCTATAATAGTTTTGGACAGAGAATACGTGTTTACAAATTTGGTTTAAATTGACCCATGCGGTAAAAAGGTATACTAAACTGTTCATTTAATTAATATACCCTCTCTCTCATTCAGCTATGACACTCCTATCCAATCTGATATAGTCTTCCTTAAACAGAGAATACGGGTTCCAAATTTGGTGGACATCGGTATATGGTTTCAAAAGTTATGCTGAATTGATCGATAACTAAACAATACCCCTCTCTCACACCACCCCCCTTTAAAATTGACCTACTCACATCCACTAAAGTTGTTTCCTTAGGACATACAATATTTGATACAAATGTGGTTCAAATCGGTCATTGGGTTCAAGACTTACATTGAGTTGATCGATTGCTGAACAATACCCCTCCCCCCATACCCTCCTTTTTTCAAAAAGCATCTCTAACCACACTATCGTCGTCTCTTTAATATGAAGAATGTGTGTTCCAAATTTGGTTGAAAACGGCCAATGGATTCAGAAGTTACACTGAGTTGATCATTAATCAAGCAATACCCCTCCCCCCATTCTCTCCCCCTTTTCCAAACAGCATCTCTAACTCCCCTATCGTCGTCTCTTTAAGATAACGAATGTGTGTTCCAAATTTGGTAGTGAAGCGCACTTCTTTTTTAAACGACGTATCGTACACGCACAAATGAAGTATGAAGCGTTCTATGCCGACGGCGCGGCACTGGTCTTTCGGTTTTTCTAGTTCAAACACTCAATTACGGTTAGAATAAAACTTTATTATTTATGTATCACTTGTTTGTACATTTTTAAACTTTTTTTACATTTTAGCACTTATTCATTACACTCATTACAATTAACACTTTCGTATAATTATAAACTCGAATATTTTCCTTTTTCCAAACTTTTGCACTATTGCCCGTATGACAATGTCTTTCCCAGAGATACTAACACTTTTTGTTTATCGATACTTATACTGAGACTCTAACACCGATTTTCAATTTTACCGCGACGGACTTTGTAACTGTTCACTTATGTTTTTTTTCAAAATGTTAATTAATTTAAACTTAGATCTCGATTCGGGCACTAGTCACGAGTGTCGAGGTGTCTAAAGGACAACCCTGATTCAATTGGAGTGTTCGGTAGGCCGGCTAGATAAACCTAGAAAGCGCCGAATTCCAATAAAGGTGCTGCTGAATATTTGGGACTGACCCCGAGCTTGGAAAAGCGCACGGTATATATAGTCAATCCGAGTTCTGAATTTCATAATGATTTCATGAATTGCATCAGACTGGACTTTGGACCCCACGAAAGGTCCGAGAATCCTTAAATAACGTAATCATTTTCTTCATCCCACATTTATCTGTTCAGACTATGTGGTTTTAATTTCAACTTCGTAAATATCCTCAATTTTTAGCTTTCATTCATTACTCAACTTTGCATTCTTTATGGATGCTCCCTAAAGTTCTCTTGCACGAAATGCTTAATCAGCTTATTTGAAAAATCCATAAATTCCGAAACAACTTCCTTTTTATTCCAAATTTTTACAATAGTTATTTAATTTCTTGTCATAAATTAGCTAATTCAGCCTTAATATTGGACTTCCATACTTTACGAAACTTTGCCCCCTTATTTGGATGTTCCCTTTGAAATTCTCTTGGAAAAATTCTGTTCTCTTTCCACTCTCTAAAACTCTCTTATTTCGAGCACACATTCAAGTGGCTACTTCAATTTACTAATGTATTAATTCATATATGTTTTGTATAAGTCCTGCCCCTTTCTTTACACCTAAACTTGAACATTGCTGTCTCACAGAGTAATGTTCAACAAGTCCCAAATGTTTCATAATGCATGATACTACTAAACCAACGGAGTTGTGAAAACATTCACTTAAAAATCTGTATTCGAACCCAGCATGGGTTCTTTGTAAAACAGCGCACCATACCGCCGAGCTATTAACAGCTACCGCTTGTATTACTCTTTGATTTTAAGTATACTCTTAAAAATCAATCAATCAATATTTTTCTCTTTCTTTCAACTGGGCTTTGAATTAAATTCCCCTTTCCCAAAAGAATCATTACCCCTTCGGGTCGGCTCTTCCTTTTCCGAACCACTCAGACCCCAATATCAATATTTCCTTTCAAGTTTATATTGGTAAGAACAAAATCATGTTCTCTCTGTTTTTCATACTGGGCAACAAACCCCTTTATATCAATACACCTGTATACGTGTATGTAGATTCAATGAAGACTCTTATTGTCTCTATCATTTTGGCTAAGTTATTATTCCGCGCTCCTCACCCAAACAAATTCTTTCCTTAGTGTCCTATACATATGCGCCAATGCATCATCATCAATGACGATCGCGGCTATGTACCGCTATATCGTACACTGTCCAATATGTGAGCACGTTTGAACATGTCATGAACATCCACCGCGCTCCAGTTAAGTAAATCTGACTAAGCTGTTTTCGACGGTTTCGCCAAACCGTGATAAGGGTATGCGATATTTCACATAACTTTTAAATTGATGAAAGTAAATTAACCCAACAATTGCTACATGCAACATTTTAAATTCATGTTGATTGCTTAAACTACTTTGCGTTGAGTAATTGAATATATTCGGCCTTATTTTTACAATATCTCACTGCCATCAGTATTTAAAATTGTTTTAGGAAGGTGTCGGCACATAAGGCTGTGCAGTGAAAATCGGTCCAGGGGTTCAAAAGGAACACTGAGTTGATCAATAACTTAGCAATACCCCTCCCCCCACACCCTCCCCCTCCCCCAAGCATCCCTAACCCCTCTATCGTCATCTCCTTAAGATGAAGAATGTGTGTTCCAAATTTGTTTGAAATCGGTCAATGGGTTCAGAAGTTATGCTGGAACATACATACAAACATACATACAAACATACAAACATTGAGTTTTATATATATATATATAGATATATAGATATATAGATAGATAGAAGATAGATAGATCAACCATTTCTATTGTATCAGTTTGCCACCACACAGCAGTGGTCGGGCTGTTTTCCGTTTTTACTTTTGCCGGCCGTCTGTTACCGTTGTCTGGTACAGCGTGTGACAAAAAAAAAATCGCAAAAGTTGAAATTTCATAACGGAAATATTTGTTTGTTTGTTTGTTTTTTTTTTTCTTTTCCTTTTTTTAGTTTAACTAGTTTTAAGTCCATTTTCTATATTACTTAATTTGTTTTTTTTTTTTTTACTTTGATTTATTTTGCGTTCGATGGATGAAGAAAACGGAGGCGAAACGCCTCCCAAAGACAATGTCGTTCGCACGCGATTCTACCAGGCTTCTTCGCCTGGGCCTTGGGTTGTTTACTTTCGGCAGAAAGTGAAAAGTATTGATTTTTTAGGAATCAAACGTGACTTGACGCGTCGTTTTCCGAAAACTGATTTTCATCAGATCAATCGGAACAAACTACGTGTAACCGCACCTACATACTAGGATGCAAATGCTATCGCAAAAGACCAGAACTATAATGTGGAATATTTGGTTTATGTGCCCTCGCGAGAGGTCGAGATTGAAGGCGTGATTAACACAGCGAGCCTGACTTGCAAGGATGAACTTGCAGGAAAAGGCCGTTTAAAGAATGCCCTGCAATCTACCGTGGACATTCTGGACTGCAAGGAATTGCATTCAGCAGCCATGGTAGATGGTAAAAAAGTATATTCGAAGTCAGGTTCGCTACGGGTAACGTTTGCCGGCTCGATACTCCCAAAATATGTAGATATCGAAAATATGTTGTTTCCTGTGCGTCTTTTTGTACCCAGAGTTTTCAATTGTACCAACTGCAAACAGTTGGGGCACACTGCCGAGTTTTGCGACAACAAGACCCGTTGTGGCAAATGTTTTGAAAAACATAGGGAGGAGTCCTGCCAACAACAAGTTACAAAGTGCGCTTATTGTGGCATGGACCCTCCCCATGGTTTGCAAGAATGTCCGGTGTACAAAAAGCGCACCCAAAAAGTTAAGCGTTCGTTAGTACAGCGCTCTAAGCAGTCGTATGCAGAAATGGTGAAGTCGCATGACACATCCGCAACTTCCTATTTCAGCTGCCGTTCAAGTAAGTGATTTTTATGATGTCATTTCCATAGACGAATCGGACTCTGACGTAGCCGATATGGATGATTCTGCGGAGGTACACGTACCCGAAAAGAGGAAGAAACTGTCTTCCCCGGGATTGCACCGTAAGAAAACAAAAATCATCACTAGAAGCTTGCCTAAATCTGATGGTAATGGGGGATTATTTAAAATTCCGAAGCAACCTGTCTATACTGCTCCTTTTGACCCATGTTGCAGTAAGACATTCCCGCCATTGCCTAAAACTGATGTTACAAAGAAACATCTGTCAAGGAATATCTCTAAGCAGAAAACTGCTACTCGCCCTTCAAAGAAAAAAATCTCGTCCAAGCGAGGACCTTGTGGATCGTATTTTGAACTTATTCAATATTACGAATTCATTGAGGCCAATCATTGACCTCTTTATTCCAACAGTTGACATCTGAAGCAATTGACTGTTTCATGGCCCCTTCTTGTAGGAATTGTATCTTTCGATGGATAATACGGCCATACAAGATACAATCACTGTGCTGCAGTGGAACTGTCATAGTCTAAAAAATAAATTGGATGTGTTCAAGTTTTTAATTCGCAACTCCGATTGCGATGTATTTGCACTCTGTGAAACATGGCTTTCTTCTGAAGATGAAATCAACTTCCACGATTTTAACATTATTGGCCAAGGTCGGAATGATCGTTATGTTCGCGTTCTTTTGGGAATCAAAAAATGTCACACTTTCTACAGAATTCCCATTCCGACTGTTAATGGTTTAGAAATCGTCGCTTGCCAAGTAAATGTAAAGAATAAAGACCTTTGCATAGCTTCAGTGTATATTCCCCCAAATGCCTCACTTAATCGTCGGCATCTTTGGAGCGCAGTCTCTCTTTTATCATCCCCAGTTTTAATACTGCGTGATATGAATGCACATGGTATTGCATGGGGCGAAACTAGAGACGATAACAGAGCGCCTATTTTCTATGATTTGTGCGACGATTTCAACTTGAATATTTTGAACACAGGCGAAGTAACTCGAATAGGACCTCAAGGTCAGGAAAGTCGAATAGATCTGTCTTTATGCTCTAATTCACTATCATTAGATTGCACGTGGAAGGTAATCCAAGATCCCCATGGTAGTGACCACATGCCGATAGTCACCACAATCAAAAGCGGTTATCAACGATCAGTGCCAGTTGATGTTCCTTTCGACTTCACGGAAAACATTGACTGGCAAAAATTTGCATCGGCGGTAAAAATGGTATTGAATCAACTGATATTCTTCCTCCACTGGATGAGTATCGATTCCTTACCGAATTGATTCATAAAAGCGCACTAGAAGCTCAGAAACGACGCGTTCCAAGTACATCTGTCATAAGAAGACCAGCCACTCCTGGATGGGATGATGAATGTACTAAGTTGTATTCTGAGAAATCTGATGCCTTCAAGGCCTTTCGTAAACACGGAAGGTCTGAGCTTTTCGAAGAGTATTTGAGGCTTGAAAGAAAGCTCAAAAATCTTCTCAAGGCTAAAAAACGTAGCTACTGGCGACGTTTTGTTGAGGGACTATCACGAGAAACCTCAATGACAATGATATTCAACTTCGCAAAAAAGGTCTGCCCAGATTCCGTACCAGCAGAACCGCTATTTCGAGAATCAGTCACTGATCCCGGTTCTTTGGGTGGACCATTCTCAATGCTGGAACTTTCTATGTCTCTTCTTTCATCAAACAATTCTTCTCCGGGATGCGATAATATCAAATTCAATCTTCTTAAAAACCTCCCAGATATCGCTAAAAGACGATTACTTGACCTGTACAACTGTTTCATGGAGTACAACATCGTACCACCAGAATGGCGACAGGTCAAAGTAATAGCTATTCAAAAGCCTGGGAAACCAGTGTCTGATCACAATTCATATCGACCGATTGCCATGCTATCGTGCATGAGGAAATTATTGGAGAAAATGATCCTTTCAAGAATTGACCATTGGGTCGAGCAAAATGCATTACTGTCAAATACTCAATTCGGTTTTCGAAAAGGTAAAGGAACAAATGACTGTCTAGCGTTGCTCTCTTCAGATATACAGCTGGCCTATGCGCACAAGGAGCAACTGGCTTCAGTTTTCTTGGATATTAAGGGCGCTTTTGATTCTGTTTCCATAGAAGTACTGTCGGAAAATCTGCACAGTAATGGATTACCCGTTATTTTGAATAATTTCTTGTACAATTTGTTGTCAGTAAAACACATGAACTTTACTCTCGGCACTCTGACAACTTCCAGAAATAGCTACATGGGCCTTCCCCAAGGTTCATGTTTAAGTCTTGCTTTACAATTTCTATGTTAAAGATATTGACAATTGTTTGGAAGGACAATGCACGCTTAGACAACTTGCAGATGATGCCGTGATCTCCCTAAGAGGTTCATGTGCAGAAGTCTTGCAAAGACCATTGCAAAATTCCCTAAATAACCTGACTGTTTGGGCCAGACATTTAGGGATCGAGTTCTCTCCGCAAAAAACTCAATTGGTTGTGTTTACTAAGAAGCGGTACCCTGCTCAACTGAAACTAAAGCTGTTGAAAGATGACATAAACCAATCTTTATCTTCTAAATACCTTGGGGTCTGGTTTGATTCCAAGTGTACCTGGAAAACCCATATTGATTATTTGTTAGAGAAATGCCGAAAAAGGATCCATTTTCTCCGTTCTATCTCCGGAACTTGGTGGGGCGCTCACCCGGAAGACCTCATCAAACTATATAAAACGACTATTCTCTCTGTTTTAGAGTATGGCTCTTTCTGCTTCCTCTCAGCAGCTGAGTGCCACCTGATCGAATTGGAACGAATTCAATATCGTTGCGTATTGCTCTTGGCGGTATGGATTCAACGCATAACATGAGTCTGGAGGGGCTTGCTGGAGTCACTCCTTTGAGGCACCGTTACTGGGAGCTCTCACTTAGAATACTGATCAAATGTGGAACAAGTAACACACTTGTATTAGAAAACTTCGATAATATGCTTGAACTGGTTCATCGTTCAAGATACCTGCGAGTCTATCTCAACTACATATCGTCAGATCTCTGTCTTCCATGTTATAATCCACCTCGAGTTCACTTCGTCAACGACAGTTCCTCAATTGAATACGATCTGTCCATGAAACACGCTATTCAAGGAATACCAGATCATCTTCGACAAATATCTATCCCTTCCATTTTTTCTGAAAAATATGAACATGTCAATTGCAATAACGGATATTTTACTGATGGTTCTCGCATTAACGGATCCACTGGCTTCGGTGTTTTCAACGTAAATTCAACCACCTTCCGAAAACTTCAAGAACCGTGTTCGGTTTATGTTGCTGAGCTGGCAGCAATTAATTTCGCTTTGGGGATTATTTCCAATCAGCCCGTAGACCATCATTTCATCTTCTCGGATAGTCTTAGTTCTATCGAGGTACTCCGGTCGATGAAACCTGTTAAGCACGCATCTTACTTTCTTACAACTGTAAGAGAGCAGATGCGTGATTCGGTCGAAAGATCATTCAAGATTACCTTTGTATGGATCCCATCCCATTGCCTAATCTATGACAATGAGAAGGCGGAATCGCTAGCAAAGGTGGGCGCACAGGAAGGTGAAGTTTATGATAGACAAATCTCGAACAACGAGTTTTTCCCATTAGTCCGTCAGAGTACTCTTCAAAATTGGCAAATGATTTGATCACACAATGAACTTGGACGGTGGCTGTTTTCCATAGTTCCTAAAGTTTCTGCGCAAGCGTGGTTCAGAGGTGGAAATTTAAGCCGAGGCTTCATTCGCACAATATCGAGGCTTATGTGCAATCACTATTCACTAAACGCACATCTCTGTAGAATAAACCTTGTCGATAGCAACTTATGTAGGTGTGGAACCGGTTACGATGACATCGATCACGTAGTTCGGTATTGCTCGGAAAACGACGCCTCCTGAGAGCAACTATTGGATACCCTTGTGGCCCGAGGTTAACACCCGTACAGGGAAGTAAGAGGTGTTTTTGGGGGATCGCAATGTGAAGTATTTGCAGGCCATCTATGCCTTTCTTTGCTCGTCTGACATAAAAGTCTAATAGTGCTATTTTTTTCTTTCTCATTTTTTTTTCTTGTTTCTGTCTTAATGTTCCGTGTACCATGAAGCTTTGGCCATCCGGAAGATGCTCCCTGACGAACCACAACTCGAGCACAACGCTACGTCATACCGTTAATGACGTCAAATACCCGGATGAGCAGCTGTAATACCCCAAACCTAAATCCCAACCTCGTCCGTCCTGAAATTACGAAATCTAACCTTGAGTCGCCACGAGTATCTTGGTCTATACCCTTTCCCCTTACTAACTGTTGATAATAAGATGATATCGATTGTAAATATCATAAAGTCTCGGCTCCGTTAAGTGTTATACACGCCTGAGCCTGTCAAATAAACGCAATAGATAAAAAAAAAATTTCTTAGCGGTAACTCCGTGCACTCAGTCTAGAAACGTTTTACTCAATTCTCAATTTTTCATTCTTTTCTGTTTGAATAATCCACTCCACGTACATTTAACAGCAATTCTCAGACAATCTTCTTCTTCATTGGCGTTACATCCCCACTGAAACATTGCCGCCTCGCAGCTTCGTATTCATTAAGCACTTCCACAGTTATTAACTGCGAGATTTCTAAGCCAAGTTACCATTTCTGCATTCGTATATCATGAGGCTAACACGATGATACTTTCATGCCCAGGGAAGTCAAGATAATTTCCAATCCAAAAATTGCCTAGACCGGCATCGGGAATCGAACCCAGCCACCCTCAGCATGGTCTTGCTTTGAAGACGCGCATCTTACCGCACGGCTAAGGAGGGCCGTCAATCATCAGTCACTAAATAAAAACTGTTTTCACATCGGTATTCTTTCCCATTTGGATTGCTTTTTATTGCATTTAAATGGATTTAGTTTTATTTCATTTGATTATAGGTGGGATGCGGCCACACATAATTGTTGTGCTATCACTTTCAGATTATTACAGTATTTAAAACAAGAAATAGCAATATTACTTTTCATACAGTGATAGACCGTGTGGAGATTTTAATTGTCCTGTAGGGAGTTTGCATAATTTGTGTGACAAAACCCACAAAACCAAAAAAACGCTCTGTAAGTTCAGGTGCCTACCAATCAGGCATCTGACGGCTGGAATCGTAACGCTAGACCAAATAAACTCGTTCAGATTCTGAGTTATATTTTTTATCCGGTGTAAAGATAGTAGACCATTTATGTGATGAAATACGATTTTTTTTTCTGCCACTGCGACCAGTTATTAGATCTATTGTAGCGTTACCCGTATCCTAAGTGTATAAGTGTAAGCCAAATTGCTCTATTATTATCCATTACCATGACCCTCAGTGGGTTCGAGTCCCATCTAAGGAAGGTAGCTACCAGCAATACATTTTTTAAATCATAATCTTCCTTTTCAGAACATTGTAAATTAATGTAGAAAATAGCCAATTATTGGTTATGTAAATTAACCCGGAAAATAGCCAATTAACTTTGATTGAACTGAACAATATTTTGCCCAAAGTTCGCATGTAAAAATTTAAAGTCGTCCATCTTATTGCGTCTAAGCATCTTTGATAATATGCTCAAGATCATTCGAATGAGTTGTCCGAAAATGAAATCGTCTAACCACCGCATTCCAACAGTCCTCCAGACAAACGTTCTTCAACCGGCAAACTCAGTAAGAGCTTATCTATGTTGTGACAAATAAAGTTCGCAATGCCTTCGAAGTTAATCCTCGGCCTCCATTGAAATATATGATAATTGCCACCGAAATGGTCGACTTTTACGACGGAACTTATCCGTAAAACTGCCGCAGTAACAATATTGCGCTCATTAATAACAAATGAGTTCCTGACCGCAGAGAGTCCGTTCCCACATTCGGCGGCACCGACAGCTGGAGCGCACGGGAGCGAGAAACACGAACCGGATCCGGGCGATTTGGGAGCTTTGTGACAACCGCGCGCCATCTTCACACTCGCCAACTTTTATCTTTACGAGCCTTTTGTCGCTTCGGTTGGGCAAGAACGGTGCCGGTGCCGCGATGGAGCGTGTGTGTGATTCTGTTTCGACTGATTCTTGTCGAATCTTCGGACCCGTATCCTTTTACTCTTAACAGCCGTTGTATTCTCGAGGAAGTTTATTGCATCTATGCGGAAAATATTCCCCGCCACCGCAGATCTATTTAGTTTTAGAGTGGGTTTGTCCTTGTTTGCAGGACCTCGGATCAGCCAGTGGGTCGATGGATGATGGTGGCACAATTGTCGCCGTCCCCGCCACTCCGATGACAGTAAATTATGTTTTCATGGCTTGAAGGGGGGTCCAAATAAGTTTTATGACACATGTTACCCCGTTCAATGAATAATAAAGCGGGTGTCCCTCGATTTCGAAATATTTCTGTCCTTCGCGCGGATGGGTTTCCGTACTGCGCTGGCGGATGGATGCTAATCCTACAGTGCCGCCCGTCTCACCATCATCGTTTACTTGCATCCAGAATCGGACCAATCCATGTGTTGCCCACATCTAAATGCTCGGGGTCATGCCGAGCGGTCGTTCCACCTTGCATTGTACATTCGAAATCGTTAGATGTTAGATGGCCAATATTTGTTAATTTTTGTTCCCATAGTTGCGAATCCCATTGTTTTCATATGGGACTCGCAACTATAGGAACACTACCGCAACTATTAATAACAACTAGGGTATCTGTTCTCATATTAATAACAGCCCGTATAATAATCCAAATAAAAAATCAATTTATTTACAATTTCTCACATCGTATGTACACAATAATGGATGGAACACATTCTTGAATGTTTGGAATATTATTCAAGATATTGTTTAAGTAATGTTTTAAATCACAAGACTTAAATTATTTAAAACAAATTATAAAACACATTTAGGGTCTGTCTCATTTGGAAAATTAAACTTAAAAATGACAGTTCGAAAATTAGAAAATCACCCAGTCAATAGAATGGTTGGTGCTACCCACCAATTCCAATAAGACATCGATGCTAAATGATTCGATATCTGGCAAAAGTAATCTTGCTCTGCGAGCAGGGTTATTCATCTATTATTGAAATGCCACTTTTGAGTTTAATTTCAGTTTAATTCTCCAAATGAGACAGACCCTTATTTTCATTTTCCTACCTCTGAGCTATTGCTTTGATGCACTGCTCGATTGTTACTAGCAGATTCATCTGTTTTCACGACGTTGTTTTCCACTGAATTTCAAGGTAAAACAATTCTACCCCTTCAAAATTCACTTCACAACACATAGGGACACGGCAGGTATTTTCGTCTGTTCGTCATAGTCTCGAAAACCAATAAAAGAGACGCTTTTTTGTAAAACTCATACGTACCAAATCGTAAGCTCAGGAGAAACGTTCTGCTATAGTGGAGTTCTAGCAAATGTACGTTGCTTTCGTTGGTTTTAGTCCCTACGACGATGGACGGAAATACCTGCCGTGTCCCTAAAGCACATTACATTTTCACTATAAAAATAATTATATTTTAAGAACCAACATAATTTCTTATAGTTTGATATAGGTTTCTTTCGAACAACGTCTCAATAATCCTTGTCCGTATTTCGTATTACTGTTTACATGGCTTCCAGTATCTGCAAGGGTTGCCGACCTAGATTTTTGTTTCAAAAATGCTTGAATGAACTTTCATTGTGAAATTCATCTCTTATGTTTGTAAAATAAGGTATATCGAAAAGATAAGCTATGAGATTTCGTAGTTCAGAGCTCTGCACGCTGTTTAGAACACCCGGCTTCTTTCTAGCCTGTCCGCTTCGGTTTTAGCACATCGCAACCTTCTTTTAGCTCTAAGACAGGTTCGGCGAAGATCAGCTATCGTGCTCGTCCATCAGTGTACCGGATTGTGGTTGCCGGTTGGCAAAGTCCTCCTGGGCATTGTCACGTCACATGCTCGTGTTAGGACATCGTATGACTAGAGTCAGATTTTCCCACCGTAGTGATTCTTCCAGCAGTTCTGGGTCGAATTGCGTGGTACGCCATCCTAGATTTACTGACCCGCATTGGTCAACAGCAGTATACCCTTCGTGAGCCCTCCATTTAGGCTCCACCGTCCATCTCGCGCTGCAGAAGGCCACATCGATGCATTACTCGCCATTTGGTACTCTGAACGTTGACGCTTAGCCCTCGTTCAGTACCGCTAGAAACTTTAGCAGGATATGACCTCTAGCGTTAGTGAACCGAGATGCCCAATCCACTGCCCACGCGTTGAAGTCACCTGCTACAACTAATGGTTTAAGACCAGTTAGTCTCGCTACAAGATTATCTAACACCCTAGTATACTGCTCTATGCTCCATCTTGGAGGACTGTAGCAACTGCAAAAGTAAACTCCGTTTACCTTTGCTATAACAAAACCCCTATCATCAGGAGATGACTGTCTCCTGGATGGGGTATCTCCCGCAAGTCCATATGGTAATTGTTCCAGACTTAACCCCAACCCAACGGCTATGTTTAGCAGGGATGGGGTACGGGTCGGACAGCAAGGCAACATCAGTCTTATTCTCGTGTACCGACTGTTACGCAGTGGTTAAAATTTAGCTGAGCTACTTGCATGACCGAGCCCGTCTGGAGGCCGGGCAGGCCTGCCCACCGGATGGGTGTTTGTTGTCTGTGCCAGGACCACAGATCAAATACCTCAGTGCGGCCTGACAGGTGTGAGCCTTGTGACCTTCAGCTCCACACCTCCTTCAAAGTCGACTCCGATCAGGACCTTTGCAGTCATATGACTTACGTCCGTAATCGAAGCACTTGAAGCAGGCCTAAGGTTGTTGGTTTGCGCTCACCGAGCATTGCGACTAACCCACCTTCAGCTTGGCCTTATCCAGCACTTTTTTGGCGTCAGCCACGGGTACCTGGAATGGGGCAACCTGCTTTCCAGCATAACCTTTCCGCAACCGAATCGCGGTATCCTGGATTTCAACGCCACACTGATCTATCAGTGCAGCTACCAGCTCACCGGCTTCGGTAATTTCGTCCAGGACTCGGCATTGGATTACCTCTACTGGGCATAGGGTTCTCACCTGAACCGCATCACCCAGCACCTCTTCTGCCAACTAGCTTCATGATATACGAATGCAAAAATGGTACCTTGGCTAAGAAACCTCGCAGTAAATAACTGAAAAAGTGCTGAATGTCCTAGTGGGGGATGTAATGCCAATGAGAATAAGAAGAAGAAGAAGTAGAATGAGAATAAGAAGAAGAACAAGTTGCCAAATTTACTTCAGTAATTGAAGCAAATTCTCCTTGACCGATCTCCTTATGAGCAGCATACTAGGCTTGAACCAGGTTTAAGCGTACCGACTTGCCACACAAGATATATATTCACCTCATGAGTATGCAAAGGCAGAAAAAATTTCAATTGATAATAAAATAATAGTAAATAATAGAATAAATAATAGAATAAATAATAGAATATTAATAATAATAGAATAATAGAAGTTGAATAGGATGCTAAGTTCCGGTTGGAGCCACTGAGCCATTAAAGAAGAAGAAAATCTACTCCATGGACACAATTGCAAAGAGCACATAAGCTTCCAAGCAGGGTAGAAATATTTCACAGTCAATGCAGTGAAAAACATGGATCTCAGTATAATCTGCAGTCGTCTTCATCGCCGCCATGGTGAGTGCGACTGGGTGCAGCCGAAAAATCATTTCCAACACCGACCATTCAATTTCGCATTCAGCCACTCACAAGTCGCTCTGACAGGCTGCTCAGTTTGCGCCTTACCGCATGACTGTGAGTGGCCCATTAAAACACGTGGTGAATTATTTCAATTTGCTGGGTGAATGTGTACATTTTGCTGTGGTGAATTTCATCTTCGCGGAGCAGTGGGTGATGTGAGTTCTGTTGTTTACTTTTCTGCCTCACCGGGAATGTGAGGTTGATTTCAAAGCAGGAAGAAAATTAAAACATGATATAAAAAAACATCACCTTCATCCAGTGCTGCCGAATATTTACAACCCTGCTTCCAAGTTATCTTCTATACGAGCAACTCTACTCTCTGGGACATTGCTGCCTCTTTCATTTATTAAATACGATGTTTCCAAACCAAATTTTAATTCGTGTATCATGAGGCCAGCACGGTGATACGACAATGGCAAATCAGATTTCTAATTTATTTCACAATTCCAATATACAAATGCAAATCTCAGGGGGTCCCGTAGTGTAGTTGGCTACACGTTCGCCTCATAAGCGAATGGTCATGGGTTCGGGACAGTAGCGGTTAAGAACACAGAGTGCCTACCAAATAAAATACGAAAAAAAAAATGCAAATCTGATATCCAATACATTTATATGAATCTGCTTTAAAAATCTCCAACTCGTTTTTTCAATCTTTCTAATCCAAATCATCAAAATTAAACTAGAAGTTAATTTTTGAATCTTTGTATGAAACTCTTCATGTTGGCCGTACCCTGAAAGGACTAATTCATAGTTTTGCACTAGGTGAATGATCAATATGATCATCTTTGTCTAAATGTTTCTTAGAATGTGATCTTCGAATACAATCTCCTCATTCAAACTTCAAAGCTGAATTCTGAATCTAATCTAAAATTCAATTCAGTTTTCATCTTTATTTTTTCATTATTGTGAATTTTCTTATTCCACCACCGGGTTCTGACCTCTTCACAAGGGCCATCAAAAGTGAAACGGAATACATCTCTGATCTTCGCGTCACAAATTGTTTACATGTACTGTAATCTGACACCACCTTTACTTACTTACTTATGGGCTCTGTACACCTCTGGTGGTGCAAAGGGCCGACTTGGAAGATTTCCATCCTGAGCGATGCCCAGCTATCGCTGTAACCTGAATCTGTGTCAAAAGGTCGAAGGTCAAAAGGTCGAAGGACAAAAGGTCGAAAGGACAAAAGGTCGAAGGGTCAAAGGGTCGAAGGGTCAAAAGGTCGAATGGACAAAAGTTCGAATGGTCAAAAGGTCGAATGTGTATCATAACGTCGAAGGTCGAAGGACAAAAGGTCGAAAGGACAAAAAGACAAGGAATGAGTAGTGAAAAGAGAGACGTAAGAAAAGAGTAATGAGCATAGGTAAATGAGAAGTGAAAAGTGAGAAGTGAGAATTGATAAGTGAGAAATGAGAAGTGAGAAGTGAGTAATGAGAAGTGAAAAGTGAATAATGAGTAGTGAGAAGTAAATAGTAAGTAGTGAGTGAGAAGTGCGTAGTGAGAAGTGAAAAGTAAAAAGGAAGAAATGAGAAGTAGAAAGTGACAAGTGAGAAATGTGATATAAGGAGAGATAAAAATGAGAAGTGAAAAGGTAGAAAGAAGAAGGGAGGAAAAATATACGGTAAGAAAGAAAAAAGAAGAATGAAGAAGAACAGAAGAAGAAAAAAGAACAAAAGAGAATGAAAGAAGCAGGAAGATGGAAGGACGAAGGAAGAAAGAAGAAGGAAAGAAGACACAAGGATGCAAAAATAGAAGCAAGTAACAAGGAATGGAAAAATGAAAATAAATAAGGAACAAAGAAGAAAAGAAATAAATTAGAAATAATGAATAAAAAGGGAAAAAAAGAAAGAAAGAATAAAGAAAGGAAGAAAAGAAGGAGGAAAAAGAAGGAATAAAGAAGGACGAAAGAAGAAAAAAGGAAGAGAGAAGCAAAAACGAATGAATGAACGAAGAAAAGAAAAAAAGGAAGAGCTTGAGCTTGAGCTTGATTGACTGCTCGTAGTTGCTACTCCATTATGACCAGATCAGCTGTTCTTGCACAGGGAACCAACAGATGTTTGCTTGGGACTAGCTCACATCTTCAATGTACTGGTGATCTCATTTGTTAGGTCATACTGGCGCCTGCCACGTCAGAATGCAAGTCAATGTAGGGAAGGGGGAGGAAATGATGATGCAATCACTCGCCCACTGCAAGCCGAATATACCTCTGCACTTGCCACGAGTTCATGCGGAATTTGTTGGAATTTTTGGGTTAGGTTGGAGAGGCAGAGGTCCGTCTTGGTTAACGAGCTGCCAATGTGATAGATAGGAGAAGGTAACTGATGGAATTTCTAATTGGATGTAGGAAACGAGCTGCATAGTTCATTTCCAATTCTAGCAGATTACTGTTAGAAACGAGTTGAAGGTATAGGAATAGTAATGGAAACGGTATGGAAGTCCATTTCCAGTTCCAGCGATTGCTAGAACATGAGAAATATAGAGAAAGATACAAAGTAGGAGAATAGAACGGATCTAGGATTGAACCCACGACCTCCTGCGTATGAGGCAGAAGCAGTAGCCATATGACTACCAAGCCCGCTGCATGAACGAAGAAGAGAAAAAAAGGAAGAAATAAAAAAAAACAAGCAGAAAGAAAGGAAACAAAAAGGAAGAAGAAAGAGAGAAGAAAGAAAGATCAAAGAAGAAAGAAAAGAGCAAAAAAAAATAATAAAAAAAGACAAAAAAGACAGGGTCACCGTCTTCGACCGGAGGTCGCACAGACTGAACACATAACATCTAGCATTAGACAACGGACAGGACATTTACATAACACCCAGTGGACCAGTGGAGAACTTTTCGCTTTACGAAAAGTTTTCTCCTTACCGGGGCGGGAATCGAACCCACACTCCACAGCACATGCGTCTAGACGATTGACGTCGCTAACCGCACGGCCACGAAGCCCACAAGAAAAAAGAAGGAAGAAGGAAAAACGCAGGAAGAAAGAATGAAGAAAGACGGAAGAAAGAAATAAGTAAGAAAGAAAGTATAAAGAAAAGAGAAATAATAAGAAAAAAAGGCGGAAGAAAAGAAGAAAAAAAAGGAGGAAAAAAGAAGTTAGAAGGAAAGTAGAAAAAGGAAGGAAGACACAAGGAAACAAAAAAACGAAGGTAGACAGAAGAAGCAAGTAACAGGGAAGGACGAAAGAAAGATGGGGTAAATAAAAAACAAAGAAGGGAGAAATAAGGAAGTAAAAAGGAAGAAAGAAGGAAGAAAGAAGGAAGAAAGAAGGGAGAAAGAAGTAAGAAAAATGAAGAAAGAAGGAAAAAAGAAGAAAGAGAGACGGAAGAAAGAAAGGAGGCAAAAAGAGTGAAGAAAGAACGAAGAAAGAAGGAAGAAAAACTGTTTCCTGAAAAAGTGGAAAAAGAAAGAAAAAAAGGAGGAAGAGGGAAGAAAGAGAGAAGAAAGAAGATAGGAAGGAGGAAAAAAGGGGAAAAAAGGAAGAAAGAAGGAAAAAGGAGAAATAATGAAGAAAGACAGAAAAAATAATAGAGAAATAAGAAAGGGAGAAGGTAAAAAGAAGCAAAAAGGGAAGAAAAAATTAAAAAAAGAAGAAAAAAAAAAGTTAGAAATAAAGAAGATGAAATATGGAAGGAAGAAAGAAGTAAGAAAGAAGGAAGAAGAATGGAAGGAAAGAAGTATATGAAGTAAGAAGGAAGAAGGAAGAAGAAAGAAAATAGAGGGTAAAAAAAATTCAAAATAATAAAGAAGGAAGAAAAAAAGGGTCTTTCTTCATTTCGACCTTTTGTCCCTTCGACCGTTTTACCTTTCGACCTTTTGTCCTTTCGACCTTTTGACCTTTTGTCCTTCGACCTTTTGATCTTCGACCTTTTGTCCTATAACCCTTTAGCCTGTTGCCAGGTTAGATTTCTGTCGACTTCTTTTATTTTTTTATTAAGGCTTCGTCGTCATGAGCCTCTGAGTCTGCCTCTGCTGCGATGGCCCAGTCTAATGCCTGTTTACAGATTTCGTTTCCACTCCTACGTAGAGTGTGGCCGACCCAGCCCCACTTCCGATCCCGAATTTCTGTTGCTATCAGCCTCTGGTAACAAAGACGATGGAGCTCGTTGTTTGCGATCCAGTTGTTAGGCCACCAGGCCCGAATTTTGATTTTTCGATGATTTTTTCAGGAAATTCCTTGCATTTCAGGGTGCCCCAAATATTATCGTGATTGAGACTGTCGAAAGCTTTTTCGTAGTCAATGAATTCCAAGTAAAGGGACTGTTGGAATTCGTTGACCTGCTCCAGAATGATACGGAGCATGACAATATGGTCCACTCAGGATCTTCCGGCATGGAATTCGGCTTGTTGCCGCCGGATATTCGCATCGATCTTCTCCTGCATCCGGACTAGGATAACTTTGCATAGAACTTTGAGAACGGTAGACAGCAATATAATGCCTCGCCAGTTAACGCATACAGTCAGGTTACCCTTTTCGGAACCTTCACTATGATACCTTGCATCCAGTCGACCGGGTAAGTTGCGGTGTCCCAGATATTACGAAATAAACGATGCAGTAGTTAGTTAAGTGGATGTCATGGGGTCAGCTTTGAGCATCTCGGCTGATATGCGATGGACCCCTGGGGCTTTATTCGATTTCATGTGAGCAGTGATGGAGCTTCGGCATTGACGCGTGTTATATGTCGGATCCAAGGCAGAACATGCCGAGATGGTGGTGGCCTGGCTGGCACTTGAAAAGTTGTTCGAATTGCTCGAACCAGCGTTTCAGCTGTCGGTCGGTCAATAACTGACCATTCCAGTCTTTCACGGTCATTGTTGCATTCGTCTTCGTCCCGTATAAGCATATCTATGATATCGGAGGCGAATGTCCCTGGTTTCTGCGGCTCTATTTACTTCGTCGGTCAGAGAGTCAGTTCACGCTCGCTTGTCCAGTTAACATGAGCATTTTACTTACTTCTCTAGAGCCGACTGTCGTTGATGGGCTATTATCGGCTGATGCAGATATGGTCAACTTGGTTTTCTATAAATCCGTCACGGTGTGGAGACTAGAGACCCACGTGACCTTGTGAACCGGTCGATGAGGGAAGAGCGATCCCCCGATTACCATATCGTTATTACCACAGAACTCTACGAACAGCTCTCTGTTTTCGTTCACTTCTCCGAGACCATGGCGTCCCATAATGCGCTCATGGTTCGAATTGTCGGATCCGAGCTTCTCATTGAAGTCGCCCATACAAATCTTGATATCACCCTTTGGAATACTATCTAGGACGGTATTAAGTTGGCTTCTCTTTGTTTTGCAGATCGACAGCATTGATTGGCACCTAACATTGGATTATAGTAAGGTTTCGGACCCGTGTTCTAAATTTGGCGACGATTATCCTTTTTTTCCCACTTCATAGGCGCAGATTGTGTCTGGGCGTTTAGTAGGAAGCCAACTTTGCGATGCTGGGGAGCGTGTTCAACTCGTTAACTAGAGTATAGCAAAACTTGTCCCGAAGGCGTTCTGTGTTCTCCAAAGTTCGGCCAACGGACTTCACTCAGTCCCAGGATCTCAAGCTTTATGCGGCGTGCTTCATTGGCAAGTTGTGCCAATTTACCCTACTGGGCTAGGGTTAAAACGTTCCATGTTCCTATTCGTGTCCGATGTTTCGCGATAAGAGTCGTTGCCGTACAATCAGTCCTTATTCTTTCATTAATGGATTCTCGATCAAATCGACGTTTCTGGAACAGTGTTGGCCCAAGGTTCCCTATCCACCGGGATGGGGCTGCCATCTTAGGTATCGCAGAACAGAAGCTGTTGAAGCCGCACCTCCTTTGTGAACAGACGCTCGATCAGTCGGGTCGAATTTGTTTAAAGTCCCACCCAGCACCAGGACTAGGCTAGTGCACTTTGAGCGGCACACGGTCGCTTTGATAGCGCCTGCTTGCGGACACATGCAGTTTTTTATGGAAGTTCAACAGAGCCCACTGTCAAACCTCATCACATCGGCCGACCCCACAGACATCACTCTAGCTGATGTCAGAAGGACAACAGTGCCCAGGCTACACTACCAGCTAAGAACGCAACCCATAGCTGGCGGTCAATTGTCATCGGAAGACCCGTGGAAGCGTGAGTATTGGAACTTGGGAGGACCAGAGCTATGTCAGGCGCTAATTTGACAGCACCATAATGCCTGTTAATTACAATAACAAAGAGCCTTGTAACACAAATTTCCATAGGGTTGAGTGTAAATGACTGTTGCTTCAAGTTACAATTTTCGCAAAACCTCATGAACGTTGAAAAAATACCAACAAATGTCAGCTTGGAATGTTTTTTATAACGGAAGTCTCCAAGTGTCAAATGTAACTTTGTGGAATGAACCTTCGTCTTCGTCTTTGACCCGGTTCAGTATACAGATGAAAATATGTCAAATATTTTAACTCGAAACCATCTCCAAGATTTACTCTATCCAACGTGGAATAACGCTGCTTCCCGAGAACCGTTTCTATCTTATGTTTGCAGTCGAAATTCCACGAACCTGGGAACGATAAATCCTACCCATCTATCACCCACGCGAACCCCGACGCCCAGCCCGCAACCCTGACCCAATCCGATAATTAAACGAACAACGGGCTTACGGTGGAAATACCTTGCGACATCTCTCATCATTTCTATCGCCATCACATCACCCGGGGCGGTGTCGTCGTCATCGTCTTCCCTGTCATCCACCGTCACCGCCGCCGCGTCATCGTCCTGTCAGAAGCATCGTTCCCGTTGGAAAGTCATGTCACCCTCGGGGGACGTGTACCGGCAGAGCGAGCAACTTGACACGGCATCGAATCCTTCCGCACTGTCACCTCGTGACCGGGGTTGGTTGCAGCGCTCGCGAAAGGTGTCCCTCGTCTCATCCCGGCAAAGGACGCACTCACACACAAATAGACAAAAGGTAGTCACCGGGACGGGACATGCCACCATTCCACCCACTTCTATTCATCGCACATACTTTGCGAGCTTAAGAGCTATTCGCATCGGATTTGAATTATGGCGCGTAGCCGGAGGCAATTTAACTTTTAGGGTTCACGACGGCGGCGTTCTCCGCATTCCTTCGCATGAGCGAAATTGAAGGCTCTCCGGGCCATATCCAGCGGGGCTCGGCTCCCGAAATAATATCATAAACTGACATTCCGACAAGGTCGTCAAGTTCGGACCGGAACTTAAAGCGAAGTGGAAATGGAAAGGGAATCGCATGAAAATAAACATCGTGACAATTGGTAATTGTGTGGAGGTGGGGGCACGCGATAGACCCAAACTGTCCTCGGTCCCGTACCGAAGTACTCATAAATCCTTCGTAGGAGGGTGGTGGGCGAAAACTCCACTCAGGCCGGCGGACTTGAGTCCCGCAAGGCTTGGGGGACGACCGTTGTCTGTTTGGCTTGCCGACATTGCTACGACGTGATGTCGTTATGAATATTTATGAATTGAGCGATTCGGAATGAAGGATGTTTATGCGTTTAATGATTTATAAGCGTTTATAATTGAAGAAGGATCGCACTCACGATTCGGAATCCATCGGTGGTTTTCCGTGCGGGGATAAGATATGCGAGTCACGGTTTGTCGTGACGCGTGATTAAGCCCACCGTGTACGTTTATGGTTGATATGTGATGATATTCAATAGTGATGACAAAATAAGCTAATCGGAAGCATTACCACACATAATCTCTACAGTCGCTTTAGAAGGAGGACATGAGACATATGTTGGAGCTAACATTATGAAGTTGCAAATAAATGTGGTCTTTTTGGTCAATTGATCTTTTCTTTTAATACAGAGTATATAATACCAATGTCTTCGAAATTGTTGTAAATATTCGATATTTATCTACAATTTTGCAAAAAAGCAATCAAACATGATAATATTCTACGGAAACGCAATCTAGTTAGTTCGTATGCGTTTAGCCGTTAGTTCAAACTAGAATTTATGTTCAAAGTGGAATTTGCAGTAAATAACATTTGAGCTAGTTCATCGGCTTTGACAATACAACTGTGAACACAGTCCTTTTCGTGTCATTAAACACAGAGCCTAATGCATTCATGCACTCCTTCCTAATGCAAATTCCATAGATGCATGTAGCGTCATTTATTATTCGACCTACCACAATCAACCGGAGCTCGACAAGACTATCGAAGAAGATGGTTCGATAGTTATCCATCAGATGCGAGCCCGTCGGTCGTATGAACAAGCGCATATGCACGTGAAACGGGAGCATCTCGTTAGAGAGCCTCAGTGTGCAGCGTCGATCTAAATATTAATACCGCATCGTTCGCTGCTGTACAACGACCCTTGGATGGTGGGGAGATTCACTCTATCACGGAACGACATCTCATCTCGGTTCCCTCGGAGCCACAGACAACCAACAACGGTAGGACTACACTATCGCTGAGCTGCTTATGAACGTATCATTTTTCTCGCAGTGGAGTGGAGGAGTTTACCGTTCGTTAGCTCCAGTATCCAGTTGCCACCGCCGCCGAGCCGAGTCGAGCCCAGACTTATTTCTCGTAATGTGCGCTCCACTTCTATCACTTACTTGTCGGATTCGATTTGAGCCTGCTCCGAGCCGAGATGCAACCGAGTGTTAGGCTCAGGATCGGAGATGGGGCTATACAATGCAACAGAAGTCAACAGATTGCAACTTCATCACCTTCGAACTGTTGGGCACTTCGGTCCAAAATGGTGGCGAAAAATCGAGAGGACGAATTCCAGGAAATGAGGTCTGTCAATCCGGAAATCTTGTTTCGTGATAAAATTTTCCAAAGAAAAACGTCAAATACTGAAAAATTTGAACAAATAGTTTGGATTGATTTTGATGAAAAATGTACAACAAATTTCCGTACATTTGTAACAAAATGTGGTTCGACTAAATCGATATCAGTAATTCAGTTTTCAAAAAACTGTTGATCCCGAATAACAAATTTGAAAGTTATATTTCCTTTCAAGACCACCTGGATTTCCCTTTGTGCAACAATGCTTTGGGCTCTTCGTCGCCTTTTTCCTCAACCGAGCCGAGCTTAAATAAAGCAGCGCCAGCGTATGGATGTGGTGCGATAGAGAGTTTATTGCAAGGCGTCACATTAATTATTCCAAGTACCGACTGCCTTCGTTGAATCGCTCACACATCCCCCCAGCTTGTTGTCAGTAAGTGTGTGCAGATGCAGATGCAGAAGTATCTCATGTTTACGGGTGTTTTGCGATATGCCGTCTCGGTATTTACATATCAGACAAGCAATCTTTATTGAGCCATGATACGTCATATGTGCGGATGGGGAGGATGCGTGTGCATAATCTTTTGCAGCCTTTGCCGTCACTCTCATCGTCCGTCGTCGTTGCCGTTGCGGGTCGTTTGCGAGATGGCGTAGCATTATCTTGCAAATAATTCATCAGCTAGGCTGCCTACATGGGGAAACGACATCAAGATTGAATGTTGTGATGCGATCTCTGATAAAATGTGACATATTTCGTTCCAGGGCACAAGAAGCGTCTTTCGATGCCTATAGTGAAAGCAGTCTGAAATGGATTACATTGCGATTCTTGCGTTCGAGATAGCAAGCGTATATCGGAAAAACAAATGAAAATTTCTTATCACATTTCACTCTACAAATCTACGGACAATATTGGTATGAAGTTAAGGGCATTTTTTGACAACCTTTTTGGAAATTAAAATAACCACATGCAACAAGCTTCATCGTACAGGGAATTCAATATCTTCATTCAAACTCAGGTCAGAGTGGCATAAAATTGATTAATGAAGGTTTGACGAGCACATGTCGAACACCCAACCGGCGGTTGTTAGATTTTCTAACAATTCTGTATAAGAATATAACAAAACCTGTATAAGAATTGGGCATATGCGAAATTGTTAGATTCTTATACAAAAAATGTAAGCTCTCAAACAAATATTGTTAGAAAAGCTTTCAAAATTACTATGTCTGAAACTTGATTATGCATATGTACAACATGTGATAGATTTAGTTCGGAAAAGGTATTGGAGGGTAACCGCCCCTTCGGTGGGGGTTGATCCCACGACCCCTGGGGTCGTGGGATCAAACCCCACCGAATCTATCACATGTTGTACATATGCATAATCAAGTTTCAGACATAGTAATTAATTTCCACTCCGGGTGGCTTAATACCCGGCATATAGGCAATTAACTTTGAATGTACTTTCAAAATTGTTAAATTTTGTATACAATACTTGTATAAGAATCTAACAATTTCGCATATGCCCAGTTCTTATACAGGTTTTGGTAGATTCTTATACAGAAATGTTAGAAAATCTAACATCCGCCGGTTGGGTGAAGGGATGGCAGAGAGTCCATCATCGATGCTACCTTCTGCAGTCCTACTTTAGCAAGGAACACGAACTGGAGAGTCTGCGAGGACTATTCGCATAGCGACCATCATATGTTCCGGTCCTATATTGTGTCGTGGCACGGCAAATGCTGGGTAAAACGCAGGGTAGAAATATTTCAGTCAATATAGTGAAAAACGTGGATCTCAGTAAAATCTGCAGTCGTCTTCATCGCCTTCGCGGTGAGTGCGACTGGGTGCAACCGAAAAATCATTTCCAACACCGACCGTTCAATTTCGCATTCAGCCACTCACAAGTCACTCTGACACGCTACTCAGTTCGCGCCTTACCGTATGACTGTGAGTGGCCCATTTAAACGCGTGGTGATTTTTTTCAATTTGCTGGGTGAATGTGTACATTTTGCTGTTGTATAAATTTCATCTTCGCGGCGCAGTGGTTGATGTGAGTTCTGTTGTTTACTTTTCTGCCTCTCTGGGAATGTGAGGCTGATTTCAAAGCAGGAAGAAAATAAAAACATGATATAAAAAAAACATCACCTTCATCCAGTGCTGCCGAAAATTTACAACCATTGGTACTTCGCGTATCTGAAGGAATAAAATACACACTTCGTTCAGTTCGGCATTTTTTTATTCTTTTGCCGATATCCGCACAGCCGAGTGCTCGGTTTGTGACTTTCTGCTGATATCTCAGCTGAAAAAGCAATTTGTTTACTGCGGCACTCAAAGGAGCCGCCGTAATCATATGTCCATTCAGCCGTTATTTCAGCTAACGAACTTTAACTGAGAGTTGCACAGCCGAGATCGGTGGAAAATTTTAAGTGTGTAGACCCCATCTCGCGGTTCTTAGCCTCTTACCCAGCAACTCCTATCCCTACCTCCCCGCGGTGCTGGCCGGGATACGAGCAACCTTAGGGAAGATCGAGTAACCAACCTCGGTGGGAACTATGGTCATATGCTGACAGGGAAGGGGGGTTTTCTCCTCTCCGGAGGTGCAAATCTTATTGAGCGTCTGTTCTCCATGTCAGGATCGGCTCACAACAGCGTCTGTTCTCCATGTTAGGGGCGGCTGATCATCGTCCGAGTGCCAGTGCCAGATACTGAGCACCATGGTCCACCGGAAATAAGGAGGAATGGTCCTCCGGAAATTTAGGGGGTTTGGTGTCAGGCCCTGCAAGCCAACCAAAAAAAACTCACGCAACGAACAATCAACAAGAGAGTACGGACCGGAACCATCGGCGAAGACCACTGCGACGAAAAGGGACTAGCGATTGGAAACTCGGTTCGTGGAACTGCAAATCTCTCAACTTCATCGGGAGCACACGCATACTCGCCGATGTGCTCAAGGACCGTGGATTCGGCATCGTAGCGCTGCAGGAGGTTTGTTGGAAGGGATCAATGGTGCGAACGTTTAGAGGTAATCATACCATCTACCAGAGCTGCGGCAACACACACGAGCTGGTAACAGCTTTCATAGTGATGGGCGATATGCAAAGGCGCGTGATCGGGTGGTGGCCGATCAATGAAAGAATGTGCAGGTTGAGGATCAAAGGCCGGTTCTTCAACTTCAGCATAATCAACGTCCATAGCCCACACTCCGGAAGCACTGATGATGATAAGGACGCATTCTACGCGCAGCTGGAACGTGAGTACGACAGCTGCCCAAGCCACGACGTCAAAATCAACATAGGAGATATGAACGCTCAGGTTGGCCAAGAGGAGGAGTTTAAACCGATGGCGGGCGGTCGCGCTGCAGCAAGGTACCCGGCAGAACGTGGAACGGTATAGACGGAAGCGGATACTATCAGAAGCTCAACGCATCTCGCAAAGGCTTCGTGCCGCGAGCCGAAATGTGCCGGTATAAGGATGGGAGCATCTTGGCGGACGAACGTGTGGTGATCGAAAGGTGGAAGCAGCACTACGAGGAACATTTGAATGGCGCTGAAAGGCAGGCAGTGAAAGTCAAGGCAGCGGAGGAGATGACTACGTCAGTTCAGCGGACGATGGAAGCCAACCAGCTCATACCCTGAGGGAAGTTAAGGATGTCATCCAACAGCTAAAGACCAATAAAGCAGCTGGTAAGGATGGTATCGGAGCTGAGCTCATCAAGATGGCCCCGGAAAAGCTGGCCACTTGCCTGCACAAACTGATAGTCAGAATCTGGGAAATCGAACAGCTACCGGAGGAGTGGAAGGAAGGGGTTATATGCCCCATGTACAAGAAAGGCGACAAACTGGAGTGTGAGAACTTTCGAGCGATCACCATCCTTAATGCCGCCTACAAAGTGATATCCCAGATCATCTTCCGTCGCCTGTCACCATTAGTGAACGAGTTCGTGGGAAGTTATCAAGCCGGCTTCGTTGACGGCCGCTCGACAACGGACCAGATCTTTACTGTTCGGCAAATCCTTCAAAAATGCCGTGAATACCAGGTCCCAACGCACCATCCGTTCGTTTATTTCAAGGCGGCATACGACAGTATAGACCGCGTAGAGCTATGGAAAATTATGGACGAGAACAGCTTCCCTGGGAAGCTTACCAGACTGATCAAAGCAACGGTGGATGGTGTGCAAAACTGTGTGAAGATTTCGGGCGAACACTCCAGTTCGTTCGAATCGCGCCGGGGACTAAGACAAGGTGATGGACTTTCGTGCCTGTTGTTCAACATTGCGCTAGAAGGTGTCATGCGGAGAGCCGGGTGTAACAGCCGGGGTACGATTTTCAACAGATCCAGTCAATTTATTTGCTTCGCGGATGACATGGACATTGTCGGCCGAACATTTGCAAAGGTGGCAGAACTGTACACCCGCCTGAAACGTGAAGCAACAAAAGTTGGACTGGTGGTGAATGCGTCAAAGACAAAGTACATGCTTGTGGGCGGAACCGAGCGCGACAGGGCCCGCCTGGGAAGCAGTGTTACGATAGACGGGGATACCTTCGAGGTGGTCGAGGAATTCGTCTACCTCGAATCCTTGCTAACGGCTGA
Organism: Armigeres subalbatus; assembly: GCF_024139115.2. Taxonomy (NCBI): domain Eukaryota; kingdom Metazoa; phylum Arthropoda; class Insecta; order Diptera; family Culicidae; genus Armigeres; species Armigeres subalbatus. Next base: position 250,973,652 of record NC_085140.1, read on the forward strand.
CAACAACGTTAGTCGTGAAATACGAAGGCGCATCATCTGTGGAAGTCGGGCCTACTACGGGCTCCAGAAGAAACTGCGGTCAAAAAAGATTCGCCACCGCACAAAATGTGTCATGTACAAGACGCTTATAAGACCGGTTGTCCTCTACGGACATGAAACATGGACAATGCTCGAGGAGGACTTGCAAGCACTCGGAGTTTTCGAGAGACGGGTGCTTAGGACCATCTTTGACGGTGTGCAAGAAGACGGTGTATGGCGGCGAAGAATGAACCATGAGCTCGCCCAACTCTACGGCGAACCCAGTACCCAGAAGGTAGCTAAAGCCGGAAGAGTACGATGGGCAGGACATGTTGCAAGAATGCCGGACAGCAACCCTGCAAATATGGAGTTCGCTTCCGATCCGGCAGGTACGAGACGGCGTGGAGCGCAGCGAGCGAGATGGGCGGACCAGGTGCAAAACGACTTGGCAAGCGTGGGGCGTATCCGAGGATGGAGAGATGCGGCCTCGAACCGTGTATTGTGGCGTCAAATTGTTGATTCAGTGTTATCTGTTTAGATGTAAACTAAATAAATGTATGAATGTGAGTGCTACAGACTGCGAGGAACGGTTAGTCCTCGCATGATTGCGATAGCCGATTCAATCAGGAAGTGGCAGTTGGCTTGGAACAGTAGTTCGAAAGGAAGGTGGACATATCGGCTCATTCCGAACCTGTCGCTGTGGATGAATAGAAAACACGGGGAAGTCAACTTCTTCCTGACACAATTCCTGTCGGGCAATGGATGTTTCAGGAAGTATTTGCACAGATTCGGACACGCAGGGTTCCCCTTTTGCCCGACCTGTCCGAACTGCGAGGAGCCACGGGAGCACGTGTTTTTCGACTGTCCTCGATTCAGGACAGAGCAAAGTGTGCCCTCAGCGGGCAGCGCTAGTAATATAAACCCCGAGAACATCGTGCAAGAAATGTTCAAGAATGAGAATACGTGGAACGAAATAGGAAGAGCGGTAACGCAAATTATGTTGTCGCTGCAGCGAAAATGGCGTGAAGACCAGAGGCAGGGTCGGATTTAGCCGGAAGGGGGGCCCGGGGCCGACAGTATGTGGGGGCCCCAAAATTTACAAAAAAGGTTGGTTTTGGTACATAAGATTTGTGGGGGCCCGGGGCCCCATAAATCCAGCCCTGACCAGAGGGTACCTGGAAGCGATCATAACAGGACGGTCGGTTACGAGGAAGCTTCCGTCGTCGGGGAACTTCCCGTCCTGGACTATCTGGATTGGTTTCCGAAAAGTCTTTGCCGCCGGGGAGCCTCTAGTCGGAGTAGGCTAGATCCATCGTCGGAGACTAGGCCGAGTAGAACGTGACGCGATGTAGCACTGGTTTTGAGTTGTCGGAGCACCATTTAACTGGACGCTATGCTCCACCGGGAATCTCTGGATCGACTTCGGCACTCGGACCGGTCACTCGCTGAAGTAAGAAAGGCCTCCAGATCTGCGCCGATCCGGAAAACACCAGAAATGTTAAAAGTGGTAAAAGTTGAATATCTATCAAGTCTTACACGGAAGCGAGTTGTCTGTTGCGAGGGAAATTCCAACGGTGATCGGGGATCAGTTGACAGCCTCGCCTTATACGAATCGGTCGCGTTTTGTCTATCCGTGAAAAAATGGGTGCAAAAAGAGAGAACACTTTGGTTATTGATTTTAGTGTTTTGCCTAAACGTCCTGATGCATCGGTGGTGCACAAATTCATGTGCGAAGAACTGAAACTGGACAGAAAGGACATGACAAATGTCCAATTTAATAATCTACGAAACTGTGTCTATGTGGAGATGGTGGATATGGATACTGCCAGAAGATATGAAACCACTCATCACCTGCTCCATCTTTTTCAATCTGGCGACAGTGTTTATAAAATACCAGTATACGTAGATGATGGTTGCGATCAATATACGTGTCCATGATTTACCACCAAAAACACCTCACTCGGTGCTGGCTGAGCACTTGCGGAAATACGGTACTATTCTCTCCATTACCAGGGAAGAGTGGAAGCATTATTTCCCTGGCCTTTACAATGGCGTTCGCGTAGTGAGAATGCAACTCACTCAACCTATTCCCTCGTACGTGACCATTGATGGCGACGTCACTTTGATCACATACCAAAAGCAACCAAAACACAAGAAGGTAAACCAAACCAATACCACGGAATCTGTGTTGGATTCCAACAATATCAGCCTACTTAACAACACGGATTTTCCGCGGTTGGATACTCCCGAACACATCGATCAAATAAATCATCAAAAGCAAACGAAACGAAATAAATCCGAACAAACCAATCAACAACGTGACGACGACGTACCTAATACCATCTCCAACAATAGCAATGCAGATCAATCAGAGAGTGAGTCTGCCGAAACACAAACGGCAAACAAGCGACGGCTGTCAGCGGATCGAAAAGAGAATACTCCAAAACGGCGAACTCGGAAGCAGCGTTGCCAGACCGGCGATGCGGAAGAAACCGAGAATGATAGCGAGTTCGAAATAAATGATCATATAGTAATAGTAAATTCACCAGTTCTCACTAGAAGTAAGAAAAAACATATGAATAATAACTAATGTGAAAATAATATTTTCCGAGACGAGCCAGCCACGGGCTGAAAGTCTCGTTAATAAAGACAAAAAATCTGAAGGGTTATGTACAAGACACGACCGCCCAACGTAAACTACGTAGAACAGTCTGGTGCATTGAGGAATGTAGTCATATTGTAAGATAATTCATTCGATTACTTATGTCACTGGTTTAGAACGAAATTACCATAACTTAAAATATAAAAAAATGTTGGATACCTTACTCAGGGGTGACGTCCGAGCCCTCACCGACAGTCTGGAGGTCGGATAACAAAATCGTTCAAAAAGGTCACTTATAATTCAGTTTTATTGTTCTCAGATACATTAAATCTATTCTACAAGCATTCTATGTAGTTGAAATAGTGACCCATTCTCACCCCCATTTGACCCGTTGTATCCCCGACGACGGTACGATATCTTAAAATTTTAACTTTAAAACCCCAAGTGGTAATAATGCTTTTCGCAATTCCAACTGTTGCATTCGACTTAGAGTAAAATTAGTAGGGATTCAGTTTCATTCCAAATTTTCGACCACTATTCTAGTTTATTTGTAATAATATATAGGTGGATATAGTGGAGTATGTTTATTAAATAATACTATTCTGAAATAAAAATAACTCACTAGCGTTACATGGTTATGATATCCCAAGCAGCACACGTTGAGCCAATCTTGTTGCAGTAACCATATTGTGAGAGAATTCGGGCATATATAAGTTACTGTGATCGATGTGTAATATGTTTGTTGCCGGGGGTGTATACTGGTGAGTGCATGTACCACGATTTAGCGATTTTACGACAGACAGAAGAATCTCTGCTCTGGCTACGGACAAACAGGTGCCTCTGTCCAAGGTAGTCAGAGCATCGAGTCATCACTGGTGGAAGAATACGAGCCTTGGACCTTTGGCAGAATCTCCGCCTTCTGTTATTTGGAGTGGCCAGGAATAGTTGGCAGAGAAGGGATAGTCGTATTGTTGAGTCCGACAAAGAAGCGCGAATCGATAAAACCCGGTTGCGCCAACTAGAAATCAACAAATACTAGCCATTTACCGTTTTGACTCAAATTCCGAACATGACTCATATTCCGAACTTTAGCTTTTAAAAGCCCATTTCAACATTATTCGTGTAATTTTCTCCACAGGAGTTTGAATTCGTTTGTTATCTTGATCCTCAGTGCGGAAAACCAATGACAGTTTTAGTTTTAGGGCGCTAAAACGTCAGTGTTCGGAATATGAGTCATATTCGGGATTTGAGTCAGAACGGTACCAAAAACCAAGCCATTCGGTTGAGATGCGCCAGAGTAGTAAACGCTGCGGACGGGAATAGGGTATTTGTGCTATTTTATTACAATCTAACTCCCACTATCTGGCAGTGGCACTATGGATAACATATTCGTGCAACCATATTATTAATATAATTGCAAGAATCTTAGATCCGGGATTTCTAGTTCTATTGTAACCTATAGCCCGTTTCAATAAAGTATGCGTTCCGAAGCTATAGCCGTATACAAGAAGCCCCGCATGATTGTACCCACAGAGTATCTGAAGTGCATTCAAACTTCCTGAATTAAAATTGAAATCTTTTGATTTTGGCGCATATTTAATAATAAACATATAATTAACAATTTGCAGTTTATGATAAAATGGCTTACCATGCTCCTAAGTTATCTTTGAATCGAACATGTTTGTTCATTTGCATTGCGATTATCGCATTATGAAATTGCATTGCCGTTGCTAACAATCGATCATCCTATCCTTGCACAAACATGCGCTTTATGTATATCGCCGACTGCGGTCACTGCTCTGGCCCTACTTTTTGTGGCAAACTGGTGCGAAGCACCGCACAAAAAGAAGAGCCCAAAAACCAACTACACTGAACGACGACCGAATGAGACTTACGTTGCGAACGGGAAAAAGAGGTGCTGCCAAAATGGTCCAATACCCTACTTTAACGTTGATAATCAAATGTTTCAATATAACTGGAAAATTGGTAGAGAGTTTCCGAGTCGATTGATATATAAATCTCAAAAATCCATCGAAATATGAATGCGCTATTAACGTTCAAAATCTTACATGATTTCGTGACGGTCTCGGATTTGGAAATTTTCATTTGTCACCCTGTATCAGAGTCTTCCCCTTAGACGTAGTTTACGTCAAAAAAAAAAGTCGGGGAACTTCCTGTCGGAGTAGGATAGATCTGCCGCCGGGGGATCATCTGAGTAGCCCGTGATTTAGCTGGGAGCTTAATGGCTTAACGAAAAAGTACAGAAAAAAGTCAAGAAAATTATGCTGGGAACCGAATGGCTCAATGTTAAGAAAAGTTCCGTTTGGGGGAGTTTTCCCTACCGGGAAGCTTCTAGTCGGAGAAAGGCAGATCCACCGCCGAGGACTATGCCGAGTAGTTCGTGACGCGTTGAATAATCGACTTTGGGTAGTCGAAGCGCTAGTGAACCGAATGCTATGCTCCACCCGGAATCTCTGGACTGACTTTGACATCCAACCGGTTTCCCGTTAAAGTGAGAAAGTACCTCGGACAATCTAGGTGAGACATTAGTGTTGGACACGCAATAAACTTCCACGGATCGTCGGTTTTCGGGGAAGCTCTCGTCGCCGGGGGACTTCCCGTCGGAGTAAGATAGATTCGCCGCCGGGGACTATCTGAGTAGGCTGCGAGCACGTCGAGAGCTAAATGGCTCAAAAATGCAGTGGTCCTGAATGACATGAGGAAGAGAGATAGTGAACGTCAAAGATCAAGAGACGCGCAAACCGAATAAAAAAATGCTTCAATGAGAAAAATGTAGTGAACTAGCTGTGCTTGCTAGAGGCTGAAGACGTGAAGTGCATAAGCACAGCCCCCCCTCCGAAGTATTGACATCCAGTAAGTCCCGGGGGAACAGGGCATGAGAAGAGAGGGTAACTCAAGTAACCTCCTGTTACTTGGGTGGGTTTAGTGGGTCCGGCGGTCCAGCCTTCTGCCCAACGCGTCAACCCCACTCCCTGAGTGATAATTTCAGGTGTCTGTATGCAGATTTGCCTTCATCTCTCTATAAAAAAATAAAAATGCACACACACACAGACATCACCTCAATTCGTGAGTCGATTGGTATATAAAACTATGGGTCTCCGGGACTCCTATAAAAAGTTCGTTTTTGGAGCGAACATATAGCCTTTACGAATACTTTGTATGCGAGAAAGGCTAAAATGGGGTCAAACTCACCATCGCCATCGGGCTCACCATCGGGCGAAAGCTTATTTCTAAAGAAGAATTCCAATCGCCTATTCTAAAAGAAGGGAAAAAATTGCTGGGAATTTTACGATCTCAAAGAACCTCGAATGAACTGAAGAATGGGGAATTTAAATTATGCATAACATCCATTATGCCTAACACACGTTATGAAAAACGTTATTATGTTTATCATTCTTATGCAAAACCTCGCACTCTACAAACTTCCCGCTTCTCCTAATGACCACCTCATCCCATCTATAATCTGGGATGAGTCTGCTCGGGATAGTGAATGTGTCCCAAATTAGTGGAAGTCAGTAAAGGGGTTCAGAAGTTATGATTAATTACGTTAATAAAATTTTCATGATCTTTTATGCGTTGACATGTTAAGCGAAAGAAATTTTTTAATATCGGTCAGAAATATGCCGAATCATTTCGAAAGACTCAAAATGAGGAAGAAGTTTACCAACCTAGTAAGTGGAAGATTTTGTTTTCATTTGAGTTACTAAACACCCAAAGAATCTTTTGTCCCATTTGAAGTTTTCCCCCACTTCACTTTGAGCTAATTCGTTTGTTTGGGCGCGCGACAGATGCTCTGAATTCTAATATGCGGCTGCACGGAAAAGCGTAACCATTTTTGCATGCTCCTAGGAGTCGTAGCTCCAACAATTTGTCAAAGATTTCAATTAACCGGCTACCCCGCTCTCCATCGCCAACAACCCCCCGCTTCGCCGATCTTGAAACATCTAATAATGCCACATATTGGCTGTTTCTACCTCACATAATACCCACAGCCTCGAGGAGCCGGAACGGAAGGCTCAAATAACTTGCCTATTAGATTTCACAGGAGGGTTTCGGGTGGCATCTCATCAAGTCGGGTACGACAGCGTCAGAAACATGCTCAACCGAGCAACTATTTAGACACCTACATAGGACAACTTGCTGCTGCGGCACATGAACCCCACCGACCTACGACAACAGTACGAATGCACGACACACGCAAGAAATATTTCTTCTGAAGCGGCTGTCGTCGTCGGGCGAGCATGCTGGAAGAAGGTTCAGCGTGTGTTGTTCTTTGAGCCACAGGAAACGCTTTCGCTTCGTTTATCAAAGCAAGAATGCGGCTCTTAGGACTGTGCTGACTCCTGCTGGCAGAGAAGAAGGATACGCATTTCTCGAATATGTGAAAATTTCCATGACTCCACCAAAGGGAGTGAAATTTAATTTTGTTCCTCTTGGGTAGGAGTTCAACAATGTTGGGCTTTAACCGAAACAATTGCTCATAATAATGAAAACAGACTATGCCGAAACTATCGTTTGTGGTATCTGAACTACATAAATCACCATCGCTAAATGAACTAAATAAATGGGCGGGTTGGCGTTGCTTTCAATTGGACACAACATGGTTAGGGTATTTAAGGGCGAATGTTAAACAGCCCATAACTAAACAACAGCAGAACAATTTAGGGTTGTTGCCCTTCGAGTCCATAACATGTACCCATATCAATAACAATTGAAGGCAAATTGCTTTGTTTCTCATTTTTATGATTTTCACCAGCAGTGAACACGCATGATAGAATTAAAAAATGACACTGATCAAGATGAAATTGTCTATTTTGCGAATACTATCGATGTACGAGCAATTGATAACAAAACAAATACCCTATGTTTAGGTTTTTTGCTCTTACGAAAATCTTTTCGTGTTTTAATCAATGGCGCTGTTGGGACACGCCAACATGCACAACAACGATAGCGGCTTCGGTTGAACTTTGTTGGCCCACTGCCAACGATAACGGCTTTATCGGTTCCTTGTTAGCCCACTGCCAACAATGGAGGATGACGAGAGGGTGGCTTACTGCCAAAACTCGAGTAGACGGATGAATCGATCCTCGATAGAACCAAAATGGCGCAGTTCTGCTGTGGAGTGTGCTAGTCGGTGTCGCTGACTAGAGAAACGAAGCTTAGCGATCCAACTCTAGCTTCAAGGCAGTCAGGGGGTTTCTTTGATGGAAACATAACTGGTCACGAATTCACTTTTTTTGTGTTTATTCCGGTAAAATTGGAAACAGACTGAGAGACGAGTTAACCGGCAAGCATAAAACCTATCGCTACAATGGTGTTGGTGAGATTCTTTATTTGGCAACAACTAAAAACATGTACACGGTACTTAAAAGCTACAATTTAATTGGGTGTTACATTTTATTCACTGATTGGCCGGCATGGGTTTATAGAAACTATTATGCTAGTGTTAGTAATTGGAAGCCGTTACCGCGGCTAGCTCGGGTTAGTAGGAAGAAAATAACATGCATAAAAGGATGGGAAGGGGAAAGGGGAATATCATCGTTGTAAAAGTGTTCTGCCTCATCGGCCATGGAACGATCGTCTGTTGTGTAGCGGTTCCCAAATTATTCGCCGTTGCGAACAGGCTCGCCGATGCAAAAAATACTGCTATGGTGGCGCACACCTTCTGGAAGAATCGAACCCACAGGAAATTCCATTAGTTGGTTTCGAGATCCGGTTTCAGTAGCCGTAGGCAGTAGGCTAGCATTTTGTTAAGTTTCATGTCGACATTATTTAGATCTGCCGCAGGAGAAACTTGATCCGTTTGAGTGCTTGAATCTTTCAACTTCTTTGAAAAAGAAACCGATGCAATTTCGTCTGAGCTCTTCTGCTTTGAACAATGCAACAATGCAGACATATTTACGGGACATGATATCTGGGAGACAACTGGAAAAACGAAAATCGTGCCTATCTGTTTATTGTCGATTGTTAGTACAAACCACATCACTTCGTCCTGATAGAATCCCCTCGTAGCTTTTCTACACTACTGGTATCTTTGTACTTGCTACACAAGATACATACTCATGCAATGGCGGGCATACAAAAGCTTTCAATTTTTCATTCCGTGCCGATAGTTCGAACGAGCCAGACGTGTGTGCTGTATCTCATCGCGGATTGTGTTCGGTAGTGCGAGTGCTATTGTGTGGTGCGTATCCTACCTACGGATCCAAGGCGATCACTGTCGGCGAGTGGAAGTAGCTGCTTCTGGCGACGCCAGTGAAGCAGGCTATTGTTACTGCTGCTACCTACAGCAGCAGCCGCAGATAAGTGGCAAAGATTGTTGTATTGTTCTCCCACAGAGTGGGTCTGATTAGAATAGTTTGAATTAGTTTTTTTTATTAGTTTTTTTTTCTAATTAGTTAATAGTTATTAGTTCTTAGCTTGTAATAACTATACTTCCAACACCTTGCGAGGTGATAATGGAGGCGGAGACTGCGGAGGGCAGTGGGCCTCCCAAAGATGGTGGTCGCACACGATTCTACCATGCATCTTCTCCTGGGCCTTGGGTTGTTTACTTTCGGCAGAAAGTGAAAAGCCTAGATTTTCTCGGCATTAAGCGAGATTTGACGCGTCGTTTTCCGAAAACTGATTTCCATCAGGTAAATCGGAACAAACTACGCATAACCGCACCTACATACAAGGATGCAAACGAAATCGCTAAAGACAAAGCCTACAATGTTGAATATTTGGTTTATGTCCCCTCGCGGGAGGTCGAAATCGAAGGTGTGATCAACGCAGCGAGGCTGACTTGCAAGGATGTACTTGCGGGAAAAGGCCGCTTAAAGAATGCAATGGAGTCTACTGTGGATATTCTGGATTGCAAGGAGTTGCATTCAGCTGCCATGATAGATGGTAAAAAAGTGTATTCTAAGTCAGGTTCGCTTCGGGTGACGTTCGCCGGTTCGATTATGTAGATTTTGAAAATATGTTATTTCCGGTGCGTCTTTTGGTGCCGAAGGTGTTCAATTGTACCAACTGCAAACAGTTGTGGTACACTGCCGAGTTTTGCGGCAACAAGTCCCGTTGTGGTAAATGTTTTGAAAAGCCTAGGATGGAGTCCTGTCAACAACAAGCTACAAAGTGCGCTTATTGTGGCATGGATCCTCCCCATGGTTTGCAAGAATGCGCAGTGTACAAAAAGCGCACCCAAAAGTGAAGCGCTCGTTGGTACAGCGCTCCAAGCAGTCGTATGCGGAAATGGTCAAGTCGCAAGACACATCCGCCACAACCACAGCCATGGCTGCTATTGCAGCTGCCTTTCGAGTAAGCGATTACTACGATTCTATTGCCTCTGAGGAATTGGTCTCCGACGCAGTTGATAAGGATGATTCTTCCGAGGTCCCCGTGCCCGAATAGAGGAAGCAACCGTCTTCCCCGGGATCGCGCCGTAAGAGAACAAAAGTCATCCATAAAAGCTTGCCAAAATCTGAAGGTAATGGGGGATTATTTAAAATCCCGAAGCAATCTGTCTTCACTGCTCCTTTGGATCCTAGTTGCAGCAAGACATTCCCGCCATTGCCTAAAACTGATGTTTCCAAGAAACATCCGGTTAGGAGAATCAATGAAAGAAAAAATGTAATTCGCACTTCCAGAAAAAATATTCCGTCCAAGCGAGGATTGATCTCCTTTAAGAGCCAGTTCGCGAGAAGCGCGACCCCCTCTTGTATCGATATTCTCCGATTTGGATGAACTTTTCAGGGTTTGTTCATATATGTAAGAGAAGACATTTTGCAAAATTTCAGATTTTTTCATTGAGGGGAAGTGGGGTAAAACGGCCCTTCAAAAATTATTGTTTGAAAATCGCCAAAACCAAAAAAATGCAATAACTTTGGCAATGAGTGACCGATTTTGTTTAAATTTTGCACGCTTTTTCTATTCAATTAGTACTTTATACCAAGTGGTTAGTATGGTTATAAAGTTGTTTACTTTAGGAGAAAATAGACTTTTTCGATAAAAAATGGTCGTTTTTCCAAAGGGAATATTTTCCACCAACAGATCTAGGATAAAAAACTAAACCCGTAAGGCAATTAAGGAACTAAAGAGCTTTCATCTCATATATAATTTAGAAGCGCCAACTCAAGAATTTCTAAGAAAATCGCAATTTGCTGCAACACTGTTTATTCAAAAGAAAGTTCGCACACATTTCGACCCTATTTATGTTGATGTTTTCCGATCTGGTGAAAACTGTTCAAACTTTTTTGTCTAAGTAGAAAATAAAAATCAGGATTTTCCATTAGGGGAGTGTAGGGTAAAAAAGTCCTTTAGAAATAAATGTCGAAAAATACATCAATTTTTATGTGAGTTCTAGCAGAAAATACATTAAGTACAAACTGGTAGCTTGTAACGATTGTGCGGTATTCATAACTCTCTTTCATCCTTCATCATTATCAATTTAAACCAAATTTTGAATTACTAACCTTCAAACTGCTAGCTAATATTACAGAGATATAATCTAAACAAAATGTTTGACTGAATGGACTATACCAGTGCTGATCGGGTGTATATATTTTCAAGGGTTGGCCAATTTTATCTCATAGGTAATGAAATACCCTCGATTCTATGTTTACACAACTGTGTGAAAAAGACTCCAAAGTTTAACAAAGTTGCATTCATTTTGCACAATACGGGAAAAAACTTTTTTTTCTACAACGAGCTGATTTTTTTACACGGAGAGCGTAACAATGTAATGTGTATACTACTGAATAGGATAGAGTGTCAATTGTCTGACAATTTGAAAACACACCCCTCATGAAAATACTTCAAATTTTAGGATACACGTTTCTACACTCATAGATAAAGTAGGGGAACTGTTCCGATTTCCATTTCACTGTACATATATTCATCTTATCGCAAAACAGAGGAATACAGCACCAATCTTTTCGCTTCTTTTTGGTAACATGCGTGCTTACTGCTGAAAAAAATCACAAAAATAAATAACAAATCAAATACCTTTCCATTGCTTTGTTTTTGATGGGATGGAAATGGGAGCTATGAGATGAAGTGCCGAACCGTTCCCCTATATAAATTGTAGATCGCTTAATCAATTAATTAAAAGATTACCAAGCAAAATTGTTTTATTTTCGGTTTAATTTACACCACCTGAAAGTGCTTGAGTACCTTAACAAGACTGTGTAGTTGATTGTAAAAAGGATGCCTTAAATATCAGCCTTTTTCTCTTGTTTTTTTTTTCTAACCTTATATGAACATATTTCCAACCAACCATAAGGTGTGGTTTGCTAGTAGTACTTGGGTAGTAACAGCTTGCAATACTTTTTGAGAATCTATCTATTGATTTTTTTTTTACCAAGGAATAGACTACCGTGTTGAAGTACCGAAACAAATGTTCTCACTTCCTAATGGATGGAAGCATTGGATTTTGCTTTACGTCGTTCTTGAACAATCGTTCTTGCAATTAAGACGTCACCCATATATGGAGGAACTGGTGGGAATATATTTTGGTGGGACAAAATTTTTGAACGGGAGGACGGCGCTAAGTTTACAATACCTCCGTCGGAATATTATAGAAATGACATGACTAGATGACCAGTTCACGTTTTTTCTTAGATTGAGATATTGTGAAGGATTTAATTGTTGACAGATAAAAAACCATAAACATACTACGCTTGGAATAATTTCGAAGCAGACTAGCAAAATCACTAGATTAGTTGCCATTTTGTCGGAATAATCAAATCTAAGAAGTGTGGTTACGATTATCTTGTTTCGTAACATTATTTATATTTGGAGATCTATTTTACCCCTCTCTCTCATCCCAATATTTTGCCAAATAGTTTCATCTACATATAGAAATAAACCTTGTAAGTTTCAGCCAGACGCTGAAACATCGATGAAATGGAGTTGCGATACTCACAAACTGGCTAGCAAACAAACAGTGCAGTGTGCAGAAACTCATAATTTGATTGATTGTTCTTAAGTCGGAACACTGAAATAAGTTTCAAGTTAGAAAGAATATACGTCATGTTTTTAAACTAATGTATATTTTGCTTGAGCTCACATATAAAAATTTATAAATTTTTTACATTTTATTTTTACAAGGCTATTTTACCCAATTTACAGAAAGAATAATTGTTTTTTTTTCGCATAGCTGTAAAAGCAACTTCACTACAGGTACCCACAGTAATTGTAGCTTATTCAAAGGAAAAAGAAATAGTGTTTTTAAACTTATGTATTTTCTGCTAGAACTCACATAAATAATTGATGTATTTTTTGACATTTATTTTTAAAGGACTATTTTACCCTACACTCCCCTAATAGAAAATTCTGATTTTTAATTTCAACTTAGACAAAAAAAAGTTTGGACAGTTTTCACCAGATCGGAAAACATCAACATAAGTAGGGTCGAAATTTGTGCGAACTTTCTTTCGAATAAACAGTGTTGCAGAAAATTGCGATTTTCTTAGAAATTCTTGAGTTGGCGCTTCTAAATTATATATGAGATGAAAGCTCTTTAGTTCCTTAATTGCCTTACGGGTTTAGTTTTTTATCCTAGATCTGTTGGTGAAAAATATTCCCTTTGGAAAAACGACCATTTTTTATCGAAAAAGTCAATTTTCTCCTAAAGTAAACAACTTTATAACCATATTAACCACTTGGTATAAAGTACTAATTGAGTAGAAAAAGCGTGCAAAATTTAAACAAAATCGGTCACTCATTGCCAAAGTTATTGCATTTTTTTGGTTTTGGCGATTTTCGAACAATAATTTTTGAAGGGCCGTTTTACCCCACTTCCCCTCAATGAAACAATCTGAAAATTTGCAAAATGTCTTCTCTTACATATATGAACAAACCCTGAAAATTTCATCTAAATCGGAGAACATTGTTGCAACCTCCCTTGGAAAGGGGGTCGCGCTTCTCGCGAACTGGCTCTTAAGGACCTCGTGGACCGTTTTTTGAATTTGTTCAATATTCCGAATTCATTGAGGCCACTCATTGACCTCTTTATACCAACAGTAGAAAGTTATCTGAAGCAATTGACTGTTTCATGGCCCCTTCTTGCAGAAATTGTATCTTTCGATGGATAATACGGCCATGCAAGATACAATCACTGTGCTGCAGTGGAACTGTCATAGTCTAAAAATAAATTAGACGTGTTCAAGTTTTGATTCGCAATTCCGATTGCGATATATTTGCACTCTGTGAAACATGGCTTTCTTCTGAAGATGAAATCAACTTCCACGATTTTAATATTATTCGCCAAGATCGGGATGATCATTATGGTGGCGTTCTTTTGGGGATCAAAAGTGCTACTCCTTCTACAGAATTCCCATTCCGACTGTTAATGGCCTAGAGGTCGTCGCTTGCCAATTAAAGGTAAAGAATAAAGATCTTTGCATAGCTTCAGTGTACATTCCTCCAAATGCCTCTATTAATCGTCGACATTTTGGGAGCGCAGTCTCCCTCCTATCATCTCCAGTATTGATATTGGGTGATATGAACGCACATGGTATTGGATGGGGCGAAACGTATGACGATTATAGAGCGCCTATTTTCTATGATTTGTGTGACGATTTCAATTTGAATATTTTGAACACTGGTGAAGTAACTCGAATAGGACCAAATGGTCAACAAAGCCGTATTGATCTGTCTTTATGTTCAAATTCACTATCATTAGATTGCACGTGGAAGGTAATTCAAGATCCCCATGGTAGTGACCATATGCCGATAGTCACCACAATTAAGAGTGGCTATCAACAATCTGAGCCAGTTAATGTTCCTTTCGATCTCGAGCGATTCCAAGCAACAGCATCAAAATTTAAGAAAATTTTTAATTCATGATTTTCTATTGAGTTGAAACTTTGCACAGTTTTTCAATTTCATCTAAATCGTCATTTTTCGATATCAAATCTTCATATTGAGTCACGACTAACTTTTCAAAAGGGTGTATGTTAAAATGGTTCAAAAATATTTAAAAAGCTGCACAGCAAAAACGGAATGTTCGATTGTTATGATTTTTTCAGCAAAGTTAGACAACTAAATGGTGATTCTTAAGAAAATGTGCACAGTAAAAAAATTTTTTTTGCCTTTAAAGATATCATTTTTGTCACAAAAACTCAAATATCTCAAAACCCTATCTTTTTACGAACATAATTTTTTTAGGGAAAACGGTCCATTATATTAGCTATCTACCATAAAAAATTGGTGATGGTAAACTAATAAACAAAAAAGTTATGACATTTCAAACATTTCACAATTTTCACACATAGTAAACAAAAAAAAATTCCGTGTATTTTTTTTTCAAGAATCGCAGTTTGATGCTGATTTTATTGTTAAGGGCCTTGCGTGAGTTAAACAAGTTGTTTGTATGATATTCGATATTTATGTATTCATCGATATTATGTATATTATATGTATAAATATTATATGTATAAATAAATAAAAATGAATTAATATTATCCTAAGTATTAAATTAAATGTGGCAGTTACACAATGTTGTTATAGAAACTCTAAGAGTTTTGGGTTTGAATTTTGGTATGGGTTATGATATCATGAAAACAGTTTATTAATACTTATTTTTTATTTATTTTTATTCAAATTTTTTAAAATATCGTACACTTTTGAATTATTATCAGCACAGTTTGAGTATAGTTTTGCTTTAATTTTATTTTCCGACAATGGAATGAAACAGTGAAATTTTTGGGTTCCTTGTATCGTTTTCGCGTTATTAAATTGCTCGCTGAGCTCTGAAGCCTTTATTTCGTACTCTTCAGTAGTAGTAAAACAAAATGATAATTTGGTTAAATCTTTTTCTTTTCTACGATTTGCCCAATCAAAAAGTTCTTTCGCAGTTTTAATTGGATGCTCACGTTCTTTGGCTAAACTTGCTCTTGTGGCCATGCGCTTTATTGTTCCTCCAATAGCATCACAAGGACCTTTGCCATGTGATGTAGCAAAAAATGCCATTCTGCATCAATTCCGTACATTGATTTAAATTGACATAGGCTCGAAAAATTCTTACGATTTTTGTACTGCGACGCTGCTCCATCAGACATGAAATATATCTTTTTGACTTCTTTATGCTTATAAACGCGTAAAAAGTTAATCATTTTTTCAATGAACAAGTTTACGGATACTGAATCGTGTCTTAAATCTTCGGAAATTATAATAAAACTTAAGTGTTCAATTTGCGTACTTCCATTAAAATAAATAACGAATGGATGAATTGTAGCTTGTTGTACGTTCCAGTGATGGGACTGCACTTCATCTTGCAATACAAAGCTGTAATTTTCAGAAAAATCACAAATGACTAAAAATTCACCATTTTGTAATGTATTTTTCGTATTTTTAAAAAGCTGGATTGTTCTGTTTTAATGAAATCGTGAGGGATTAAACTTTCTAATTTCAAGCAAAAATATGACACAAACTCATCTACAGGTTTTACAATAGTTTCTAGGTCACACCTATCCGTGGTCACCCATTGCTCAAATGATAACTGATCAATATATTTTTCTTCAAACTCAGCGAATAAAGTATTTTCCAATATATGAAGAACCTGGACAATCCCAACAAGATCGTAGATAGCAATTTAATGTTGTATTTTCACACAAAAGACTACCAGTTAAAATTTTGATATCCTTTGTTAAATTGATTCTTTTCAAACTATGTAAAATAAGATTAATATTCTCATGGGTTGTGCACACACACACACATTATGTATTCCTGAATTGTAAAGAAGCTTGCATTGCCTTGGCCGAAGGCTTGCAAATGAGGAAAACCTATTTTAATATTATCGTGAATTTCCTTGAAGCGTGTGTACGCTTCTTTCAAAATCGTCATCATTAATCGTTTTGGATTGCTTGACGCTTTCCATCTTTTTACTGATACATAATCTTTTTGACCAGGCATAGCTCGACTTACTTCATCATCTTCAAAATATTGAACTACTATTTCTTTTGTCTCATCTGTTAATGCAGTACTAGACCTAGTATTTTTGGTTGAAAGACAGTTATTCTTCAATTGTTTTGCCTCTTTTACTGTATTTCTATTGGTTTTGAACTCATCAATGGCATCCTGAATAGACCACGAACTTGGCAGCATCGACAAAATCAATAATTTTTCTTTCCTTGTCGTGGCTGCATTCGAGAACCTTTCCTTCATATTTATAATTACCTCATCGTAGTCTGTATTTTCCACATCATCAGGTCCTAATTTGAAGAGGTTTCTTCGTACAGCTTCGTTTATTTCACGGTATTTTTTCTCCGGGTAATAAACGTAGTCCATCTTACTCCATTTAATCGTCACTTTTATCCCAGCTATGCCCTCGTTAAAGCGTTCGATGTTGACCTTTTGGATACACTCATCTTCCGATTGATTTGTTGAAACAGATTTCGCTGATGGTACGGTGGCAAGGCTCTCAGCACTTAATACTTCTGGTAATTCCTCAGTTGTTGTCGATACATCTGGCAATTCCTCAGTTGCTGTCGTTTTCGAACTTCCTGCGCTCTGCTCAACCGATGATATACAGATTGCTCTTTTGTCAACGTTTAGACGGCAGGACGTGCAAATGCGTAAATTTGTATTCAATGTGGACATTGGAGCATAACCAGTCGCTTTCAGTTTATCTATGGTGCTTTCGGTGAGATTTCGTAACTCTTTTGAACACTTTTTCCATCAAACGGCCTACAACAGTTGAGAAAGCGGCTACTCATGTTGTTCGTAATATTTCAATAAACAAAATCACTTTTAAGTTTTTACTGACTAGTTTGGTGTCATTTGCTTGACTGAAGAAAAAAATTACTATAAGATCTTTAACAACCTTAGTAGTAGTAATTTTTTTGCTTTTTCGTGAGCATTGCCATGGTATGTACCTATCATGCATTTGTTGTTGTTGAAGATACCCGTTTCCTCCCGATCATAAAGTCTATTCTCTAAGAGGTATATTTTTTGCAGGTAAACTATAGACGTACACGTGTATATAAATCTTTGATTTTGCAGCTTTTGTCTTAAAAATAACATTTCTGATATGTTTCTATCAACGTTATTATCAACAGGTTTCAACACTATTAAAAGAATTTTTCGCCAGTCACGTGCAATGAAAATTATGACACTATCAATACTTTTGATCACAACAGTGGATCGTGTCTAAGTTTCTTATAGATGCTATGAATAATTAAATCAAAATATCATGAAAACAACTTGTTTAAATCACGTCCCTTAACAATAAAATCTGCATCAAACTGCAATTCTCGAAATAACTTACACAGAAAAAAATTTTTTTTTACTAAATGTGAAAATTGTGAAATTTTTGAAATGTCATAACTTTTTTGTTTATTAGTTTACCATCACCAAATTTTTATGGTAGATAGCTAATATAATGGACCGTTTTCCCTAAAAAAATTACGTTCGAAAAAAGATAGGGTTTTGAGATATTTGAGTTTTTGTGACAAAAATGATATTTTTAAAGGCAAAAAAATTTTTTTTTTTACTGTGCACATTTTCTTAAAATAACCTTTTAGTTGTCTAACTTTGCTGAAAAAATCATAACAATCGAACATTCCGTTTTTGCTGTGCAGCTTTTTAAATATTTTTGAACCATTTTCACATACACCCTTTTGAAAAGTTAGTCGTGACTCAATATGAAGATTTGATATCGAAAAATGACTATTTAGATGAAATTGAAAAACTGTGCAGAGTTTCAAATATTTTCGAAATGGTCGCTCAGGATCGACTGACATGCCCCCGTGGAATGCCTCTCTCACGAAGAACATTGACTGGCAAAAATTTGCATCGGCGGTAAATATTGGTATTGAATCAACTGATACTCTTCCCCCTTTAGATGAATATCGATTCCTTACTGAGTTGATTCAAAAAAGCGCACTAGAAGCTCAGAAACGACGCGTTCCAAGTACATCTGTCATCAGAAGACCAGCCACTCCTGGATGGGATGATGAATGTACTAAGTTGTATTCTGAGAAATCTGATGCCTTCAAGGCCTTCCGTAAACACGGAAGGTCAGAGCTTTTTGAGGCTCGAAAGAAAACTCAAAAATCTTCTCAAGGCAAAAAAACGTAGCTACTGGCGACGTTTTGTCGAGGGACTATCACGAGAAACCTCAATGACAACACTTTGGAAAACGGCTCGCAACATGCGGAACCGCATTTCCACCAACGAGAGTGAAGAATACTCCAATCGATGGATATTCAACTTCGCAAAAAAGGTCTGCCCAGATTCCTGGTACCGCTATTTCGAGAATCAGTCACTGATCCCGGTTCATTGGGTGGACCATTCACAATGCTGGAACTTTCTATGTCTCTTCTTTCATCGAATAACTCTGCTCCGGGATGCGATAACATCAAATTCAATCTTCTTAAAAACCTCCCAGATATCGCAAAAAGACGATTACTTGACCTGTACAACTGTTTCATGGAGTACAACATTGTGCCACCTGAATGGCGACAGGTCAAAGTAATAGCTATTCAAAAGCCTGGGAAACCAGCGTCTAATCAAAATTCATACCGACCGATTGCCATGCTATCATGCATGAGAAAATTATTGGAGAAAATGATCCTTTCAAGAGTCGACCATTGGGTCGAAGAAAATGCATTGCTTTCAAATACTCAGTTTGGATTTAGAAAAGGGAAAGGAACAAACGATTGTTTAGCGTTGCTTTCTTCAGATATACAACTGGCCTTTGCGCACAAGGAGCAATTGGCTTCAGTATTCTTGGACATTAAGGGCGCTTTTGATTCAGTTTCCATAGAAGTACTGTCAGACAATCTGCACAGTAATGGATTACCCGTTATTTTGAATAATTTCTTGTACAATTTGTTGTCAGAAAAACAAATGAACTTCACACTCGGCACTCTGACAACTTCCAGAAATAGCTACATGGGCCTTCCCCAAGGTTCATGTTTAAGTCCCTTGCTTTATAATTTCTATGTCAAAGATATTGACAATTGTTTGGAAGGACAATGCACGCTGAGACAACTTGCAGATGATGCCGTGGTCTCTTTAAGAGGTCCATGTGCAGCTGTCTTGCAAGGACCATTGCAAAGTACCCTAGATAATCTGAATGTTTGGGCCAGACATCTAGGGATCGAGTTTTCACCGCTAAAAACTCAGTTGGTTGTGTTTACTAGGAAGCGGTACCCTGCTCAACTGAAACTAAAGCTGTTGAATGATGACATCAACCAATCTTTATCTTCTAAATACCTTGGGGTCGTGTTTGATTCTAAATGTACTTGGAAACTCCATTTTGAGTATTTGATACAAAAATGCCGGAAAAGGATCAATTTTCTACGTTCTATCTCCGGAACATGGTGGGGTGCTCACCCGGAAGATCTCATCAAACTCTATAGAACGACTATTCTCTCTGTTTTAGAGTATGGCTCCTTCTGCTTCCTCTCAGCAGCTGATTGCCACCTGATCAAATTGGAACTAATTCAGTATCGTTGTTTGCGTATTGCCCTTGGCTGCATGCATTCAACGCATAACATGAGCCTGGAGGTGCTTGCTGGAGTCACTCCTTTAAAGCACCGTTACTGGGAGCTCTCGCTTAGAATACTCATTAAATGTGGAGCAAGTAACACACTTGTTCTAGATAACTTCGATAATATGCTTGAACTAACTTGTCGTTCAAGATTCCTGAGAGTTTATCTCAACTACATATCATCAGATCTTTGTCTTCCGTGTTATAATCCCCTCGAGTTCACTTCACCAACGACAGTTCCTCAATTGTATACGATCTGTCCATGAAACATGCGATTCAAGGAATACCAGATCATCTTCGACAAATATCTATTCCCTCCCTTTTTCTGAAAAATATGAACATGTCAATTGCAACAACAGATATTTCACTGATGGTTCTCGCATCAACGGATCCACTGGCTTCGGTGTTTTCAATGTAACTTCAACCACCTTCCGAAAACTTCAGGAACCGTGTTCGGTTTATGTTGCTGAGCTGGCAGCAATTAACTTCGCTTTGGGGATAATTTCCAATCAGCCCGTAGACCATTATTTCATCTTCTCGGATAGTCTTAGTTCTATCGAGGCACTCCGGTCGATGAAACCTGTTAAGCACGCATCTTACTTTCTTACAAACATAAGAGAGCAGATGCGTGTTTTGGTCGAAAGATCATTCAAGATTACCTTTGTTTGGGTCCCATCTCACTGCTCAATCTACGGCAATGAGAAGGCAGACTCGCTGGCAAAGGTGGGCGCACAGGAAGGTGAGGTTTATGATAGACAATTCTCGAGTAACGAGTTTTTCCCATTAGTCCGTCAGAGTACTCTTTAAAGTTGGCAAAGGAATTGGACACACAATGAACTCGGACGGTGGCTATTTTCCATAGTTCCAAAAGTTTCTGGGCGAGCGTGGTTCAGAGGTGAGGACTTAAGTCGAGGCTTCATTCGCGTGATGTCGAGACTTATGTCTAATCACTATTCACTAAACGCACATCTGTACAGAATAAACCTTGTCGATAGCAACTTATGTAGGTGCGGAGCCGGTTATGATGACATCGATCACGTAGTTTGGTTCTGCTCGGAAAATGACGCCTCCAGAGAGCGACTATTGGATACCCTAGTGGCCCGAGGTAAACAACCCTTCAGGGAAATTCGAGGTGTTTTGGGGGATCGTGATGCGGTCTATATGCAGGCCATTTATAGTTTCATTTGTGATTCTGACATCAAAATCTAATTTTTTTTTCTTCTTCTGTCAAAGTTTTTTTTTGTACTGTCTCTGTCTCTATGTTCCGTAGATCTCCGTTACTCAGGCCATCCGGAAGACGCTCCCAGTAGAACCAATCCTCGAGCACGACGACACGCCACATCGTCCCTTACGCCAAATGCCCGGATCAGCAGCCGAAATTCCTTGATTCCGAATCCTAAGCCTCGTCCATCCTTTAATATTGTAAACTAACCTCGAGTCACCACGAGTACGCTGGCTCCTATCCCTCTCTTACTAACTGAAAAAATGACATTGATTGTATATATCACAAAGAAATATGGCTCCGTAAAGTGTTATACACGCCTGAGCCTACCAAATAAACGAACTTGGAAAAAAAAAGCTTTCAATTAATAACTGAGGAAATGCTAATAGAATACTAATTTGAAAAGCAGGCCAAGTTCTAGTTGGAATGTAGAGCCATTGAAGAATAAGAGGAAGAAGAAGAAGAAGACGTTACATTAGAGCTAGCCATTAGTTCGTCTAATACGATACGAAATCACTTTGAAAGGGCTGTCCTTTGAACACATATGTTGCTTTCTTATGTTTTCTAAATGCTTTCTTAAAAGCTTATATATTATTAATATCGTTTTGAAGTTTCGGAAGTAAATCTATATTTTGTTTCAACCCGATATGGACATTTCGAAAGTTTTGTTTCGCTTACCCTTACCAGTAAAGAGCCACGCACAATAGATACCTTTGCGTACGTTTTGACAGTTTTTACATGGGAAAAACTGTCCAAATTTATGCAAACGTATTTATTGTGCGCGACTCGACGACACTATCCATAATTCCATTACCCATAATGCCATTACTCCTAAATATTCTTCTTCTTCTTCTTCTTTAATGGCTCTACATTCCAACTGGAACTTGGCCTGCTTTTCAAATTAGTATTCTATTAGCATTTCTTCTGTTATTAATTGAAAACTTTTCTATCCGACATTGCATGAGTACGTATCTTGTGTGGCAAATACAATGGATACACTATGCCCAGGGTGTCGAGAATGTTTCCCACCCGAAAACACCCTAGACCGGACCGAGAATCGAACTCGCCATCTCCGTATTGGCAATCCTACTACTGGGAGACCCCTAAGTCCACTACCCCAATTGCCATGGCCCACAATGAGTAACTAGCCCGAATTCAATTAACCCGAATGGGACACTACCCCGAATGAGCCACTACTACCCCGAATTAGTTATTATCTCGAGTTTATACTTCATTTCAATACAAAAATGTTTTCATAATGACAGTTAATTAGAATTCAGATGAATGATTAATAATTGTTTTACGTACTAATCAATAGCAGGGCGACTCCAGTCAAGTAATCTAAACAGTTTTTACGATAATCTTGATCGTAACTCCGTACCAGTTTTTCGCACTGATTTTCCTTCATCACTTCCTTCTTGTGTCTTTTTTTACATGGTTCATCTTGTAGGACTCGCAAGTACTAACGTTAGCATTTCGTTCTTCAAACTGGAACTTCTTCAATACAGTATAGCACGAAGGATTCTCGTTTTGTAGAATTCCATTCCACTTCGTGTGCCACCCTATTATGCAACACGTTCTCATATACAGACCAAATAATTCGAGGAAATTTCGGTCCACCTCGTTTTTGACGTAAACTACGTCTAAGGGTGTAAAATGAAAATTTCAAAATTGGGGACCGTCACGAAATTATGTAAGATTTGTAACATTAATAGGTCCTTTATCTTTCAATGGGTTTTAAAGTTTTATACAACAATCGATTCGCAAGCTCTCCACCAATTTGCCAGTACTATTGAATCTTTTGAGTATCAACGCTAACTATTGAAAATTTTAGTTCTTTCAAACATCATGCATCTCCTATGCAGTGCAATCCAATCCTTGGTAATTGCCTACTTTTAGGGTATTATCAATTGCTGAACTGGGGTGTATGAATGGGGTGGCCCAGCTGCTAGACAGTGGGCTCCCTACTCCCTCACAGAGTTGGAGGTGCTGCTAAACATGGGTAGTAGTGTCGGTGGGATAGTTCCTTCTCTTCGATATAGAGCGAAATAAGTGGTTCAGTGTACTATATTTGGTTTTACGTAGTTTACGTCGAGCGGTCGTGTCTTGTATATAACCCCAACATTTTTTTAACATTAAACTCATCCAAACAACGAAAACAGATTTTTCAGTGCGCTGGGGCATCGCCTTTGAAGCTTGTCGAAAGCCATTGGTATATCTTGCGCTGGCAAGAAAGTCAAGGCGACAAACTGCCTAAATGACAAGCCGATCAACTCCCGTATTCACGTTGCAGCCCAAGCTTTTTCATTTTCCGGAATAAACTTTGGTTCAAATGGAAAAAGCAACAATGTAAGGAAGCCGAAGGACATAATACTTTGGCAGCATTCATTTCTGCTGGCTCAAAATCGGTTAAAATCATTTGGGTCTCTAGATCAAGAAACGGTATATGTCGATTCGTTTTTCTTAGGCAACAGCATAAATACGATGGGAACAAATCTCGTTGCCGCTTGAACAAAATTTGCATGAATCGTGAATATTTGGGTGAAGGTACGTGGAGCTCATCCATCCATAATTCAAATTGTAGCCTACGACAAAAGCTACAACTGTCTTACTGATGAAAAATAATCACCGTTACTTCATCACTTTTAACTGCGCTTTGAAGAAAAGGTTCATCATCAATAGTGGATCGGAATCTAAAGTCAATTTCGTCAAAGTCATCAATGTATTTTGGGTCTTTTCTGCGACGTTGAATTATTTTGTGCTGGACTCTGCGACTTTGTGTTGTACCTGTGAAATATTTCGAAATTGAAATCAATTTAATGTTATTTTTACTAGAAAAAATAAGATGCATTGCACAAATACTTCTGGTAGTGTGTAGAGCCGGAAACCTAAGGCATGATTTTTTCAGGCTTGTCCGTTGTTTCGACAGCTCGATTCATTGGCTATGCACTCTCAGAGCTATGGCAGCTAATGCACGAAAACGGATTTCCGGATAAACTGATACGGTTGATCAAGGCGATGATGGATCGGGTGAAGTGCGTAGTTCGAGTTTCAGGGGCATTCTAGAGTCCCTTCGAAACGCGCAGAGAGTTACGGTAAGGTCTTTCGTGTCTGCTATTCGACATCGCTTTTTAGGGAGTAATACGAAGGGCAAGGATTTACACGAGTGGTACGATTTTCACGATGTCAGTCCAGTTATTTGGTTTCGCCGACGATATTGATATTATCGCACGTAACTTTGATAGGAAGGAGGAAGCCTACATCAGACTGAAAAGCGAAGCTAAACGGATTGGACTAGTCATCAATACGTCGAAGACGAAGTACATGATAGTAAGAGGCTCCAGAGAGGACAACGTAAGCCACCCACCACGAGTTTGTATCGGTGGTGACGAAATCGAGGTGGTTGAAGAATTCGTGTACTTGGGCTCACTGGTGACCTCCGATAACGATACCACCAGAGAAATTCGAAGACGCATCATGGCAGAAAATCGTACGTACTTTGGACTCCGCAAAACGCTCCGATCGAATAGAGTTCACCGCCGTACCAAACTGACTATCTACAAAACGCTCATTAGACAGGTAGTTCTCTACGGACACGAAACCTGGACAATGCTCGTGGAGGACCAACGCGTACTGGGAGTTTTTGAACGGAAAGTGCTGCGTATCATCTATAGTGAGGTGCAGATGGCGGATAGTACGTGGAGGAGGCGAATGAACCACGAGTTGCATCAGCTGGTAGGAGAACCATCCATCGTTCACATCGCGAAAATCGGAAGACTACGGTGGGCAGGGCATGTACCCAGAATGTCGGACAGTAATCCGGTGAAAATAATTCTCGACAACGATCCGACAGGGAACAAGAAGGCAAGGTGCACAGCGGGCAAGGTGGATCGATCAGGTGGAGGACGATTTGCGGACCCTCCGCAGACTGCGTGGTTGGCCAAGTTTAGCCATAGACCGAGCTGAATGGAGAAGACATGTATGTGCAGCACAGGCCACTCCGGCCTTAGTCTGGTAATAAATAAAAAAAATTTCGCTTCTACTTGATTGTAGATCTGACGTCCTAAACTCAAGAACGTTTTGGATGGCCTTCAGAGTATTGAAATGCAGAAAGATTGGTATAACGTTTCTTGGCACTTATCAAAGGATCTGTTGGGAAGGGTTTTGATAGCCGAAGAAAACATATTGGAGGCCGTTGTTGCGTAGGTCTTACGAGACAAACTTCAGAACATTTAGCGTATTCTCGAATGTCATTATTGGGCACGCAGGATTTTTTTCAATAAGTCATTTGATTTCTTTGAACTGGGCAGGATGACCTGAGCTTGATTTGAAACAAGCATTGTGCTTCTACTTGATTGTAGATCTGACGACCTGAACTCAAGGACGTTTTGGATGGCCTTCAGTGTATCGAAATGCAGATAGATTGGCATAACGTTTCTTGGCAGGTATCTAAGGATCTGTTGGGAAGGGTTTTGATAGCTGCCGAAAACATGTTCGAGGCCTTTGTTGCGTAGATCTTACGAGCCGCACTTCATAACATTTCGCGCATTCAAGAATGTCACAATGAGGCACGCAGAAAAATTTCCCATGAGTCATTTGATATCTATGAACTAAGTAGGATGTACTCTGAGTATTTTTATGTGCACATTACCTTTCGCTTCTATGGTAGAATTCAAGACCTGAACTCATGGATAATTTGGATGAACTGGAATGCTGGAAACTGAAAAATAGTATCTTCAACACATAAAATTGATAACATATATGTCTACAGTTTTTTGTGATACTTTTCTCTCTTATCTGGCACAATTTGGTTCATTTCGTGATCAGATTTTAATAAATATGACCATAACACTTCGATCAGGAATATGGCTTTCAATATCGGTAATAACAGTAATCAGATAACTTGGAAACGTTCAGAATCACTTCGACTTGATATATTTCATGTACTGATACTTGATGGGCTACAGCTCTTCGATGAACCTACGCCGAATGGAGTATCCTTCTCCACTGGACTCGATCCTGGGCCAATCGCTTCCAGTCGCCCTGAACATTGAGCGCCCTCAGGTCCTCTTCAACTGCAAAAAAGCCATTGTGTACGCGGCCTTCCACGAAGCCTGCGGCCTCTTCCGGGTTCTCTACTAAATATTATCTTCGCTTGACGTTCTTCCGGCATACGAACAACGTGACCAGCCCACCGTAGTCTGCCGTGTTTTATAAGCTTAATAATATCCAGCCCTTTATACACCTGGTACAATTCATGATTCATGCGACGCCGCCAGATACCGTTCTCCTGTTTACCGCCGAGTATTGTGCGCAGCACCTTACGCTCAAACCCTCCGAAAGCTCTCCGATCAGCCTTCTTTAACGTCCATGTCTCATGGCCGTATAAAGCCACCGAAAAAATCAGAGTAGTATACAGCGCGAGTTTTGTTTTCGTTTGCAGACTACGGGACTTAAGCTGGTTACGAAGTCCGTAATAAGCCCTATTTGCAGCTGCAATACGCCTTTTCACCTCGCGGGTAACATCATTATCGCACGTCACTAATGTTCCAAGATACACAAATTCTTCCACCACTTCAAATTTTTCACCATCCAGCACCATTTTGCTACCACCACCACTAATGAACCCACGTTGATTGCCAGCGACCATGTACTTTGTTTTGCTGGTATTGATCGTGAGTCCAATCCTCGCTGTCTCCCTCTTGAAAGGCACAAAAGCCTCTTCCACGGCACGGCGATCAATTCCGATAATATCGATATCGTCCGCAAAACCCAGGAGCATATGCGATTTTGTGATAATGGTACCGCTTCTTTGCACACCAGCTCTCCTAATCGCTCCCTCGAGCGCTATATTGAGCAGTAGGTTCGAGAGTGCATCACCCTGCTTTAATCCATCTAAGGTAACAAATGACGTCGATATTTCATCCGCAACCCTTACATTTGATTTCAATCTGTCCAACGTTATACGAATCAGCCGTATCAGTTTCGCCGGAAAACCATGTTCAAGCTTAATTTGCCATAATTCATTCCGTTTCACTGAATCGTACGCCGCCTTGAAATCAATAAACAGATGATGTGTCTGCAAGTTGTACTCCCGGAATTTATCAAGGATTTGTCTCAGGGTAAATATTTGATCCGTCGTTGATCGGCCCTCACGAAAACCTGCTTGGTATTCACCGACGAAGGACTTTTCAAGCGGTCTCAATCTGTTGAACAGAATACGGGACATAATTTTGTACGCCGAATTAAGGAGGATTATTTCTCGATAATTGGCGCACTCCAGTCTGTGCCCTTTCTTAAATAGAGGGCAAATGAGGCCGTCCAACCAGCTAGCAGACATTTCCTCGTCTTCCCATATTTTCTCGGAGATGGCTTTTCAGTCTTGACAAAATCAAAACACTGTTATTTAATCTTGTCCAACGTTTCGGTCCGTTTGGGACCTTCCTCAGGGACTCTAAAAGTATTTATTTGAACTTTGTAATTATTTCTAGTTAAGCATTTTTTGATTTAATTTTTACCAATTCTTACAGGTTTATCCTCAACTGTGGTTCTGCTGAACCATTGATTGTCATGAGGTCAGGATTTCTGTTTTATAATAACATTTTCGATTAATATTCATTTTACCCAGACAGTATTTCCTCCAGTGTACTTACTCCCACATAAACGAGAACGGTTCGAGCACCGCGTTTATGGTAAAACCCTTTCCGTTTATCGTTCGTTGGGATTCAGTGACTGGCACAATATCGATCACCATTGCTTTCTACGATCTTCGGTGTATACTGGTGTGCGTGTGTTTTAACCCCTGCCTCATGTGTAGATGTGTGTGTATGTTTTTATAAATTTCTGGTTTGTTTGTTTTGATCAGATGGTTTCGCGTTTTGGTTATTCTTAAGCCAATGTAGAACTCCTGCATAAGCTACATGTAGATTGTCCGTATCCGTTCGTTTGTTGATTGAGTTTTGTGTATTGTGTATGTGACAGCTTTCGAGTATTGGAAGATTTTTCGGTTTGTTTGTTGTGTCCAGTATTTTCGTCTCGGTGAGCTTGAATGTATGTTCCTCTCTGGCTGCATGGTTGACATCTACACATGAGGCAGGGGTTAAAACACACGCACACCAGTATACACCGAAGATCGTAGAAAGCAATGGTGATCGATCTTGTGCCAGGCACTGAATTCCAACGAACGATAAACGGAAAGGGTTTTACCATAAACGCGGTGCTCGAACCGTTCTCGTTTATGTGGGAGTAAGTACACTTGAGGAAATACTGTCTGGGTAAAATGAATATTTATCGAAAATGTTATTATAAAACAGAAATCCTGACCTCATGACAATCAATGGTTCAGCAGAACCACAGTTGAGGATAAACCTGTAAGAATTGGTAAAAATTAAATCAAAAAATGCTTAACTAGAAATAATTACAAAGTTCAAATAAATACTTTTAGAGTCCCTGAGGAAGGTCCCAAACGGACCGAAACGTTGGACAAGATTAAATAACAGTGTTTTGATTTTGTCAAGACTGAAAAGCCATCTCCGAGTCATTAAACTACAGTCGAAATTAATAGTTCCCATATTTTCGACATAATATGGTGCAGAACTTCATAAAGCTGCTCACTGCCGTGTTTGAGAAGTTCAGCCGGGACCTGGTCCTTCCCCGCAGCCTTATTGTTTTTCAGCTCTTTAACAGCTTTTTTAACCCTTTTGTTACCGACAGGGTACCCGGGTACCTTTTTCGTTTTCAAGTGAAATTTATTTAGGGTTCTAAACATCGCAGGAAATTGAAACTCCGTGACATCTTCAAACTCGGCAAAATTAAGGTTTGGGTGGTACGAAAATGAAAATCCAGTAAGGGGGGCTTGGGGAGGGGCTTCTGAATATTTTTACCCCGTAACGTACCGACAGGGTACCCGGGTACCTACGTTTTGATATGACCATAACTTCGTCAGTTTTCAACCGATGTGGACGATTCCGTTTGCTATGGAT
This sequence comes from Armigeres subalbatus, assembly GCF_024139115.2. Classification (NCBI taxonomy): domain Eukaryota; kingdom Metazoa; phylum Arthropoda; class Insecta; order Diptera; family Culicidae; genus Armigeres; species Armigeres subalbatus. Next base: position 251,002,979 of record NC_085140.1, read on the forward strand.
TAAGAAATTCATCCTCTATCCGATCCATGTCACATAGCACCTATCCGGATTACCTGGTTACCGGAGTTCCGGATTTGCTAGACCATGTCTCAAAAATGGAGAAGTTGATCTTATAGAATCCAAATGATGATTTCTTGTACCCTGAGCTACCAGTTTCGCAGAAAACTCGAGGATTATGACTTCCCAACGTATTAGGACCACGGTATCATATGGACTCGGAACGGACATCCCGGAATAGGTTCCCGTGGGCCCTATAGTGGCCGCAAATTCATTCCCGGCAATATGGGTATCAAAATTCTTGAAATTGTTTCGGGAACATGTTATTCATATAGTTGAAACCATAGGATGGATATGACCCGGAACGGTCATTTTGGAACAGGTTCCCGGAGGGTCGGAGGGTCTATAGTGGCCAAAAACTCATTTAGAATAAACCCTAGCAATATGGGTATCAAAATTTTTGGAATTGTTCCGGAAACATGTTTTCCATGTAGTTGAGAGCATAGATTGGATATAGCCCGGAACGGTCATTCTGGAACAGGTTCCCGGGGGGGGCCTAAAGTGACCATTAATTCATTTGGTAGAAACCCTGGCAATATGGGTATCAATATTCTTGGAATTGTTCCGGAAACATGTTTTCCATGTAGTTGAGACCATAGGATGGATATCAACCGGAATGGTCATGCTAGAACAAGTTCCCGAAAGGCCTTTAGTGGCCACAAACTCATTTAGAAGACAGCATGGCATCAAAATTCTTGAAATATTTTCGGAAACATGTTTTTCCAAGAAGATGGAACTGATGTTGGGTCATCAGGCTGAATGGCTGTTAGGCCGAATGGTTATTGGGTCGAATAGAAGTGAGGAGTGAATAGTGAGAAGTGAGCAGTGAGAAGTTGAAAGTAAAAAGTGAAATGAGAGAAATGAGAAGAGAGAAGTGAAAAGTTACACAGTGCTGACCCGATTTTGTCACTCCCCAATTTTATTTACCTCCGACTTTATCACATTTTTTACCCGATTTCATCACGTTCCGCTTTTGTCACGTTATTGACCCATTTTGCATCCACAATTTTTTTTGAAAATTTCAGTCTTTCTTTTTATTTTTGTAAATTATTCAGCAAACACCAATGATACTTACAGCGCCTGTGGTTCATTATAAATCACTTCTGAGTACCTGTCAAGAATTTTGAGATCTTTTTGACAAGAAATAACGGAAAAAGAAGATGGCAAGTGTTTCTTCTAAATGAGGGTCCCCTCGGAAACCTGTTTGAGAATGACCGGTCCATTGTCAAACCATCTTATGGCCTAATAACCCAAAAGATCATGCTTCCGAGACAATTTCATGAATTTTGATACCCATCTATTGTCAAACCATCCTATGGTCCAATTACTTATCGGATCATGCTTCCGATACAATTTCATGAATTTTGATACCCATATTGCCAGGGTTTCTTCAGAATAAGTTTGTGGCCACGGGAACCTGTTTCCGGAATAACCGTTCCGGGATTAATTAATAAAATGGTCCTGTAACGTAGTTAAGTTATATTCTTTAAATTTCTAACGAAGTTTATTAGTCATGACGCAAGAAATCTTCATTTGGTTGAATATATATCTTCAATTTACACATACTTTGGGACTTGGCCCAGTTAATCCGGAATTCCGGTTACCAGGTAATCCGAATCGGTTCTCTGTAACATGTATCGAATAGCGAGTAAGTTCCTGCATCCGTAGCAACCAAAATCGGTGAAAAACTGACAATGTTATGATCATTTTAAGTCCGTGGGTACCCGGGTACCCTGTCGGTAACGTAAGGGTGTTTTTTTGTCGGTAACAAAAGGGTTAACCTCATCTAGTGTAGGTGATTCCACAGCTTGTCCATCGTCGCTAATATTTATTCTGTTCACCGATGCTCCGTCACTTCCTCCATTCAACAAAGTCTCGAAGTGTTGCTTCCACCTGGCAGCCATTTCAGTTTTATCTGTCAGCAAATTCCCTTGTTGGTCGTTGCACATGACGGGAGATGGCGCTGTCTTTCTCCGCACGCCATTGACAGACTCATAAAACCTCCGCATATCGTTCTGCTCCATTTTTTCCTGCGCCTCACTAATAACTTTTTCTTCGTACTCTTTTTTCTTCCTGCGGTGGGTTCGCTTTCCGGCTGCTCTTGCTTCCTTGTACCGATCTCTATTCGATCGGGTACCCGACACCAACATCCGGCTTCTGGCAATGTTATTCTCGTCTGTCACTCTCTGACACTCCACGTCGAACCAACCCGTCCTGGGTCGCCTCTGTGCAGTGCCTACCACTTCTCGTGCTGTTGCTCACCGCTTCATATTCCATGTATCTACTTTATTTTAGGACGCCAGAACTTTATTGCACTTGATTACTGAAGAGATTTTTCCTTCGTAGCAAAAAATAAGGGAAAAAATCATAAGGGTTGTGTACAAGACACGACCGCCCGACGTAAACTACGTAAAACCGTTTGGTGAAATGAAGAACCTAGCAAGTCCCATCATTCATGGATATTACAAAATTGTTCTTTTGATTACTTTTTAAACAACACTGGTTTCGAGCAATATTCAAAACATAAAATTTGTTGAATACGACAATTAAAAATTTACATTTTGAAAGTAACTGATATATTTATGTAATTAAGTCAAAATTGTTAAATTCTCGAATTTTATATAATATGAGAAGTTTAGTTTTGTTTGTTTAATTTGTTAGGGCTTTCACTTGAAAAAATTCAATTTCATTTAATATTTTTCGAAAAATCTTCCAAATGAGCTTAACTAAATTTCTATTGCAAATAATAATTTGTCGGGTTAAATTTGAATCTTTACTGTATTCAACCATTAAAATGTCAGTAATCAAGGATAATTGCCGTCAAATCGCTGAAGGCGCACCTGGTGAAGAAAGCGCACTAGCGATTTCGCTACTGACGGCATTGTTTTGATTGAACTGTCGCCATCGCCATTTGCACTTTGAATAAAATTAGTTTAGGATAAATATTCTCTTGTTTAAAATTTTGGTTCTAAAAAGAACCGATTAACCTTCGATAATGTGCAATTCCAATTTCCAACAGCAAAAATGAAAATTTTAGTTGACTGCTACTGATATCATCCATGCATTTAAATTTTCTAACTAACCGAAGTTCTGCGTAACTAATCGAAGTTTGTCTCCAATTGACCAATTTTATATTGTTATTTTTCTCAATGGTACGCATTGGAAATCACTGACAGAACGTAATCAAATTCAGAATCTTGCTAGAAGAATTTACTGAACGCCAAGAGTGTGCTGGTCACTAGTTGTTGCACTTTGGAAAATCCTCTCAGCTTAACACCATTTTTCCAAGGTAATGATGGTAATCAAAAGAATTGATTTACTTTTAATTATTCCATTCACTATCAGCAATTACCGCAGCTCCACCATTGACGACGCGACCAACATCAACGCGGCAGCCGTTGTCGCTTGGACCGCAACCGGGCAAAATTTTCACTCCAGTGAGGCTGCCGTCCTGACCGAGGCTCCACCATCGTTGACTGCCGCCTATTGCTGTGGGATGCCTTTGTCTCCGCCCGACAATTGCCTCCAATGCTGACTCAGGGCTACAAATGAAGCATGGTGTCCGCTCTCTGAGAATGCATAGAGAAATGGAGCGCTGGGCGAAAAGGACCGTAACTTATAACAACTTGATGTTCGTGTTGGGGATGCAGGATTATTGATTGGGTCTGAATTTTTTACTGGGTTTGGAAAGAATTGAAATTCCCACTAGTTTAACATTGATAATCAAAAGTTTCAATAACATTTGCAAATTGGTGAAGAGTTTCCGATGCGTTTGATATATAAATCTCAAAAATCCATCAAAAGATAAAGATCATCGTTTAAAATCTTACATGACTACGTGACGGTCCCCAATTTTGAAATATTCATCTTACACCCTGTATCAGAGTATCCCCCTTATACGTAGTTCACGTCAAAATGCGATCACATTGCCAATTTACCATTCATATGTATATATTTACTCCAGCTATTCCCTCCGACGCACGCTTGTGATTGCACTTCCGACATCAAACTTCTGCATCGCCATGCGATTATATTTTGTGCTTTTGAGATGCAGTTTTTAAGATTGGGATCCTTTAGATGCCATCTTTATGATTGAATTTTCGGATGTGTTTCGCTCTTTGTACATAATTACAAATAACAGTAACCAAATGATTGCTCGAATTTTACTTGCTGCTGTCAATAACAACTGGATGATTTCCTACAAAAGTACAGACGTCATCGTTGCGTCCCATCGATGATTTTGATTTTTCAAACAAATTTACTCTCAGTCAAACCCCCTTTCTCTCGTGTAAAATTTATTGCCCTTAAAAGGACCGTTTGATCTGATCGATGATCGATCACTCGGCTTTCAAATCACTTGGCTGCCACTGATGCTATTCATACGAATTCATATTATATAGAATCTCCCCCCGGGGGCACACTCGTGATTCTGCTACGGACGGCAACATTATGGCGTCGCCAAGTGGTTAATTTGCTTTTTGAATAATATTCGCCTCGCCTCTTCCTTTGTATAGAATGGTGGTCCTGAGAAGAACCGATTATATCGCTCAGCAACTCCGCCGATGCTGGGACAGCTCTCCGCGACATTTCAAACGAAATGCCACGCGCGCGGGAGAGCAGTTTTCTTATAATCAATAAAGATGGCTCATTAGTCCCGCCTCTTTGTGGTCCGGTAGGACAGCAAATATTGTGTAACCGTCACACACTCACCAAAGGGGCGTGGCTACAGGTTTAATTTTATTAATTACAAGAAAGCAGCTCCTCCGCGCGCGAGCCATTCCGTTCGAGATGTCGCGGAGAGCAGACCGTGGTACCACCTTCGGCATCGGCGGAGCTCCTACCGGGAATTTTATTCCCGGCGATGGTGTGGGTCGCGCGGTCGTCGTCATCAACATTAGCAGCGCTCAGATTAAATTTTCTTGTCTGAAGGGGGAATGACGGCTTTGGCAGGTTTTGTTCTATTATTGTCAGGGGGGTTTTTGTTGACCAAATTTCATGAAATATGGCCACAATATTCTTTGATATACAAATAATGTTTAAGCCAAATTTGAGCATAATTAGTTGACATTGACATTAGTTGATAGAACACCCTAACGTCCACCCAGGAACGGCTTGGGTAGTAGCATGGTGACTACTCTTACCAAGACAGGCAAAATAACAGCGATTTCAACAATGCTGTTCTCACAACTGGCCCTCTACTAAAATTTCAATTTCTGTTCGCTTCATACTCGTCGCTCGCTTGTGACACCTATCCATACTGTTCTTCATTGTTGCGCTCCCTCTTACTTTGAGCTTTAGATGTTGTACTCACCGATAAATGCCAATAAATCAATAATGATTGACAAATTCATATTTCTAGCATCTCCCCCCGGGGCGCACTCGTGATTCTTCTACGGACGGCAACATTATGGCGTTGCCAAACGGTTAATTTGATCTTTGAATAATTTTTGCCTCGCCTCTTCCTTTGTATAAAATGGTTGCCCTGAAAAGAACCGATAAATTTTAAATGATGCAACGATTCACACCACGGGCTGGAATAAAATTCGATCAGCAAATCCGCCGATGCTGGGACCGCTCTCCGCGACATTTCAAATTAAATGCCTCGCGCGCGGGGGAAAGCAGTTTTCTTATAATAAATAAAGATGGCTCATTAGTCCCGCCTCTTTGTTGTCCGTTATGAGTGCAAATATTGTGTAACCGTAACGCTCGCCATATGGGCGTGGCTACAGGTTTAACTTGATTGATAACAAGAAAGCAGCTCTTCCACGCGCGCGAGCCATTTTGTACGAGATGTCGCGAAAAGCAGATTGTGGTCCCACCATCGGCATCGGTGGAGCTCCTACCGGAAATCTTATTCTCACCGATGGTGTGGGTCGTGCGGCCGTCGTCATCAACATCAGCGCTCAAATTAAATTTTCTTGTCTGAAGTACTAACGATAGGCTACTATCAATGAAAGTGGCTCTTGGGAGCGTCCACAAATTATATAACCCTTATGGGGGAAGGGGGGTTGGGCGAAGTGTGACGACCCATACATAATTTTTAGATGCTTCATACAAAAATTGTGACATAGGGGGGAGGGGGGGGTGTTGAAAATGCCCAATTTTTTTGTAACGTAATTAATGGATCTTCCCTTAAGGTAACTCGGGGAGGCACTGCACACCGTGTTATTTTGACGTAGGATTACGTCTAATATCAACAATCTCAATCATTAAAATCATATAACTCCGAATTACGCTAGAAAATTTCACCGAAGAATTTTCCAGTTCCGGTTGCACTTTAGGAATTCAACTTAACCTTCCTCCCAAATATAATGATGGTCCTGAAAAGAACCGATTAATTGCCACTTATGTGCCTTATTGACAGCAGCCACTGGGCTGCGCGACCGCCATCCGATGATTCGGCTCAACGAACGCCGTCGATTGCCAGATCCGCCGAAAATGGGACACGGATGAAAATGATGTGCTGCTGCTTCCACGACCGCCACCACCACCGACCGAAAAAATTTCATCCGCACCACCACCGCTGAGACAGCCGTTGTCACTGGGACCGCTTCTGGACGCCCTGGTCCGCTCGTCGTGACATCCGGAATGAAAATGACGCGCGCACGCGAAACACGGGGCTTTTTATACACAGGGAAAACGAAGCAGTGGATCAAAAGGCCCGTACCTTACAGCAATCTGATGTCCGTGTTGGGGATTTATGAACGGAATTGAATTTTTTACCCGGTTTGGAAAGAAACAACATTTTCAATAGTTTAACGTTGATAATCAATAGTATCAATAGAATTGGAAAATTGCTGGAGAGTTTCTGAATCGATTGATAAGCAAATGTCGAAAATCCATCAAAAGATAATGGCGCTATTAGCATTTGAAATCTATCCTAATTTCGTGACGGTCTCGAATTTGGAAATTTCGGTTTTACACCCTGTATCTGAGTCTTCCCCTTAGACGTAGTTTACGTCAAAATACAGACATTTTCAAAACTCATGAACGCGGGGAGGGGTCTAGCGGGGTGGTACCTAGGTCAAAAGAAAGCCCTACTAATCCTCTTTGAGAAAGGCCGGGGTCATGAAATTTGGTCAACGCTTTACTGAGAACGAGCACTTTGAAGGAGGTGACTGTCGTCCCGGCCTTTTAAGGGTTAAACATCTTTTCCAAAAAAAAAGATAATTATTGATTTTTGCGAATAATTTGACGTCTTTCATAGCATATGGAATGAAAGTTAAATCTATGACCCCATCAGCATAACAATGACTAATTAAGTAAGTTGTGGAAAGCTATTATATTGATATGAATTAACATAAACTAACATCTAAAATTCCAGAAAGAGACACCTTGAGACTCAAGATGCCTTATTAATAATTTCACGGAATCACACATTCATGAAGCATATTTCGAAAGTAATTTAATTTCATCTTAGTTAGCAAATCCGGGGGGCGTAAGATGTCTGAAACGTAATTTGACTTTATTCGATCAAAGCTGCCCCCCAGTCTCGCATCTTTGTCGAACACAGCTGAAGCTCTCCAAGGATACCGCTCGGGTCGATATTAATAATCCTATACCGTCTCCGTTCGTTGATGCAAGATGAAGCCCGGCATTACGGTTGACGAGAGATTATCGCCCGTCATCCAGCAGTCAGAAAACCAGACGATACCTGGCGTCCGTCCTGGCAGCAGCCCCACGAGAGCCGGCAGGGGGAGGTATTAAAGCTTATCATTCATCACGATCCTAAGCCAGCCACAGCAGCGGCGCTCATGTCCTATCCTAATCAGACGCTGAAGTAATTTCAATGACGCCAAAAAGTGTCAATTAACAGACAAGATGACGACGGGCTTGAAAAGGTAAAACCTGGTTAAAATAAACTCGGAAGCCGGGCTTCAGCCACCCACTCTGCTGCTGGGACGGAGTGAAATGCAAGCTGCGGATAAGCAACGGAAATGAAAGCTGAGGGGATTTAATATCCTTCCATTGGAACCGGGTGAGGAGAATCGGCTTAATGCAGGGGGCGATGGGGCATAATGCCTGCCAAATGACTTTTTTGTTGTTACTCACTATACCGATGCATCAATGGTACAATAACATGACATACAAAAGACACGATATATACGATAATTATACTCAAAAACCTCGCAGTGGTCGAAGTACTTACAGTGAAAGTAAAGAGTACTAATTAAAGCGTTTAAATCAAGTGTTCAGAAAATTGAACTTTTTAGCCGCTCATAGAATATAAAAAACTTTGCATGAAACATAGAAAAGTAAATCATAGCATTTAAGTGATAATGCATTATTTTATTAATGTGAAACAGGAGAGCTTATGTTCTCAACTGTTTTCAATTTTGGACCATCCTCCCCTAATCTAGAAACTGTTAGTGCTTACACCTTTGCCAGCAATTGCCAAGAGGAAACGTTGTTGTCACCATAGTAGTGTCTTTGTCCAATGTGGCTATAGTTGAAGATAAGTTTAGCCGGTAACGATGTAATTCAGTCGCAGAAATGCTCCGAGATTTTTTCTACCCTTTCTTAGGCAAAAGACAAGAAAAACTGGAAGCAGGCATTACACGGGTATTATGGGCGGAAGGAAACAGAGTGAACAGATGCTGGCGGTGCAATAAATATGATTTTATTCTCGAGCAAATAGATACCTTCCTCGGAATGCGTAATCAGTTCACAACGAAAGGAAACTCAATTTCTCGCTATCTGTGGAAGCAGTGAAGTGCTGTCATGAACTCTCGGCGCAAGAATTGGATTGCCACTTTATTTTCGCTTTCGCACTGGTATACGGAATTGTCATCTCTATAAGCTGGCGGATCAGCTGCAAAAGCTTTCGCCAGATATGGAAGAAAGTAAAAACAAATAACGATCAAACTTCTCCCTTTTGCCACTTTGTACCAACGCCACTTCATAACATTCTCCTGCCGTCATTCACAGATCTACTTCCTTCACATACTTGAAGGCATCAGCATCCAATCATATTAAATTCTTATCGGTGCTTGCTTCTATCGGTAGGTATATGAGCTGCTATCGCTAGATTGCGTTAAAGGCTCAGTAAGGGTTTTCCAAACTTTATCGTGGCATAACTCGGGGGGTGCCATGATTTTCATTGCGATGGAACTCTATGATTTTAAGACAAAGCAAAAAACAAACTTATCGCTTGGCAAACGATGCGACAGATAACACCAACAATTCTGTTGAGAGATGTTTTTTTTCTATCTGGTGAGTACTTCTCTAGCCAGTTTTATCCGAAAAAATAGTAAAATAATTAATAATTGTATTATTGTACGACTCGATGCAAATAATGATTTGAGCTCTGCGAGTTCCATGAAGAATACAAATAGGAGTAAAGTTTGCAATAGAACGGGTATGAATCAGAACTGCAAGAGCAAAATACGAGTCCGCTTAACAGTAGGTATGCTGCTGCAATACGCCATATTTTATCCTACCATTATTTTCTAACGCAAGTGCTGGATTGAATAATTTCCTATTTGATTCTGAAATCCAAAAATTTATTACAACGATACTCTTAATTAACTGTTTGATTTGTCAACCGTATTTCATACCTACATGGTCATAAATTCTCAATCCCTGTTTGCACAATTCGTAATCGACATTCTCTTGTCAAGCCCACAGAAATATTGCTCCAAAAGCTTCTACCTTCAACTTGTTTTGCACGCCGACAAGTCCAGATACATCGTCTCCGAAAGATGCGAAGCAAGTATCTCAGTGTAAAGTTATGGCAATGGAAATCCTCCTTCCGATTCCATCCTCCGAATCACCGGCAACATCGATACTGGGGAGACGCATTTTCCGGAAAGGATATTCTTCCTAACGGCTTGCCATAACAATTTCCTCTTACTGATTGGGCCGGGGCGTGTCACCACACACACCTCCTTGTGCTGTTGCGTCTCCGGGATAAACCAGTCTCGGTCAAATCGAAACTATCAAGCGAAGAAAAATTATTGCAGCAGGAAACATAACATCACTAGGTTTAGCACACGTTTGGACGGCTGTCGGTACTATGCCGTGTCGGGGTGTGAGCCCCCACTCGGTTTCCCTTGAATAAGCAACCGGATCGAGCCCATCGAAATTATTTCGGCACACACATAAGGAGACATTCAATTAGGACGAGGGACAGCCCCGAAGCCAGGAATATTGCTTCCCACGCACTAAGCGTACACTCAAGTATCAAGTAAGCAATATTGGGGGTTCGGATTGTTTTTGCTTGGCTGCATGCCTACCATCGCCACCGAAAGCAATTGAAAGCAAATTTGCACCACGTTTCGGTCACTTGCGTTATTGGTAGTTAGCTTCAGCAGATGTTCTCAATTCAGTGTTGTATTCGGTGTGTAGCCCAATTTCAATAGTAAATTTGAAATTTATTTCACGCATTCCTAAAACAGACTGTTTGCAGATTCGTGAGTCAAAAAATCCGTATGAACTTCTAATAATTGTTTTGCACGCGTATCGTGAATCTAATATGGATCTACAAATGTATTCAGGAAATTTAATAAATTCTACTGACAGTTAATTAATCTAGATTTTACACATAAAAACATTATGAACAATCAGAGTTACATCAACAATCTCTAACAACACGCTACAAAAATAATAAAAAATTAAGTATTGCAAGTCATCTAGCTTCTTCGAGGGATTTAAAACATTCTCTCGACCGTCTAGCTCTTGCTGGTTTCCAGGAATCTTATTTAACTTTCCCCATGAGCTTGCATAGACTCATATAGACTCATGAACTTTTATAAAAGTTTCTAGGATTTCGGAAATTTTGATCTCTCTTTCCTTAGCCCAACATTCAATGCTCTTCTAAATCGCCAAAACACTTGCCACATTGAGAACCCCATCGTCAGCAGGAAGTCCTACAGCTCGTGTTAATCCTCAGCGCCATGTTATCGAACCTGGCCTGGATTTACGACAGCACGAACGAAATTCATTTAAATCCAGCACGCCTTGCCTTGCCTCACCGTGGTCATCGTCCGGCTCCTGGACCGACGACTGTGGCACCACCTTGTTGAGACAATATAATCAGTCCCCTGCCGAGTGCCGGGGGGTTGCTCAAAATCTCAGACACACAGGCTACGTGTGCACTCGAAAAACGAAAAATTATTCCTGCCAACGCAATTCGTGCTCCAGTCAAGAGAGTGAACTCCAGTATGAAAGCCGGAGGACGTGAGGGTTTTTCGGGTTTGGATTAACATGTTTCTCGTACCCACTCCGGGCAGTTGCAGGAACTGATGTGAGTTTTATTTTGGCACTTAATTTGGACTGCTGGCTGGTACGGAGAATGTACCGGACTTGGACCGGATTAACGAAGGCCCCATTTTGCCATAATCGGATCGTCACACCAGAGTGACTGAGAATAGATCGTTTCCTGGGGTGAGATTTATTTGGAGAGTTTTTGTTTCTAGTCTTCATGCCCTCCTGAAGCCACTTTTCGATCAGATGGTCCAATAAATATTTGTGAGTTATTTCTCATTAGTGCTAGTGTTCGAGTCAGTTAGGAAGAGAAGTTGTTCGATTTCTATTCCTATTCAGTAAAGTAATTTACTTACTCTTGTTTCAAAGATGTATTTGCCCAACAGTCTAACTCAAGGCTTTAGGTCTTCGAAGAGCTAAATAGATGAGTATTTTTCATCATTGGATGTTTGCAGATTGGCTCACCTGAAATGGAAAGAAAAAATAAAAAGTTTCTATTAAAACTGGAGAGTAATATCTTTCGGAATGGTAACACGAAATAATGCAAGTGAATTTTCATTGCAGCAATTGTGCTCTGATTCTCCAGCGGCAAATTTACATTCATTGTTCTTACCACTTAGTTTGCCCAATTTCGCCAATGTCATCGTTTAGCTTCGGGCCCGAAACTCACCCACGGTCGCATACTTATGGCTGACGCTTGCATCAGTTCCACTTGAATCTAAATTTTGTTTACATACAGAAATAGAGTACAAAAGCACGTTCCATTTTCCATTCGCCATATGAAACGTAAGCCAGTTCTGATGTGGCTTGAGAGTACTCGCCCCCCGATCCCATTCCAAGTCATGCAGTCTGCTTTGGGCAGAGTTGGTCCGAGGGTTTAGGATAGTTAAGGGCTGATGCCTGTTTCACGATTTATGACCCTTCTAAAATAGGTGTTCCTATTACACCGTGTGATAAAATTCTTATTGAAATTGGTTTCTAATAATGACCGATGAAGTGGATAAAGATTACATGTCTCCAGAGCCGTAGCGTGGATTCACGGCGCCCTTGGCGAACTCTTTTTTGGGCGCCCCTCTCTTACTAAGGAAAAAATGTGCGATATTTAACACGGAAAAGTAAGATTTAAAAGTTAAGTGTTTGAAAGATGCTGCAAATACTAAGCAGTATTCGTCGGTATAATCCTAAAAAGTTTTGAAATTTTGCGATTTTTTTCTTCAATATTTGCAAAATATGGCAAAATTCATATGGGACCTTGCAGAGCCGTGGCCATTTCTCGATCTTCGTATAGAATCTGTAAAAACATCTAGATTACTAGGATTCTTGAAAGTTCTTCACTCATTATGTCTTTCAGCTCATACTGTCCATAACGACTGTTTCTTGCACTCAATTGAAGGAACTGGCGTACTTTAAAGTACATCCTTAAAAGAGAGATCATGACAAAATTGTACAAAACTCTGAAATGAATCGATCGAAGGTCAAAATCGCTATCGGAGCAATTCGGATCACAAAAAATCCTACTTCCGAATCGAAATAGGATGCAAGAGGGCCACGTGGTGAAGTAAGGCGATGAATGTGTTGATAGTACGTGATATTCGGATTTTTTTTTCGCTAATTTACGAGAACCTTGAAAAATGTTAAACGAAGTAATCATTTTAGCAAGGTACATTATTGATCATTTCCTCTTGATTATCAATCATCATGCATCACACAACACTGTTAAATCTTAGAAACTGAAATTTGCTACATTGGTAGAAAAAGACATCGACTAAAAGAAATCGATCAATTCAGTTACGCCCTCATGATTCTAAACGCGAGATAAGAGTGGAAGGGCCCTTGGACCAAATGTTCAAGAACACGGAGAACTGTGCTTTCTAAGAGCATCTCACCGAGTGTCCTCATCTGGGTCCCTATCGCTATTTCCGGGCCCTATATAGGGACCCCTACACCGGTAGTATCTAAATGGGAATGTAAAATAAGAACGGAACTCAAAATTTGCTGTGGGTTTCCAAATTTAGCGCCCTATACTGGGTTGCTAAATTTCTATATAGGGTTGTTGTTTTGTGAAACGTTACTTTAATATTGATTGAAAATAGCAGAAAATCAGAACAAATTCGGCGTATGTAATTAAGGGAAATATTCAAATTTTCAGATCACGTACCCTAGTTCAACTAATTACCAATTCAAGTAATTACTGTTATAGATCAGCTACAATGAGGATCGATGGAAAACGGCGCCCGCTAGAGCCCACAATATTCATGGATTTTTCTTGGAAAAAAAACCTACTGTTTCGTTTTTTTGCGAGTTATTCCAAGGAGGAGGTTTTCCAAGAATCCCTCAGAAGGTCCTTTCGTCGGAAATAATTACACATCAATCATTCATAAATTTTAAATAACTTTTCTAATATGTGATTTTTAGACTTTTTCTTGGCCCTTTGTCAACGGGTTCGGAGGTCTTAGAGAATCCAAAATAGCCCAAATTATTAATATGTTGATTTGAGATTAAAGAAATATTCCTTGTTTGCTCTAAATTACTCAAAATATTGTTACTATAAACCTTTGTACTTTGTAGTCGGTTTGTTATTAATTGGTCCTTAAACTAAAACAATTCTTGATTTCGGCGCCCCCCTGAGGGCTGGCGCCCTTGGCGGGGGCCAACCCGGCCAACCTCACGCTACGGCGCTGCATGTCTCATACTTACAAGAAAGTGATGAGCTGGTGGCAGTAATGGCAGCTTACGTCCAAACATGTTTCCAGATAAGGGGTCGTACACTAACTACGTAAGCACTTATGAGAGGAGGGGGGGGTCTGTCATTTTCTTACGTTCCATATAAATAGGAGGGGACAAGGAGGGGGTGAAAACCCCAGAAAAATTGCTTACGTAATTAGTGTACGGCGACCCCTTACCAAATCAAAAATAATGGTTACATGATCTTTAACACGTACGTCCCCAACCCCCATTTTACGGCAAAACTCAAAATTCAAAACCACGCAGCTAACGGATTTTCGAGCAATCTTCTGGAATCGATCACAAAATTCCTATAGTTTTATGAATAAAAATTTTCATGGAACGACCATAATTTCGGATATATTCCTCCTCCTCCGGAGGGTTACCTCCCTCCCGGATAAATTGGTCACTTGCTGATCGGCATCGAAATCCATCTTGCGACATGTCAAACTTCATGATTTTGCAAAACAAGTACGCTGGAATTCATTTCGGTGATTTTCGATCGTTTTGATAGCCCTCCGGATACTTCCAGGGGCTGGTTCCCTTGTGGAAGTGGTCACTTTTCCTTCAATCTTGGAATTTATCTTGCGACATGTCAAACTTCATGGTTTAGCAGACAAGTACATTGGAATACATTTCGACGATTCTCGATCGAATTGGCCAACCTCCGGATACTTCCAGGTAGACCTGTGCACTGATTGGCGGCGGTGCAGATGCGTGGATTGGTGTTAATCAGTTTCAAGCGCCAAAATTTCTTCAGAAGTTCCTTCAGGAATTCTTCCAGAAGTTCTTCCACGAGTTTATTTAAAAGATCGTCAAGAAATTCCTTTGGACATACATCCAAGATATTCGAAATCCTGGAAGAACTTCCGGAAGAATTCCCGGAGGAACTTCCGGAGGAATCCCTATAGAGAGACTTCCGGAGGAAATACTGGAGGAACTTCCCAGAGTCACATACGGAGGAATATCTGGAGGAATGTCCCAATGAATTTCTTGACGATTTTTTAAACAAACTCGTGGAGGAACTTCTGGAAGAATCCCTAAAGGAACTACTGAAGAAATTTTGCCGTTTGAAACTGGTTAACGCCGATTCAAGCCGCCGCACCGCCGCCACCGGTCACCAAAGGCGTGACGCCGCCACGCCGTCACCACTGGCTGAAAATGATCTATCACGACGCCGCCAGTAAAATGTCAATCAGCGCACAGGTCTATCTGGAAGTATTCGGAGGGTGGCCAATTTGATGGAAAATCGTCGAAATGTACTCCAGTGTACTTGTTTTGCAAAACCATGAAGTTTGGAGGAACTTCCGGAGGAATTCCTGGAGGAAGTTCCAGAGGGATTCCGGTAGGAACTTCCGGAAGAATTTCTGGAGGAACTTCCGGGGAATTCCTGGAGGAACTTCCGGAGGAATTCCTGGAGGAACTTCCGGAGGAATTCCTGGAATGAATTATACTAAAAAAACGAATAATCCTCATAAGTTCCAATCTCACGCTTCCACGTGTCTTCCGATAGTTTTATACTTAGCTGGTAGTGCAACCTTCTGACATCAACTAGAGTGAGGGGGTGCAACCAAGAGGAGCATCATCCCTAACCGCTAATCCCAAGGCACGAGACGAGCCAGCCTCGGGCTGAAAGTCTCGATAATCAAGACAATAAAAATCCCAAGGCGTTAAACGACCCGTGCCGAGGGGATGCATGGTCAGGGGGGTGAAATAATGAGCTAGACCTTTAACGGAGCCTGTGGAGTACTTGGGCATTCTCCACAGTAATTGTCCCTTACCGCGTCATGCTGGGCTCTAGCGTGGTGAACCTCTTTTCCCGAGCAACTCGTGGGATCAAAATGGAGAACCAAATCAATTCTTCAATAAGTGGTAGTAGTGTAGGTGACAACCCCTTCGCAAGAGGTGGGTTGTTCAGGTATCCATCTAGGAGGCCAGAGGCAATAGTCGGCAGCTCGGTGCGCAGCGTCAGCGTGGGCCACTTAACTCTCTCCCCGGCTACGCCGATAGAGGTTATGGTCGGCCCATGGCTTGTGAGGGCGATGAGCCCCAAACGTAATGGGCTTTCGGCGTTTGAGGTGGTAACGGAACAGCTGGACGCCATAATCGACTTTGCGGCATCGAAGCAAGGACCATCAGTAAGGACCTCAACGGCAGCTTGCTGAAACTTCGAAAGACGATGTTGGACGCCAAGCTGGAGAGGGCGGTCCTGACGGCCAAGTGCGAAACCGTGAAATCCGTGGAGTCGAGGTCTACCCAGGGCTCGGGCAAGGTCGAATCGACCGAGGGCGTGCCAGCGAAGACGGTGGTGACAAAGTCTACCCAGACTGAGGCTCAAGTATTCGCGGGCACGTCGGAGGTGACTGCTCCAACGGAGCAGACACGAAAACGGGGGAGACAGTCTCCCAAGCAGCACGCGCAACATATTTGAAATCGCTGTTTGTTGCTAATAAATTGCATTGAAGATACTGGCAATACATCGAGTCACATTAAAGCCACTTTCCAGTTTCAGAAACATGTAATGTTTCATTTCCGTTTAAGTGGCGTTGCAATATGCCACGCATCTGACTTCTTGGGTAATTTGGAATTCAATGTGTTTCATATCAGGAACAAAACAGATAAGTTGCGGAATTAATAACACTTCGGTTCATTTTTGTCACAACAATGTTCCTGATATGTTGCAATACACTTTGAGCTCAGCTGAGCAGTATTTTATTTTTGACAGTCCTTTGCATGTTTCCTATAAGGTACAATGAAGTTACAAATGACTTTGTGGTTTATATAGTGCACTTGTAGCAGAGTTTTCAAATAGAATTGATGGTGTGATGGTTATAGTAAAAGGTAACAAATCTCAAGGTCCATGGTTCGATTCCCGGTTGGTTTTTGTGTTTTTATTTTCATTGTAGCCGCAAGATGTTGCAAATAGGCTCCACCTCTTGCGCTTTTTGTGTCACAAAGGAGTTCCAAATACGACGCGTTGTACATAATTCAGATCTTTAGTAAGTCACACCAAAGTTATTGGTACTCACTGAGAAACAAGTGGTGTTGCTTAAGAAGGCCCAGGCGAATGAGGGTAGCAAGAAATCTAGGATAGGCGCCAATCGCTCCAGGGTCGATGCCCTAGTCATCAAGACAGACGAGGCTAAGTATTCGGACGTCTTGAATGCGATGAAGAGTCATGTCAATCTCGGTGAACTCGGCGTACGTCGAATAAAACGCACTCGGACGGGCCAGATGATCCTCGAGCTGAAGCGGGGCGTCTCGCAAAAGGGCGCCGCCTACAAGAAGTTGGCGGAGGAAGTCCTAGGCGAGACGGTCAAGGTGAGGGCACTCACGACGGAAGTGAATCTAAGGGTTAAAGACCTGGACGAGATCACCGAAGTCGAAGAGCTCGTCACGGCACTACGGCGACAGTGTGAAGTGGGAGCGCCCACCGCAGCCGTTCGGCTACGTAAAGGTCCGGCAGGGACACAGGTAGCATTGGTTCGGCTATCTGCAGCGGACGCCTCCAAGGTAGTCAAGTTGGGGAGCGTCAAGGTGGGGCACGGTGCCCCGGTAGACCGTTATTATGAAATAAAAATGTCCATCAAAACCAAGTACAGGGCTCGATTCCTGTGGTAATTCTGCACCTCTGGACCAATTTTTAAAAAAATCCCTAGGAGGAATCTCGAGAAATCTTGATTTGAAGTTTTTAATTAAGAAATTTCAAAAGAATCTATATTTTAATTCAATAATATCCCCAAAATACCTTCAAAGCCGTCCAAAAAGTGGTTCAAGTTGTTTTCAACCAGTTTGCATTTGTTGCCTTTATTACAATTATAAATTTTTACAACTGATTAAGCTCACCAAACTGACTTAGGTATGTTTTTTGTATGGCTTGAAGCCGTCTATCTTCAAGAATGCTACCTCTCGTTCAGAACCATTCATGAATTCACGTGCAGGCTGCAGATTCTTTGTTGAATGCCATTCAGATTAAAGTTTGTATTTTTTTATTGTATTCACAAATGTATTCGAGCATCAGAAGTAAAGATTGGAGTACGGAAAAAAATGATGAAAAAACAAATAGCTTAAAGATTTGTTTAAAGTAGTGTAGTTGTTTAGCATTATATAACAGGTTAGATCTTCGTCAGATGCTGTAACAATTGAACTGACGGACCTTTATCATATTCTAAAATTTCCCCGCAAAAGGATCATCGGACTGGTAATGACTCCAAAGATGGCGGTAAGGAAAAGCTACGATTTTCAAGAGTGAACTCGGGATATAGAATGAGCTCTCGAGAACCAAGGAAAACATCAGGAAAAATGCACAAGAGAAAGAAAAAATTACAAGCTTTGTGCATATTCTTTTGGGTGTTCGGTTACGACGAATGTAAAATATTCAATTTTTTAACTTTTATAAACACTGTAATAAAGAAACAAAATGAACCTTTGCTTATCTCCGTCACTACACATCTAGTTCGGAATTGTTAATACGATTTTAAAGTTGCTCGAGAAGCGCCATGTTGAGTAAATTTATGGGTGAACCAAGTACAGATGAGGCATCAACAAATTGCATAGAGTTCACTAGAATCCCGATCTTTCGGATTACGTCATTACTCTGCTTAAACATTAACAATTTTCTAATTAATATTTCAATCAGCAGGTTCTGAATGATTTCAAAAAAGTGTACGCAAGATACAGCTCTTTGAAACTCGAGCATGGTTTTGAGGAAGCAATTGATGGCTTTGCTAGCAGCTGGAAAAAGCCGCAGCTTCCATTCACGTCAAAGTACCATATCTTGAATTATCATGTTTCAGAGTTCTGTAGAGGTACCAAAGGTCAAAGAAGGAAAATCCATACGCTTTGACAGCTTGGTACCCAACATGTTCCGGACAGCAGATCAAAGGGAACCGAAGCGACAATCTTTATCTAGTAACTAAAATATCTTTTGTTTTCGCTTACATATCAAACACGATTTTTCTAGTCCGTTGATTAGAACTTTGACGAGATTTGGCAGCAAAGATCGGTTAATAAGTGCTGTGATCGAGTATAACAGCTTTAACTACTATTATTCTACACGAGCTCTGGTCGTACTTCTCTCCATTATAAACATAAACAATGAATTAAAATTAATTTTCACCTTTCATTCTATTTAACATTGACACTTATAGTAACACTTATACTAAACTCGAGCAAGTTAGCCATACAAAACATACTTAAGTCAGTTTGGTCAGATAAGTCAGTTGTAAGTATTTATAGTTCCAAAAACGGCAACGCGTGCTTAGGTCCATCTTTGACGTTGTGCAAGAGAATGGTGTGTGGCAGCGAAGGATGAAACAAGAGCTCGCCCAGCTCTAAGGCGAACCCAGTACCCAGAAGGTAGCTAAAGCTGGAGGGGTACGATGGGCAGGGCATATTTCAAGAATGCTGGACAGCAACCCTGCAAAGCTTGTGGTTACTTCCAACCGACAGGTACAGAAAGAATTGAAAGACAGGTGGATTAATCAGGGTTTTTGGTGATATTTTTGGATTCTTAAATGGATTATTTTAAAATTTCTTAACTAAAAACTTCAAATCAAGATTTCTTGAGATTCCTTCTAGGGATTTTTTTAAAAATTGGTCCAGAGGTGCAGAATTACCACAGGAATCGAGCCCTGTACTTGGTTTTGATGGACATTTTTATTTTATAATAACGGTCTACCGGGGCACCGTGTGGGGTGGTCGGTATGCCCTGTGGGCATATATGAGCAACCCGAAGTTTGCTTCAAGTGCCTGGAACCGGGGCACAAGCAATGGGACTGCAAAGGCTCTGACAGAAGCAAGCTCTGTCGACTTTGCGGATTGGAGGGACATAAGGCACAATGCTGCACGAACCCTCCCAACTGTTTGATATGTTCCAGCAAAGCTGCGAACAGCAAGCACCCCATAGGGGGTTCGAAGTGCCCGGCGTTTAAGCGTGCTGCAAAATCACAGTGCAGGTAACGCAGCTAAACCTGAACCACTGTGCTGCAGCCCAGCAACTGCTGCGTCAGACAGTTGCTGAATGGGGACGGATATCGCCATCATAGCGGATCCTTACCGGGTACCCACCAGGAACGGTAATTGAGTCACCGATGGGTCTAATATGGCGGCGATATGGACAACGGGGGAAATACCAGTCCAAGAATTAGTGTCTTCGACACACGAGGGCTTCGTCATTGCCAAAGTCAACGGGGTTTTCTTCTGCAGCTGCTATGCACCTCCTCGATGCTCGATCGAGCAGTTCGGTCGTAAGCTGGATTGTTTGACGGCTAACTTGATGGGGCGTAGGCCGGTGGTGATAGCGGGGGACTTCAATGCTTGGGCTGTGGAATGGGGAAGCCGTTCCACGAATCAACGGGGGCAGATCCTGCAAATGTACCTACAGCTGGAACGGGGCCGAGTCGATTATCGACGTTACGTTCTGGAGCCCTGGCCAAACAAGTAGTTCGAACTGAAGGGTAGATGATGGCTACACTCACAGCGACCACCTGATGGTTCGCTACAGTATCGACTATACGACCAGCATTCAGCGGACGGAAGAAGGGGCGAGACCTAGCCCTCTTATGTGGAAAACATCGTACTTTGACGACGAGGTGTTCAGGGAAGCGCTCCGCCGTGAGCACAATACTCTCGGTCTGAGCGGCGAGCAGCTGGTAACAGTAACGTCCATGCGATGCCACCATGCCTAGAAATGTCCACCCTAGGAATGCGAGGCCACCGGTCTACTGGTGGACTCAAGCAATTGCGAACCATGGAGTGACGCCTACATGGTCGTAATGGCCAAGACACGTTGAGCGATGGCCCCTACAGAGCGGTCTCCAGAGGTGCGGCAGAAGATAATATCGCGGCTCCTCCCACGTCATGACCAAAGTCCTTGGCCTCACTTTGTGGAGCTGCCAGGGGCCAGGGGCCAGGATAGCCGACGAGGGAAGAGTAACCGTGGCGGAACTTGTGGGGGTTTCACAGTCCCTTAGTATAGATAAAGCGCCTGGACCGGATGATATTTCGAACCTGGCTATTGAAGCGGCCATTGCTGAGGCTCTCGAAATGTTCAGATCTGTCGTGCAGAGATTCCTGGACGAGGGAGTCTTCCCTGAAGCATGGAAAAGGCAGAGCTTGGTCCTATTTCCAAAGGCGGGAAAACCACCGGGACCAATATGCCTGCTTGGTACGGCGAGGAAGGTGCTTGAAAAGATCATCCTCAACAGGTTGTTGATACGCACGGAGAGTGCGGATGGTCTATCGAGTAACCAGTTTGGCTTCCGAAAGGGTCGAGTCGACCGTAGACGCTATCTTGTCTTGTATACGACACGGAGACGGGTCGGAAGTGCGTTGACATAACCTCAGGGGTTCCGCAAGGTTCCATACTGGGTCCGGTGTTATGGAACGTCATGTACGACGGTGCCTTGAGGTTGAAGTTCCCGGAGGGCGAGATAATCGTCAGCTTCGCTGACGATATTACGCTGGAGGTCTACGGCGAATTGATCGAATAGGTGGAGTTGACTGCAACCCATTCGATCGCAATTTTGGAGGAGTGGATGAGTCTCAGGAAGTTAGAACTGGCTCACCACAAGACTGAGGTGGATGTTGTTTACAACCGAAAGTCGGAGCAACAAGCGGTGATAAGGGCAGGCAACTGCGCGGTCACCTCTGAACGCTCCATCAAAATATTGGGGGTAATGATTGACGATAAGCTCACCTTTGGTAGCCACGTCAGTTACGCCTGCAATAGTTGCATTGTCCCGGATGATGTCCAATAGCTCTGCGGTTTATGCCAGCAAGCGCAAGCTTCTGGCTATTGTCGCTCTGTCCATACTGAGATATGGAGGGCCAGCTTGGGGCACGGCCCTGCTAACTGCTACATAACGAAGTTAGAAAGTACGTATAGACTTATGTGCCTAAGAATTCCGAGCGCGTACCGTACCGTGTCGCACGATGCACTTTGCGTCATCACCGGTATGATGCCTATTAACATCGTTATCGTTGAAGACAGAGAGTGCTTCGAAATGCGCGGTACGAGAGGCATCCGTAGGACTGTCAGGTTGGCCTCAATGGTCAAATGGCAGCTTGCGTGGGACAATTCAACTAAGGGTAGATGGACACAAAGGTTGATACTGCACGCAAAAAAAGCGTTCCCGAATTCGTGAACCAGCAAAAATACACCGTGATTTTATTCATGGATTCGGGAACACCAGTCACGTTTTCCAGAACGTTCCAGAAAACGTGACTGTGTTCCCGAATCCGTGGCTGTTGTTCACAAAAAAATACACCGTGAACTTGTTAGTTCACGAATTTATGAACACTTTACGTGCGGAGATAGGTACGTGGGTCAAGAGACGCCATGGGGAAATCAATTTTCACCTGACTCCCTAGCCCGAGTGTCCGGTGTGCGCAGGTTTAGAGGAAACGGCGGAACACGTGTTGTTCGTGTGCCCGCGTTTTCGCACAATGCGTGACCACATGTGGGCTGGGCGATGGGCTTGGCGGAAATGGAAACGGGTCAGGGATGTAGTCCTTCCTCCCTCGTTTGCTGTTGGAGGTGGTCCCTAACCCCGCACTTCCGGGACAACCCAGGATGTCTGTTGAGCAGATTCCCACTCCATTGCTCAGGAAGAAAAATAAAATTAAAAAACACATACACACACTCAAGCATAATTATTGGTCGGTTCTTTCGCAACAACTTGCATTCCCCACAGAATTTCCTTTATTTTGATATGTGACCCGTTCTAATCAATTTATAGTTTGGTTTCAGAGCTATTCCAAATACTATTGGGGTCACTTGTCCTCGAAAAATTGGCCAATTCTAAAATTGATTCTGACAGCCTAAGCTGCATGATTTTGAAAAATATTTTTTTAAGAATTTCGACTGAATTTGTCGCCAATAATCAGGTTTTTGGGATTACAGTCACATAAAAAATTATCAACATTTTCATGTGATTGATAGCCGAAAATCCTGATAATTGGTAAATATTCTTACGATTCCAAGACCACGACCGGATCGATTTGGCCTTAATGACCAGGACATGTAGGACCCATGATGTGGACTTTTACTAAAATAGTCTTGAGGTGAACCGGTCAAGGGCCGAAAACCTCATTAATAAAGACAATAAAAAAAAAACTAAAATAGGTACACTGGGGGAAGTGGAAAAGGAAAAATCGATAATGCATGTTTGAATTAGTGTAAAACCCGTTTAAATTATTTAAATGCGTTCAATCAAAATTGGCTAAAAAATAGTAAATTTTGCACCAACTGTGTGGTAATTCATACCATTTTGGTCGCTTGAAATTTATGAAAATAGATTTTAAAATTAGGAGTTGTTATTCCACTTACCCTAGTGGGATGGGGTAAGTGGAAAACCCATGTTGCCTTGACCTTCAATAGTGATGAGTAGTTACATATAACTAAAATCAATACGATAATTGCTCTGAGTGTCTATTGTGGAATAATTTCATTACCTTAACGGAATAGATCCTCAAGGAATTCTCGTAATAGCTAGAGGAGGGCTGGTTTTGCCTTCTCGGACACTAAGTGTACGTAAAGTCTATATGTTCGCCCCAAAGATGAACATTTTAAAGGAAAAATGGGACTTACAGGGTTATAAACTAATCAACTTAGTTTAACGAATTGAGATGATGTCTGTATGTGCGTATTTGTATGAATGTGTGTGCGTAAGCACGTACAAAATTATCAGCTATTCTTAATCACTTGTCCTTAACCGATTTGTTCATAAAGGAATTGCATTCAACGGCGAAACTTGTTAGGAATAAAAATTAATGTGAATTATACAATATATTTACCTATCAGTGCTATTTTTAACTTTCTTATATATTTTTTTCATATGGAAAACATGTGAAGGGCATCAGTACCGATAGGTGGATTAATCAGGCATTTTCTCATTTATATGAGTCCAATCACCACTGGAATCACAATGATAACAAAGAAGGAACATATTAAGATTCACAGCTATCGAAATAAACTCTGGAGGGAGGAAAAAATTGCGTAATTAGAACATTATCCACTTCCCCCACAGTGTTTGATACCTGGGGTAAGTGTAAATTTTTTGAATTATTTGCTTTCTTGGTACAAACCACTACCAATTGAATCGGATTAGTTTAATTGTATTGTAATGGTCACCTGTGATATAAATTCACTTGAAAAAAGAACAATTGGTGCAAATAAGAATTAATTTTATGAATGCAAATATCAATTTTTCGCGAAACCTAAAATTACAGTTCAAGCGTTAACCGTGTTAGTGTATGTATTATACAAATTTCAACATAGTATTAGTGTGAGCATTAAAGCATAACATTGCATGATGCTATGATGTGGTAAAAACTGTAAAGTATGTACAATTCTAATTTTTCGAGTCGATTTTTACACTTACCCCCTTTTTCCACTTCCCCCACTGTACCGTACTCAAACTTCATGACTTCGCAAAAAAAAGACAAAATAAGGGTAAACACCTGCAAGGCCACTTGGGTCTGAACAAACCGTGTGAAGGCTCAAATTTCATGGCTTTGCCACACTGAGATAAAAATGAGCTGTTAACGGTTCCTAGTCCTGTCCTGATCAATTCGGCAGTATTAGCCAGGATTTTGAGAGCATATTGGGAGGACAGTTCCTTAGTTTGGTATAGATAAGTCGTGTAACGGCTCAAACGACATGATTCTACAGTATCATATTGGATATAGAGTGTTAACGGTGCCACGAGCACTCCGAATCAATATTTATTAAACAAAATAATGGAATAGGCTTGTTCATGTATACAGTCCTGATAATGCTACTTCAGAATTTTTTTAATCAAATGCTCTTTCGATCCTTCTCACGGATCATTCTGCTACATTGCATTTTGAACCAAATGCCAATTTGACAATATTCGACAGAATTTCATTGGGAGAACTCCTAGATAAATTTCTGGAGGAATTTGCGAAAGAAGTCCCGCAGTTTAGAAGAATTTAATGTTAATTTCGGAATGAAAAAATCAGAGGAATTTCTGGAGAGATGTCGATGCAATTTATGAAGAGTTCTTGAGGGGAGTTCCTGGACGAACATGTGGAGGAATCCCTCGTGGAACTCAAGGCAGAATTCTTGGGAGAAATTGTGGAAGCACCGCTGAACAGAATTCCGGCCAAAAATGCCGTTGGTTAGCTGATTTTCAATTAAACTATCACTGAGATATTAGCTGAAAACATAATGCTGAGAAAACGGTGGTGCCCAAAAAATAAAAATAAAAATGGCGAGACTTTGGTCGATAAACTATAGGTTTGCATGGTGTTTATGGTGTTTTACGTATACGTGAAGAAACTTCAAACTTATAAACGAAATTCAGTACATAAAACGTGACGTTCTTAGTTGAGGCGACCCTGGCTTGCCAGTTGTGTTGTTTGGGTGCATCAGTGTAACTAGACGAGCAGGAATAATTCTATTTTCACCGAAAAGACCAGGCACTCCCGCAAAACCAACCGACAACGAGTATTACCAGCCAGGCCACACTTACTCAGTGCACCGCATCATGGCCAAACTATGGGGAAGCAGAAACCGTGTAGCTTTCAGCGGCATCTTGCAGTGTGTTCCTTCGGAATGTCCGGACCAACACAACACAGCCGGCAGCAGCTTCACCGCAAGCCAAGCGACGAAACATGTACGGAGCACGGAAATGCTGCGTTTTTATGATTCCTTGCATGCACCGCAAATATGTGTATAATCCGGAGTTGTTCAAAAAACTGAACAAACACGGTTCACACACACACAGCGACTGCCCGAATGTCTGCAAACTGGTTACAGGGAGAAAACGCCAGCAGCACCCTCCATCACAGACTCCGTCCCACAGGCAATGGGTAGGGGGTGGCGCTCGTCCCCATTCGTTGGGGGAGATATAAGTGGAAATAAAAGGAAATGCAATTGCAGCACCATTTCTGGGAGCAAATAAAAAACGTTATGCATTCTGGAGCTGTTGTTCCGATGGGCTCCAGGGTGTGAGAAAATTCATACCAACAACTGGGGAGATTACCACTCCAAAGTGATGACGAAAACTGAAAATTGAACTGGAGTAGGGGTGTGGTGTGCGCAAATAAATTCTCGTAGAGTCAGTGGTGATTGACTCATTGTTGTTAATTTTTCTTCGTAGAATGCATTTTGAAAGTTGCTAAAAATGGTTAATATCAACATTTTGTCGTTACTCACAGGTTTAGATGCATCGTCCTGTGAAAAATACTGGTGATAGCACGTATTGCACGGTGTCCTCGGTCAAAGAAGTTAATTCTTAAGTATAAGTCACAGACAAACAGACATAACACATTGAACATCCACTCATCAAATTCATCGTCGTTTAAACACTAACGATATCTATTGATTTCAGTTAGTTGGGCAAATCACGAACCAGATGGCGGTAGTGAGCAAACGTCAAACTAGAGCAAAATCGATGTGCGCGCTACGAGTGATCGATTGGCCAACTAATGATTATTTGAATTGATCAGTAAATCAGTGAACGATGGAAATTTGACGAGTGTTATGTCTGTTTGTCTGTGGTATAAGATTACTAATGTCGTTCCTGTGACCATCTGTGAACATCTAGGATACTTCGACATGGCAGCCAAAGTATCGGTAATACAACGGATGTTTATGATGAAACTAAACATGCCCTACAACATGATGCTTAAATTAGGTATGGCCTATTAAAGCTGTTTTGAAGCATAATTTGGTAAAATAATTGAAATGACTACAGCGCCTCTGGCGTTATAGTTCTTATGCTTCTACTGTCAACGTACTTTGATTTAACCTTCCGGAATTCGCACTGCTGTAAAAAACACAACACATTGAATAAAAGTGAGATATCTTTTTAGTCAGCCGACCAGCACTAAACCACCATGAATTCCCCACACAATTGGAACTTTTTTCAAGTGATATGATACCAAAAGTGATTCGGGTAAATATAACTAAATAAAAGGCTCACCGGAAACTGACCAAAAATGCACGTGAAAAACTGACCAATAATTAATTATTATCCATTTATTTTTTTAACAATTCATCCTAAGGTAGCGCAATTTTTGTTCTATCTTTTTTCTGACAATGACCTGGGGGTAAATTTGCAGTTCTCACTCATCTGTGACCGCGGGTGACCACCAGACGGCCTTCCGGAAAACCCGGAATGTTCAGATTCTGGTAATTTTGTAGAATTCGTCTTAGAGCAGCGCAAATTTTTCTAAACCTAAACTGTTTGTATTCTCTTCTAAATAGTACATGGCTACTTCGATTGGTTTGTCTATTCACAACACTCCTACAACAACAGTACAGTAATGGTGGTTGCGCTTCACATATAGGTATACCTAGTTCGTTCAAAACTTTTTGAATCCACATGGCTTAACAAGCTGCCTCTGCAAGAGCAGAACACTCTGCTTCGGTGAACGATAATGATACTGTGCTCTGTTTTCATGTACTCCAACAAACAGTGGCTCCATATATCTTGAATAGGATTCCAGAAACCGAACGCCTGTCTGTAATATCAGTTGCCCAAGTTACCTCTGCATATCCGATTACCTGACGGTTGGGTACAATTGATCGCTAATAAAGGTGTCCGTGATAAGTAGTACCTTGTAGATACCGTAAAATCCTCTTCGCATGTATCCATTGAGCTTCGGTTGGGTTGCTCTGGAACTGGCTGTAGTAATGCACCTCTGCATTGAGATCTGGTTTAGACGTAATCATCAAATAGGTAAGACTTAGACTGCATTGTGCTTTCGTGCTGTGCGGTTCTTTTTCTCTTTGCTGAAGGAAGTTTTCAATACTACCCGAAGCTATTTTAATTTCCACAGTGCTTCTCAGCGCTATTTGTACCTACTGATCCTGTTGCGATCTTTGCTTGGACCAGTGTCCGTCATCATCCTCATGTTGAGATGTTCTTCATTCGGTTGAATCAAATGATGTAAGTATTGCAGGGAGAAGGCCGTCGTTGTAAATGGTCATTCTGAAGCACGTTTAGATTGCAGGTGAAAAATCGCCTTGCTGGCTTCTGCTTCCAACCGCTCTAAGCTGTATAAAGCTCTGCCCAGTTAGAATCCGGAATCATTTATTGTATTGCAGCGGCGCTAAAATAATTATTTTACAGCGGTATGTCTACCAAGGCGCCCACTTTCTGTGGTATAAATTTCATGGTGTTTCGTGCAGCGAGTCAAAAATTATTCCAGATGGAAGCCAAGAGGTGAGAAAAAATCTGCACACCCCCGTTATTAATCTTGCTCATCGACGGTGGATCCTACGTGAAAATGGATTTAGGTCAGCTTCCTGGTCAAAAATTCTGCATGGCGACGGCACGAGGAGTTGTTCCTGAGAGATTAAGTTTGCTTTTATGGACAAGTTTGCCAAAAAACTGATGATTTGCCGAGTGACATGCAACTGCAGAGTAAAGACCAAAGTGTTCGTGACGAATAAGACGATGGACTCTGAGCTGTACAAGGGAGAATGTCTCAAAAACCGAGTACTAAGTTTAATGAAAGCCCATAAAGGTCCCGTGAAGTTTTGGCCAGATTTGGTAAGTTACCACTACAGACGGGAAGTCATCCAGTTGTACTGCGATAATAACGTAGATTTCAACAATAAAAACATTTACAGTGTTATGAAAACTCATATGTGAATATGTACGTTATGTGGAAGATAATGATTTGGAAAATGTATTGGAGGTAACCACTTTCCCTTCGATGGGACTCGAACCCATGACCCTACAGTACGCTAGACTGGTGCTTTAACCAACTAAGCTACGAAGGATCGGCCTTCGCAACCTAGAGGCTACTGAACGAGCTCGAGATTCCCAAATTGGACGCATAGTCAAATCACTCGCAATCCATTTCTCAAGCCAATACTTCCACATGTGTATTGTACACGTCCACATTAGAGGAGCGTGAGTATTTAGAATGTCTGGCGGCTATACACATTCTTCATCAGCAACTGTACTGATCAAGTGATGTTGTGTAAGCTATTTGCCAGTCGGTCGTCAAGCTCAGACCCGACCGCATTGCGTAGGCAAGAGCACGCAACTCAGGTTCAGTTCAATCAAAGTTAATTGTCTATTTCCGGGGATTGAACCACCCGACTTGGACGTTAATTTACAATGTTATGAAAACTCATATGTGAATATGTACGTTATGTGGAAGATATTTATTTGGAAAATGACGACCGACTGACAAATAGCTTAAGCTTAAAAAGCTTAAAAAAAGTGGATAAACAGCTCGGGACGCGACTCAGATGACCAAAATGTGGAACAAATGTACCAAGAAAGTTTTCTCCGGAGGTGTGCAGCGTTTGATGAGAGGAATAAAGAAGAAAACTAGAAATGATATGCATTTATATTTTTTCCTCAAAGTACAGTATAATACCTTTGTTTTGATATATTAACCTTATTTGTATGTCAATCCGTTACCTAGATACAGATGTTTTATTATTCCAGATTCTAAATGGACATAGCTTTACTCTGAAACCCTTTAAAAAGAGTGAAATTGGTTGCCTTGATTATTAAAAAATAAATAATCAACTTACCTGGAATATCAACCATTTTACTGTACGAATGTGGGTTTTGTGGTAAAAAGGAACACTAAATTTATCCGGAGATCGAAGTGTGTGCCGCGCTCGCGTGTGGACGTGTTCTTTCTTTCCTGCGTCGAAGTTAATGTCATTCTCTTTACGATTCGGCTGGCGGATTTAAGGAAGTTATTTTTTTTATAATTATGAAGTTTACGTGTGAAAAGGCGAGCGTGAAAAAGCAGTCATAATCGGGAAATTTAGAAAAGCTCTGAGAAGATTACGATTTAAGATTAGATGTGTACTTTTGTTTTATTCAGATTGGTTTAGTGTAGGACAACACTGCCCCCACTCGCATAACAGTCCCATTTGACTTTTCGTCACTTTTGAGTTAACTCACTGAATAGGGTTTATTTCAAATGTACTTCCATAAATCATAATAAAAATTCCGATTTTGTATGCCCATCAGTGAAAAAAATACCAAGTCATGTGCGTCCCATATTGAAAGTACCCGCATAACAGTCCCACCAAGAATTTACATGACCTGATTGCACAAAACTAAATCATGTTTCGATCAAACTAAATCGCTTTACGGTAATCTATCGAATGATGAACAACTCAGCAAAAAAGTTTTATATAGAAGATGCGATTTTCAACTTCAATGGCTATTGTCTCAGAATGCGAAAAAACGTTATGGGACTGATATGCGAGTGGGGGCAGACAGTGGAAATTCAAAATAAATAGTTTAGTAACGGAAGAGTAATAAAATTAACGTTCTGAAGGAGGGGTTGTGCTGAGCGTCCTGAGACGGCGAAAAAGTGGAAGAACAGGGAAACTGGTGGTCGGAGGATTGAGTTTGTGGATGGGGTCAGACGGAACAAAAGGGGTTGTGTGCTAGTTGCGCGGCCCTGAGACGGTGGGAAAATAAAAGTGCAGTGTTGTTGTATTGATAAAGACGGAGGAAGATGTAGGGTGGTGGTTGCAAACAGAAAAGATTGAAGGAAAAATAAAGAAAAGAAAACTACGGTGATGCGATTGACGAATGAAATACGGGTGAATGGTATACCATTAAAAAGTGTTCAAATGAAAAAACAAAACATATCCGGAAAATAAGAAGCTTTCAGTTGTGAAGTCTATTTGAAGAAGTGTAATTGTGATTAGAACGAACGTTATTAGTAATTGACAATTATAAAGCTGTCGAAAGGGTATGTAAGGGAGTTGCGAGACCCAGCAGAGAGCCCGACGAAAAGAGAGCAGTATCGTTTGAACCAGCAGTGTGGGCAGAATAGAAGAAGCTGAAGATTTAAGCTTGGAAAAGGAGGTGAAAGCTGGAGGGGGAAGTTCTGAAAAATAAAGAAGAAAAATAGAAGAAAAAATTCTAGAGCTGGTGATAAAAATCCGGTGACCGTGTGACAAGTGTACCCCATTTGTACACAACATATTGAGAAAATAAGTAGTTGTGAATATGTCGAAGGATTTTGAATAAAGTTATTGTCCATATTGAAATATGTTTTAAACTGTTGCGATAGCTTTCATACAGTTTGAACTCTATTACTCTTGTCGCTGGTGTTACTTCCAGGGCAGGCAGGGGCAAGGATTGACACGAGTGGTACGATTTTCACGAAGTCCGTCCAGTTATTTGGTTTCGCCGACGACATTGATATCATGGCACGTAACTTTGAGAGGATGGAGGAAGCCTACATAAGACTGAAAAGCGAAGCTAAACGGATTGGACTAGTCATCAACACGTCGAAGACGAAGTACATGATAGGAAGAGGCTCAAGAGAGGTCAATGTAAGCCACCCACCACGAGTTTCTATCGGTGGTGACGAAATCGAGGTGGTTGAAGAATTCGTGTACTTGGGCTCACTGGTGACCGCCGATAACGATACCAGCAGAGAAATTCGGAGACGCATAGTGGCTGGAAATCGTACGTACTTTGGACTCCGTAAGACGCTCCGATCGAATAGAGTTCGCCGCCGTACCAAACTGACTATCTACAAAACGCTTATAAGACCGGTAGTTCTCTACGGACACGAGACTTGGACGATGCTCGTGGAGGACCAACGCGCACTGGGAGTTTTCGAAAGGAAAGTGTTGCGTACCATCTATGGTGGGGTGCAGATGGCGGACGGTGCGTGGAGGAGGCGAATGAACCACGAGTTGCATCAGCTGTTGGGAGAACCATCCATCGTTCACACCGCGAAAATCGGAAGACTGCGGTGGGCCGGGTACGTAACCAGAATGTTGCACAGTAATCCGGTGAAAATGGTTCTCGACAACGATCCGACGGGAACAAGAAGGCGAGGTGCACAGCGGGCAAGGTGGATCGATCAGGTGGAGGACGATTTGCGGACCCTCCGCAGACTGCGTGGTTAGCGAAGTGCAGCCTTGGACCGAGTTGAATGGAGAAGACTTTTATGTGCAGCACAGGCCACTCCGGCCTTAGCCTGATAATAAATAATGGTGTTACTTCCTTCTCATTTTTTTCCTTTTCTTATCGTTCCAGAGGGCGAGTAATGGCGCTTGTACCTAGGCATATAAGTATACTGATTGACTTAAGTATTAAGTACTTAAGTACTTGTTCATCAGTGTATAAGCAAGGGCACTAGACTAAAAACGGTGTCCCATCCCAAGATTTCCAAGAAGTGTACATTAATCCTCTTGGCTAAGTCACTCCCAACGACTGATCATTTATCACTTAATAATGTAAACGGAGCGATTGGTACGAGATGTTTCCGTTCTATAACTTCGATAAATTTATCCACCATGTACACCATCCACCATGTCTGAGTGACGATTTATGTGACGTACCGTCATCTGGGGGGAAGATGATCATTTTAAAGACAAAACATACAATAACAATGTGTGTTAACATTTTAAATCGAAACAAATATTTTCAAAACATGTACTGCTATACGTTGCAATAATCAACAACTTTAGTTTTCTGAAATGCGTTCGCATTTATTAAAATAAAGCGGAGACGAGCCATCCTCGGGCTGAAAGTCTCCCTAATAAAGACATAAAAAAAATATTAAAATAAATTAAAGTATCACACATTTTTTGAGTAGGGGAGTGCACCGGTTTTGGTCAACTTAGTGCCTAATTTGGTCAACCCTGGAAAATACATATTTTTCCAAAATAATTGATCAGTTGAAAGCAGCGTTGAATCGTGAATTGCTTTATTTTTTGAGTTATTCGCAAAATTGACCAAATTAGGAACATGGCCAAAACCGGTACAGTTCCTCTAATCTGGTTTGGGGTGAAGTTGATCAAGAGTCAAGACAGCTCTACTAAAATCAATATGACCTATCCGTTAAAATACACTAGGTTAATTGTATGAATGTTAAATTTACTACGTAAAGAAGTCTACGAAGTCAATATATTCTCTCTTTCTTCCACAACATACATTTTCATTATTGCATTTTCATTATTGCCACGGCAAATGCTGGGTAAAGCGTACCATTGGTACTTCGCGTACCTGAAGGAATAAAATAGACCCCATCTCGCGGTCCTTAGCCTCTTACCCAGCAACTCCTATCCCTACCACCCCGCGGTGCTGGCCGGGATACGAGCAACCTTCCTATGGTCGTACGCTGACAGGGAAGGGGGGTTTGCTCCTCTCCGGAGGTGCAAATCTTATTGAGCGTCTGTTCTCCATGTCAGGATCGGCTCACAACAGCGTCTGTTCTCCATGTTAGAGGCGGCTGATCATTGCCCGAGTGCCAGCGAGGGACTCTAAGTGAAACTGTGTACCATGGTCCACCGGAAATAAGAAGGAATGGTCCTCCGGAAATTTATGGGGTTTGGTGTCAGGCCCTGCAAGCCAACCAAAAAAAACTCACGCAACGAACAATCAACAAGAGAGTACGGACCGGAACCATCGGCGAAGACCACTGTGACGAAAAGGGACTAGCGATTGGAAACTCGGTTCGTGGAACTGCAAATCTCTCAACTTCATCGGGAGCACACGCATACTCGCCGATGTGCTCAAGGACCGTGGATTCGGCATCTTAGCGCTGCAGGAGGTTTGTTGGAAAGGATCAATGGTGCGAACGTTTAGAGGTAATCATACCATCTACCAGAGCTGCGGTAACACACACGAGCTGGGAACAGCTTTCATAGTGATGGGCGATATGCAAAGGCGCGTGATCGGGCGGTGGCCGATCAATGAAAGAATGTGCAGGTTGAGGATCAAAGGCCGGTTCTTCAATTTCAGCATAATCAACGTCCATAGCCCACACTCCGGAAGCACTGATGATGATAAGGACGCATTCTACGGGCAACTGGAACGTGAGTACGATAGCTGCCCAAGCCACGACGTCAAAATCATCATAGGAGATTTGAACGCAAAGGTTAGTCAGGAGGAGGAGTTTAGACCGACTATTGGGAAGTTCAGCGCACACCGGCTGACGAACGAAAACGGCCTACGACTAATTGATTTCGCTGCCTCCAAGAATATGGCCATTCGCAGCACCTACTTCCAACACAGCCTTCCGTATCGGTACACCTGGAGATCACCACTGCAGACAGAATCACAAATCGACCACGTTCTGATTGATGGACGGCACTTCTCCGACATTATCGACGTCAGGACATATCGTGGCGCTATCATCGACACTGACCACTATCTGGTGATGGTTAAATTGTGCCAAAAACTATCCGTCATCAACAAAGTTCGGTACCGACGACCACCGCGGTACGACCTAGAGCGACTGAAGCAACCTGATGTCGCCACTGCATACGCGCAGCATCTCGAGGCAGCGTTGCCGGAAGAGGGTGAGCTCGATGAGGCCTCTCTTGAGGACTACTGGAATACAGTTAAAGCAGTCATTAACGACGCAGCGGAGAACAACGTCGGGTATATGGGACGAAGTCAACGGAACGATTGGTTCGACGAAGAGTGCAGACAGATTCTGGAGGAGAAGGACGCAGCGCGGGCGGTCGCGCTGCAGCAAGGTACCCGGCAGAACGTGGAACGTTATAGACGGAAGCGGAGACAGCAGACCCGCCTTTTCAGGAGAAGAAA
This sequence comes from Armigeres subalbatus, assembly GCF_024139115.2. Lineage (NCBI taxonomy): Eukaryota > Metazoa > Arthropoda > Insecta > Diptera > Culicidae > Armigeres > Armigeres subalbatus. The sequence goes on from NC_085140.1 coordinate 251,037,505, forward strand.
CGCCGCCTGGAAGAAGCGGAGTGCGAGGAGATGGATCAGCTGTGCCGTTCTCAAGAAAAGGCTTCGTGCCGCATCCCGCAAAGGCTTCGTGTCGCGAGCCGAAATGTGCCGGGATAAGGATGGGAGCATCTTGACGGACGAACGTGTGGTGATCGAAAGGTGGAAGCAGCACTACGAGGAACATTTTAATGGCGCTGAGAGTACAGGCAGTGAAAGTCAAGGCAGCGGAGGAGATGACTACGTCAGTTCAGCGGACGATGGAAGCCAATCAGCCCTCACCTTGAGGGAAGTTAAGGATGCCATCCAACAGCTAAAGACCAATAAAGCAGCTGGTAAGGATGATATCGGAGCTGAGCTCATCAAGATGGGCCCGGAAAAGCTAGTCACTTGCCTGCACAAATTGATAGTCAGAATCTGGGAAACTGAACAGCTACCGGAGGAGTGGAAGGAAGGGGTTATATGCCTCATATACAAGAAAGGCGACAAGCTGGAGTGTGAGAACTTTCGAGCGATCATCATCCTTAATGTGCCTACAAAGTGATATCCCAGATCGTCTTCCGTCGTCTGCCACCATTAGCGAATGAGTTCGTGTGGAGCCGGCAGCGTTGACGGCCGCTCGACAACGGACCAGATCTTTACTGTACGGCAAATCCTTCAAAAATGCCGTGAATACCAGGTCCCAACGCACCATCTGTTCGTTGATTTCAAGGCGGCATACGACAGTATAGACCGCGTAGAGCTATGGAAAATTATGGACGAGAACAGCTTCCCCGGGAAGCTTACCAGACTGATCAAAGCAACGGTGGATGGTGTGCAAAACTGTGTGAAGATTTCGGGCGAACATTTCGTTCGTTCGAATCGCGCCGGGGACTAAGACAAAGTGATGGTCTTTCGTGCCCGTTGTTCAACATTGCGCTAGATAGTGTCATGCGGAGAGCCGGGTGTAACAGCCGGGGTACGATTTTCAACAGATCCAGTCAATTTATTTTCTTCGCGGATGACATGGACATTGTCGGCCGAACATTTGCAAATGTGGCAGAACTGTACACCTGCCTGAAACGTGAAGCAACAAAAGTTGGACTGGTGGTGAATGCGTCAAAGACAAAATACATGCTTGTGGGCGGAACCGAGCGCGACAGGGCCCGCCTGGGAAGCAGTGTTACGATAGACGGGGATATCTTCGAGGTGGTCGAGGAATTCGTCTACCTCGGATCCTTGCTAACGGCTGATAACAATGTCAGTCGTGAAATACGAAGGCACTTCATCTGTGGAAGTCGGGCCTACTACTCAAGAAGAAACTGTGGTCAAAAAAGATTCGCCACCGCACCAAATGTGTCATGTACAAGACGCTAATAAGACCGGTTGTCCTCTACGGACATGAAACATGGACAATGCTCGAGGAGGACTTGCAAGCACTCGGAGTATTCGAGAGACAGGTGCTTAGGACCATCTTTGGCGGTGTGCAAGAAGACGGTGTGTGGCGGCGAAGAATGAACCACGAGCTCGCCCAGCTCTACGGCGGACTCAGCATCCAGAAGGTAGCTAAAGCCGGAAGGGTACGATGGGCAGGGCATGTTGCAAGAAAGCCGGACAGCAACCCTGCAAATATGGTGTTAGCTTCCAATCCGGCAGGTACGAGACGGCGTGGAGCGCAGCGAGCGAGGTGGGCTGACCAGCTACAAAACGACTTGGCGAGCGTGGGGCGCATTCGAGGATGGAGAGATGCGGCCTCGAACCGTGCATTGTGGCGTCAAATTGTTGATTCATTGTTATCTGTTTAGATCTAGACTAAATAAATGAATGAAATGAACATTTTCATTATTATAATCCAAAAACTCGGATTTTCTACCTAGCGGTAACATTACTTGAACGGATAATATTGTTGACTACCGTTTCATAAAAAAATTAGGCACTTTTGACTGACACATCAAATGATCATCTTCGCCTCAATAATCATCTTCCCCCCATTTGACGGTACCGCAAACTGTCGAGAAAACTACAATTTTAGTAAATATGAAACCTGCTATATTTAAAATTGCCATGTTCTGATATGGTAGATTTGAACATGTTTAAGTTGTTAATTTTACCACCAAATTATTTTCAGAAAATGCCAAACATTTCGACGAAATATTTCATAAAGTTTTTCATACAAATTAGAGCGTCTGAAGTTTTAGTATGTCCGAAATTTAATTCTCCGGGGTATCTCTATTTCGATGTGTTCTGATCATACCTATTTTATTCTACACAGTTAAAAATTCTGAAAATTACACGCCATGGAAATATTTAAACGCTCATTTTTGTGTTCAAAAGCCTCTAATTTTACATCCAACTTTTTTTTTGTATGCAAGATTGAATACAAGCTCCATAGTAAGGACGACCTGTAATTTTAAAAAGTGATGGAAAAATGAGTCGAATCAAACGGAGCCTTTTTGTTACATCATATATGCTGTAACATTTTTATACTGTGTAGAATCACTCTTCGGATGCCGATATGTTCCATTTTTTTGGCTACTTGACCATCTTTGGACAATAACAAACATATCAGCAACAAGAAATAACATTTTTATTGATGTCGTTTTTCCATTCCTCGATATCTCCCTATTTCAATGGTCCTTTCAATGTCGAGATGTGAAGAGGTGACTGTAGTGTAAAATATACTGCTTCATTAGAATGATTATTGCACTAAAACTATAGCTCGGTTTTCTGTAAAAAGAATGCATAAAAAGAATGCACTTTTATAAATTCTCATACTTTAGATCGGTGCACAACGAACGCTCAAAGCCGTTCGTTGACATGAATGATGTCTCAGCAATTCTAGTCTGAGACCTTTGTATTTAAAAGTTGCTAATAAATTCATTATCATTTCAATCGTTAACCTGACAACAAGTGAGTTATTTTTTATGACAATCAAATCAGATATCAGTAAACCTGCCACAGCGTGCTAGTTAGTTCACAGTTCTGACCCAGCTATGATCACAGGTGGCTACCATCTACATACACCAGTGTAAGATATTATATTATAACTAAACTTCTACTAATCGAGAACTCACTTCGCAGCTAGTTGAAACATAAATTTAATGGAATAAAAGCCTGCTCTCGCAATAGTCATTATCTCTACCACATTGGCATTATATCATAAATAGCAATATTATGAGCAGGCAAGATTACATTTATTTTTATGATGTATTCAATCAAGTAGATTACTCTCGTTGTAATGGAAATGCCGTGCCGTAGAAATTTAATTCCAGCGAGCCTATATGAACGAAATTCAATTGTGCCTATGATTTCTGTCCAAACGCAGCTATTTCACCATCATCTTACTTCACTATAACAACATAAAAAGAATTCAATTCTTGCAAATATGCAGCGGTACTTGAGTGGTTCTGCTCCTCAACGACAAACTTAAAGCTACAATTTGAACACATCTCATAGCTCCTCATTCACGCAAGACTAAACCTTCGGCTACCATTTTTTACCGAGTTGACACGTGGAAAATCATTTTCGCAATCGTTATTTCAGCTAGGTAGGAGCCTCATATCTTCAGTGAACTTTACCGTATGGAACAAATTCAAAAACTTTTCCTCCAACAACCATCGCCACGAATTGGACTCGATTTACCGGTGGAAAACAATTCTCCAGCAACAGCAGCAGCAGCATCACACCGACAAACACCGACAGTGACAAAGATGACAACGCCGAAGAATGGTTGCGCTCCTCTGATTACTTCAACTTTGTTGGATCATAACATTACAGTAATAGCATATTTTTGTCTGCCAACTTTTCGTGACTTTGAGTTGGTCCACGCGGCGCGGGTTGAGGTTGGGCACCGACGCGATGTCAAGGTGGGTAGATTCCGTTTCCAATGCGGCAACGGCGACGACGACGACGACGTCACTGGATGGTGGCGACAGCGCGTGAATCCTCGTGTTTCGAGTTGACGAAACTCGATTCTGTACGCGCGGTTCGGTGAGCTTTGGAAAAGTTTCCAACATTCCCTCACGTGCGAGAAAATTCCAGATGAGTCAAGAGCTTTCCACTTTGGATAGAGTTTTTGGATTTTTTCAGCTTTATTTTCGTCATGCACATCACTCATGGCTGGTGGGAATATTACAGGCGAGGAATTTCTCGCACCTTGCAAGTATTTCACCGGTGTCAAGAAAGGGCAGGTTCGTGGCACGATATAAATTTAAGAAAATGTGAGCTGTTGCTACATGGGATCTTGTGTAGGTCAGAGAAAAACGAAACTTGTAATCAAATTGTTTCTTCGTAAAGTTTTAATAAGAATGTCATTTGCATTTTTTGTGGGAGAAATAAAATTCGGTCTGTTACAATACTGTTTTTTACACAGATTCTTACAACGTAGTACATAAGCTTATTGGGAAGTGTATTTTACATGTAACTGTATTTTTATTCATTCAAAAAATGTAAAAGTTATAAGAAGGAGATTACATCTATATTTCGCAAAAAAGTCATGAAAAATCTCACGACAAATGATGTGCCGAGGTAGTTTACAACAGCTTCATTATTCTTGATTATGTTGATGAGCCCACGGAGAATGATTAGTGTCATTTTCGTCTGAAGATACACTTGAGCAATTCTCGCTGAAACCGGGCCAATATTTGCACAGGGTTCTTAAAAACGCCTAAATTTATATTCTTTCGAAAGCTTTCGGCGAGTATATTAAGGATCCGAGTTGAATTCTTCAGAAAGATGAACCCCTCGTTAGTTATACACAAAATCATTTTAATGGACCCTCGATTTTGTCATTTCTTGACTCACCAAAACTATCATAACTCCAGCATTTCTAAACCGATCGTAGAGATTAGCATATCGTTGGAAAGAGGAAGAGTGTATCCTCAATTTGCAATAGTAAAAATAGAAGCAGCCATATTGAATTTAGCCGCCATCTTAGATTTCCTTTTAAAAACTATTTTTCTGTCAGGTTCGCAACCACCGATTTTGAATAATAATACACTGATGGAAAGCTTAGCTTATATTGTGCATTGTGTCCAAAACTCTCAGGTGTATGTTTTTTCTATCAAAAGTTATGTACGATTTACCAAATTATTTTTTGAAGGGCCATCTGACCAACAAACATTATTTTTATGGTTAATATGGTACTACGACGTCAGTTCCTTGATTTCATACACTATTCTAAGCCAAATATGTTTCAAAAATGAAAAGCATATCTACAACAGTATTTTATTTGAAGGGCTCAAAAGTTTTGAGCATAATGGAGCTGTTTTCAAGTTTTTGTTTTAAATAATTCAAGAATTTTGGTATTAGTAAATAGTACATAACTTTTGATAGAAAAAACAAACACCTGAGATTTTTGGACCTAATGCACAATATAAGCTAAGCTTTCGATCGATGTATTAATATTCAAAATCGGTGGTTGCAAACCTGGCGGAAAAATAGTTTTCAAAAAGAAATCCAAGATGGCAGCCAAATTAAATATGGCTGCCTCTATTTTTACTATCGCAAATTGAGGATACACTCTTCCTGTTTCCAACAATATGCTGATCTCTATGATCGGTTGAGAAATGTTGGAGTTATGATAGTTTTAGTGAGCCAAGAATTGACAAAAATCGAGGGGTCCATTAAAATGATTTCGTGTATAACCAGAGAGGGGTTCATTTTTCTGTAGAATTTAACTCGGATCCTTAATATACTCGCCGAAATCTTTCGAAAAAATATAAATTTAGGCATTTTTAAGAACCTCGTGTAAATAGTGGCCCGGTTTCAGCGAGAATTACTCACTTGCTGTCTGTAATTTATAGAGTCACATTTCAACACATCTTCCGAGACATGAACCCGAAACCAGCTATGTATCCGAAAACGACGGCTCACGAAAATAGGATACGTTTTTCTGGAGACATTTGTACAAATGGGTATGCATTGAGAAATGGAGATGCTTCTGTGTTGCAATGGAACATATTTCTGTGCGGCAAATGCGAAGGTGAGTTATTGCGTGCATAAATTCTAATATGAAGTAGAGGAAGGTAAGTTGCGTTTTGTGCGGAACTTTGGGTCGAAATGTTTAAATTGCACATCGATCCACTTTTTCGAAAACATTAGATCAGTGCTTTAATTTTTAGTCATTATTACAATGGAAGGGAAATGCAGAAGATCTACCAATATTTGTAAATTTCTACGCCAGAGAGAGTATGGATGTGTGAGAAAGCGGGAGCACTAGAATACATTCCTCGAAATTAGACCTGTGCGCCGCCGCGCCACGCCACCGTCACCGACTATTTTCTAGCGCCGCCGTTTGAAAATTTAACACGTCGGCGAGTATTTTTGAATCACGAAAATAATTATTAAAGGGCTATTGAAGCAGTAGAGTTTCGTACATTTCTACAAACATTTTATCAAGTTCTTGCCCAAAGTTGAGGAAATTTCCAATCCGAAAATTCCCTAGACCGGACCGGGAATCGAAGCCAGTCATCCTCAGCATTGTCATGACGCTTGCCGTGCATCTTGCCGCACGGCTAAGGCGGGCCCTTATTTCCAAGTAGGTATATGTGGAGATTGGAGAATTTATTCTCATTTCCGATAAAGTCTTCACATTGGAATCATTGGATGGCAACTGTCTCTAGCTTGAATCTGATTTCTAGCTAAATCAGTGTGAAAAACATTGTGTCTCTGTAAGGTCAACTTGGCCACTGCCATACGACTTCCAAACATAAACTATTTTTTTCTTAGACATCAACCTGACATTCAATGTTTCAGAAAATGTGCAAATTGTTCTTCAAGAGTTTGAAGAATTGCTTCTTGAATATCTCTGGAAATTTCTATAAAACTTCGTTCGGTATTTCGCTCTGAATTTGTATCATAATTACATGTAAAACTTGTTTAGAAATTTAGCAAAACTTCCATTAAAAATACTTCAAATTCTAAAATTTTTTCATCAACTTTTACATATTTTTTTCGAAACAGTCCATTTGGATATCCACACATTACATCCAAAACTCAATCAATAATTTATCCAAACAATCCTCCAAAGATTCAAACCAGAAAATCCTCCAGAAATTCTTTCATAAAATATTTTACAACCTCCTTCTAATTTTTCTGCAAAATCTTCATGGTGAATTCTTATAAAAGAAAAATATCCTGGCGCCATTCAGGGAATTTACAAAGGAATACCTTGAGGATTTTTTGGGGAATTTTAAAATGAATTTCCCGAGAAGTTCTCTGGGAACTCATAGAGGAATTTCTGGAAGAGTTCTTGAAGTAAATTCCGCGGCGATTCCTGGATGACCTCGTGGAAGAAAAATTGTGAGAATTTCCAGGGTGTATTCTTCAGGTTATTCTGGAGGATTCCTGAAGAAATTTAGGGGAAAAAATCCAAAATAGTTTTCTAATTGATTTTGGAGAAGTTAGAAGAAGAAATTCTTCCAAGAATTTGCAGATAAAATTCTGAAGAAACATCCAACGAAATTTTAAACGATTTTCGAGTTGAATTCTTGTCGGAATTTTTGGGGAAGTTCCGGAAAGAATTTCTGGTAGAATTCTCGGGATCTGGATGGGAGATTAGTATAAAGGAATTCCATGCGAACTTCGAAAACTAATTGAATGATCATGTGAATCTCTGGAGTAGCTCCTAGTTCGTGGTGAAGCTTCTGAAAAAAATCCAGGAAGAAATTACTGGACGAACTTTCAGAGAAATGTCGAGATGAACATTCGGAAAAAATCGAAACAAACTTCTGAAGGTAATCCTAGAATAACTTCCGGAGGAATTCCCGGAGGAACTTCCGGAGGAATTCCTGGAGGAACTTCCGGAGGAATTCCTGGAGGAACTTCCGGAGGAATTCCTGGAGGAACTTCCGGAGGAATTCCTGGAGGAACTTCCGGAGGAATTCCTGGAGGAACTTCCGGAGAAATTCCTGGAGGAACTTCCGGAGAAATTCCTGGAGGAACTTCCGGAGGAACTCCTGGAGGAACTTCCGGAGGAACTCCTGGAGGAACTTCCGGAGGAATTCCCGGAGGAACTTCCGGAGGAATTCCCGGAGGAACTTCCGGAGGAATTCGGAGGAAATTCGGAGGAATTCGGAGGAACTTCCAGAGGAATTCCGGAGGAACTTCCAGAGGAATTCCCGGAGGAACTTCCGGAGGAATTCCCGGAGGAACTTCCGGAGGAATTCGGAGGAACTTCCGGAGGAATTCCCGGAGGAACTTCCGGAGGAATTCCGGAGGAACTTCCGGAGGAATTCCGGAGGAACTTCGGAGGAATTCGGAGGAACTTCCGGAGGAATTCGGAGGAACTTCCGGAGGAATTCCCGGAGGAACTTCCGGAGGAATTCCCGGAGGAACTTCCGGAGGAATTCCCGGAGGAACTTCCGGAGGAATTCCCGGAGGAACTTCCGGAGGAATTCCGGGCGGAACTTCCGGAGGAATTCCTGGAGGAACTTCCGGAGGAATTCGGAGGAACTTCCGGAGGAATTCCCGAGGAACTTCCGGAGGAATTCCCGGAGGAACTTCCGGAGGAATTCCCGGAGGAACTTCCGGAGGAATTCCCGGAGGAACTTCCGGAGGAATTCCCGGAGGAACTTCCGGAGGAATTCCCGGAGGAACTTCCGGAGGAATTCCCGGAGGAACTTCCGGAGGAATTCCGGAGGAACTTCCGGAGGAATTCCGGAGGAACTTCCGGAGGAATTCCCGGAGGAACTTCCGGAGGAATTCGGAGGAACTTCCGGAGGAATTCCCGGAGGAACTTCCGGAGGAATTCCGGAGGAACTTCCGGAGGAATTCCCGGAGGAACTTCCGGAGGAATTCGGAGGAACTTCCGGAGGAATTCCCGGAGGAACTTCCGGAGGAATTCGGAGGAACTTCCGGAGGAATTCCCGGAGGAACTTCCGGAGGAATTCCCGGAGGAACTTTCGGAGGAATTCCCAGAGGAACTTGCGGAGGAATTCCCGGAGGAACTTGCGGAGGAATTCCCGGAGGAACTTCCGGAGAAACTTCCGGAGGGACCTCCGATGAGTTCCCGGTGGAACTTTCGGAGGAATTCCCGGAGGAATACCCGGAGGATCTTCCGGTGGAATTCCCGGAGGAACTTCCGGAGGAATTGGGAACTCCCGGAGGAACTTCCGGAGGAATTCCCGGAGGAACTTCCGGAGGAATTCCCGGAGGAACTTCCGGAGGAATTCCCGGAGGAACTTCCGGAGGAATTCCCGGAGGAACTTCCGGAGGAATTCCCGGAGGAACTTCCGGAGGAATTCCGGAGGAACTTCCGGAGGAATTCCCGGAGGAACTTCCGGAGGAATTCCGGAGGAACTTCCGGAGGAATTCCGGAGGAATTCCCGGAGGAACCTCCGGAGGAACTTCCGGAGGAACCTCCGGAGGAACTTCCGGAGGAACCTCCGGAGGAACTTCCGGAGGAATTCCCGGAGGAACTTCCGGAGGAATTCCTGGAGGAATTCTGGAGGAACTTCCGGAGGAATTCCGGAGGAACTTCCGGAGGAATTCCGGAGGAACTTCCGGAGGAATTCCGGAGGAACTTCGGAGGAATTCCGGAGAAACTTCGGAGGAATTCCCGGAGGAACTTCCGAGGAATTCGGAGGAACTTCCGGAGGAATTCCCGGAGGAACTTCCGGAGGAATTCCCGGAGGAACTTCCGGAGGAATTCCCGGAGGAACTTCCGGAGGAATTCGGAGGAACTTCCGGAGGAATTCAGGAGGAACTTCCGGAGGAATTCCTGGAGGAACTTCCGGAGGAATTCCCGGAGGAACTTCCGGAGGAATTCGGAGGAACTTCCGGAGGAATTCCGGAGGAACTTCGGAGGAATTCCGGAGGAACTTCCGGAGGAATTCCTGAAGGAACTTCGGAGGAATTCGGAGGAACTTCCGTAGGAATTCCCGGAGGAACTTCCGGAGGAATTCCGGAGGAACTTCCGAGGAATTCCGGAGGAACTTCCGGAGGAATTCCTGGAGGAACTTCCGAGGCATTCCCGGAGGAACTTCCGGAGGAATTCCTGGAGGAACTTCCGGAGGAACTTCCGGAGGAATTCCCGGAGGAACTTCCGGAGGAATTCCCGGAGGAACTTCCGGAAGAATTCCCGGAGGAACTTCCGGAGGAATTCCCAGAGGAACTTCCGGAGGAATTCCCGGAGGAACTTCCGGAGGAACTTCCGGAGGAACTTCCGGAGTAACTTCCGGAGGAACTTCCGGAGGAACTTCCGGAGGAACTTCCGGAGGAACTTCCGGAGGAACTTCCGGAGGAACTTCCGTAGGAATTCCCGGAGGAACTTCCAGAGGAACACATTGTCGACATGTGCGCGAGGCCGTACCTGTGGTTACTTCTCATTATCGTCGAAAGCCGGCTGGGCTGCTCGTTGGACACGAAGACAAGGGCTGTGTGATTCGTGACGCATTTTTCATAGGGAAGAATTCCCGGAAGAACTTCCGCAAGAATTCCCGGAGGAACTTCCGGAGGAATTCCCGGAGGAACTTCCGGAGGAATTCCCGGAGGAACTTCCGGAGGAATTCCCGGAGGAACTTCCGGAGGAATTCCCGGAGGAACTTCCGGAGGAATTCCCGGAGGAACTTTCGTAGGAATTCCCGGAGGAACTTCCGGAGGAAATCCCGGAGGAACTTCCGTAGGAATTCGCGGAGGAACTTCCGTAGGAATTTTCGGAGGAACTTCCGGAAGAATTTCCGGAGGAACTTCCGGAAGAATTTCCGGAGGAACTTCCGGAAGAATTTCCGGAGGAACTTCCGGAGGAATTTCCGGAGGAACTTCCGGAGGAATTTCCGGAGGAACTTCCGGAGGAATTCCCGGAGGAACTTCCGGAGGAATTCTCGGAGGAACTTCCGGAGGAATTCCCGGAGGAACTTCCGGAGGAATTCCTGGAGGAATTCCTGGAGGAACTTCCCGGGGAATTCCTGGAGGAACTTCCGGAGGAATTCCCGGAGGAACTTCCGGAGGAATTCCCGGAGGAACTTCCGGAGGAATTCCCGGAGGAACACATTGTCGACATGTGCGCGGGTGACGTACCAGTGGTTACTTCTCATTATCGTCGAAAGCCGGCTGGGCTGCTCGTTGGACACGAAGACAAGGGCTGCGTGATTCGTGACGCATGTTTCCTAGCGAGTTGGTACACAAGTGAGACCGGATTCTGGCTACTCGTAGGGGACAGCCGGCGAGGCCGTAGGTAATGACCACGAAGACTAAGCTTTTGCGGTTCGTTGAGAAGTAGGCTATTGTGAGTTGCGCTGTCGGCAGGGCCGGATCCTTGCTTCGCCGAATGAAAAGCCGGCGAGGGCCGTAAGGGTTGACCACTAGAACGAGGGCTTTGCAAATCGTTGAGGATTCTTCTCGGCAAGTTGGCGGTTGAGTTCCTTCGACAACCTTCGGCTGTAAAGGTTGAACACGTGGACAACGGCTTTGCTTTTATCGTGGATTTTGTCAACGGGCCGGTGCAACTCCTCGAGGCTTCTTCTTGGCAAATTCGGCACCATTTACCGACGTGCGAGGTTTTCTTTGTCGGTGTTTTCCCATAAATTTAAATTTATGCAATTGTGCCGGTGTTTGTCCATTGGTACCGTATTCGGTAACATATCACACTTAAAGTAAGGAACTAGCCGAAACAAGAAATTCATGGATTGGATAATTCTTGACGTGGAAAAAATAACTCAAGCGCGACTTACTTCAATCATTAGGTAGGTGCACGATAATTTATTATTCACAAAACAAAATCATGTACAACAAACTAAAAAATAAGGGAAGAGCAAAACTAGACTTTAAATGACAAAAGGTTGGGTGAAAAAAGTGTCAAAATAATCGATAGGAAGGTAGGAAACTCCGAAATTTTCAACATTGGGATGAAACATTTATCATTTTGGCGAGGCAAAATGCCCTATTGGGACTAACCAACAATGTACGACGCACCTCCACGCACTGTTCATACCAGAATGCTGATTCGCCGGCGCGTGGTGCCATGTGGCTCAAGAGCTGCCAATCAAATGGCGTTTTGACTCTTGCATTTTCTGGCAACAGAATTTCTCCACTTTTAGTTGCATGGTCAAATTAGAAACAAAACCATAGTGGTTATCAAGTTGAAGCCGATGAATGAACACTAAGCTGCGAGGCGGCAATTTTCCAGTGGGAGATGTATGCCAATAAGAAGAAAAAAAGCATACTGGGATCATGAGTTCAAACTGCACCGAAGGAACTGGCTACCTCCAATACATTTTCCTAACTAAATCTTTCACATGCTGTGCATCTGCGCAAATCCTGTTTTCAAACATAATAATTAATTTCCACCCGGAAACTAGGCAACGCACTTTGATTGAACTGATATTTGTAACCCAAGTACCCATTTACTTTTGTGGTCCTTTGATTGAAAAGCTACAGTATTTCCACATCACGCAATTTCTGTTCGCATTTGAAGATTTTCGAAGGTATGCATTAGATGCGCACATTATATTAGAATATACCATCTTTATAGAATATACAAATATAAAATCTGAATAGATTGACCTTTTAATACTGAAAGAATCCAATTGTAATGTAGAGAAAATCGATGCATAATTTCTATATTAAAATTTGACTAATGTTTTCTTGGTTGATGTGCTCACTCAGACGGAAGGCCGTTTGGTATATAACATTACGGGCCTCCTACAAAAAGTTTATTTTGAAGTTAAATGATCGCCTTTTGGTACAACTTCATTGTACGAGAATTGCGAAACTGTTCAACCCAAGAACATAAGACTGCGACAAGTAAGAAAACATTGAATTTTCTTCCAATACAAGTTAAGGTGTATTTTGATGAAACGTTTCTCAAGTCATTTTCTCTCAGTTCCGAGAAAACAATAAGAAGTTAATAATAAAATATAAGCACTTTAAACAGTAATATAAAACAACATAAAAAACGAAAAATCTGTGTATGATTCCGACCAAAAATTTATTTATTGAAGTATTTATCTAGAAAACGAGTTTCATGTAAAATTTTTCATAATAAACAATCAAAAGTAGTTTGAAAATGGAGATTTTCAAGCAAACAGTAGTATGAGCCAGTCTAGTGCACAGGTGGTTGTTTCCATGGTATTTAAATTTCATGTCGTTTGATCTTCGCTAATGAGAAGCCTCTTCTTCTCGAGTCTGTCGGCGCAGCATCTTCGCGGTGACAGCAACAGCAGCCAAGGGGTCAAGTTCGTTGCGAAGCAGCCGGGTGAATATTACGGGCCCCACGAGCGAGCGGGTGCGGTGATGATGTCGAATTTCAAAGGAATTCAAATGCAATGTCTCTGAATGGTGACGGATGCTCTTGATAAAAGGCGACTTACTTCTTCGCAGAGAGGAAGAATGCATATACAGTCGATCAAAGCAACTGCCGGTTCAATTATCGCTACTGAATGGTTTATAATACTGACTCATTGAGAACTGTTCAACCAAAGCAATATCATGACCACACTTCGCAAAAGTTTTAAATCTAATTGCATCTGACAGACACTTCGAAACATCCTCAGCGGGATTGTGCATGCGGATTCAAACAAACCGTTTCGATTCTTAGCATGAAAATGGAACCACAAACCACGTCTCCATTTTGTCAACTTTCACAATGGAATGCACTTTATTGCTGGTTGACTTCCGTAGTTTGACTTTTGATGCTGATCGGGTGTAAACGGATATACAGCCAATGCAACACTTTTCAATTCATTGAAGAAACCTGGTTGACATTGGACCGGACAAAGAGCAACTTATCAATTATTGCTACAAACTCAATTGATTTAGTTCTGCATTTTGATACAAGTTTTGCAGCAGATAAATTTGTGAAACTCATTCTGAGAATCCGAGATGTGTTAGTGCTAATCTAAAAAAAACAATCTTAAACGGATAAATATTATTTGTTGAGCGCAAAGGTCTAATGTTCCCATTTTGAAAATGAAAACAAGAATTGAATAAAAACATTTTCATTACTTTGTTTTCAACGAGATGTACATAGGAGCTATGAGTTGAAGTCCAAGTGCAGTAATTCTATTTCATTTCTGTAAATGAAATACAACTTTGTCACGCAACCATTCGGCAACAATGTCTAAGCAATCTAATCCCAGCATTGAATCCTATCCATAGTCACCTGGCCGATGTTGAAAAGTTTAAATCCCGGTCGGTCAGATGTCTGTGCTAATCACAGTTGAACAGTTTCCTGGCCGCATTTGAAGTTGCAATGAATATTTAACCCACAGCGCTTCGAGTACAGAGAACATGCCAGATGAAAAATACATGCTTATCGCATGGAGAAAGTGAAACTTCTATCAGCTAATGGTAGCTTAAGTGGAAACATTCTGCAACTTAAATGTGCGGTAGGAGCACAAGTTTCTGGTTCAAACCATGACATGTGTTTTTCACATATTTATTTTAGTGGATTTTAATTTTGCTTTGGTTTGTTAAATTCGAAGCTCTGACTCTTGTGATGAATGTTGAGCATTTTCTCGCACACCAAGTGTTGGTAAATACTATAAGATCATTTCAAGCGCACTTTTGATAGAAAATATGAAGAACCACAGTGTTGACCACAAGTGATGTGTGAGTGAGTGTTATACTACTTCAATTACATGATTATTTTATTTTTCATTTCTTTGAAATTTTGAATGACTTCTCTTCTCTAATAGCCATGATATCGCAAGTATTCGAAAACAAAAAAACATCAAAAATTTAGAAATATTGAAAGTACAAAAACTTTAATAAACCAATTAGGGTAACGGTACCAAAAAGTGGAGGTATTAGTAGATCCCCAAAGAAAATATTTTTGAAAAATTGATATTTATGGGAAATTTGCATTTTTAATATCTTAATCAAAAGAAAAACTAATAAATTTGCTAATAAAAATGACATTGATATCATTTAACATCACAAGTACCAAATATTGCTTGCGGCACTAATGGATACACTGTTCCTTCAGTGGCGGTAAAAATTAATTTTGTTTCCCATAGTGGTGCTATCCATTGATTTCTTATAAAACTTGCCAGTATTGGTACAGTCGCACCCCTATAGGTGCAAGGGAGTCAATTTTATTAAGGAAAATCATTGTTTCCATCGTAAAGAGTATGATTATGATACATTTTATTAAAACCCCACTACCTCCATTTTTGGTGCTACCTCCGCTGAGAGCACGGTTACCCTTAGAATTTTAAAACTTAAACATCTGAAGATAAAGAAATCAAAACTTTTAGGTTTTTAAAATTTTGGAATTTAGGAATTAGAAAACTTAAAAATTTATAACTTTGAAAACCAAAAGCTTTCAAAATAAAAATATTTGAAAATTCAAATCCAAATATATTGACTGATATCCCATCGTTATAAGCTGGTTATAAAACAACTTCTTGCAAAGGCAGCTGTTGTATAATTGGTAATACCACATCCGTGTACTTAACGGAATAGTGTAAATATTTAAAAATTTAAAGATTTAAAAATTTAAAAATTTAAAAATTTAAAAATTTAAAAATTTAAAAATTTAAAAATTTGAGATTTCAAAAATTAAAAATTTTAAATTTTAGAATTTTTTAAAGTTTGAGAATTTAAAAATTTCAAAATTTCAAAACTTTAAAACTTCAAAATTTTATAATTTTAAAATTTCAAAATTTAATCAATTAAAAATTTTAAAATTTTATAGTTTAAGATTTTAAAAATTTAAAAATTTAAAAATTTAAAAATTTAAAAATTTAAAAGTTTAAAAATTTAAAAATTCAAAAATTTAAAAATTTTAAGATTTTAAAATTATAAAATTTAAAAATTTAAAAATTTTAAAGTTTAAAAATTTAAAAATTTAAAAATTTAAAAATTTAAAAATTTAAAAATTTTAAAAATAAAAAAAATTGAAATTTCAAAAATTAAAAATTTGAAATTTTAGAAATTTTAAAGTTTGAGAATTTAAAAATTTCAAAATTTCAAAACTTTAAAACTTCAAAATTTTATAATTTTAAAATTTCAAAATTTAATCAATTAAAAATTTTAAAATTTTATAGTTTAAGAATTTAAAAATTCAAAAATTTAAAAATTTGAAAATTTAAAAACTTAAAAATTTAAAAATTTAAAAATTTAAAAATTTAAAAATTTAAAAATTTCAAAATTTTAAAATTTCAAAATTTAAAATTTAAAATTTAAAAATTTAAAATTTAAAATTTAAAAATTTAAAATTTAAAATTTAAAAATTTAAAATTTAAAAATTTAAAATTTAAAATTTAAAATTTAAAATTTAAAAATTTAAAATTTAAAATTTAAAAATTTAAAAATTTAAAATTTTAAAATTTAAAATTTAAAATTTAAAATTTAAAAATTTAAAATTTAAAATTTAAAATTTAAAATTTAAAATTTAAAAATTTAAAAATTTAAAATTTAAAATTTAAAATTTAAAATTTAAAAATTTAAAATTTAAAATTTAAAATTTAAAAATTTAAAATTTAAGAATTTAAGAATTTAAAAATTTAAAATTTAAAATTTAAAATTTAAAAATTTAAAATTTAAAAATTTAAAATTTAAAATTTAAAAATTTAAAATTTAAAAATTTAAAATTTAAAAATTTAAAATTTAAAAATTTAAAATTTAAAAATTTAAAATTTAAAAATTTAAAATTAAAATTTAAAATTTAAAATTTAAAATTTTAAAAATTGATAATTTAAAATCTAAAATTTTAAAATTTTAAAATTTGAAAATTGAGAATATTTAAAATTTAAATATCTGAAGTTTTCAAAATTTAAAATCTAAAGATTTAAAATTTAAAATTTGAAAATTCAAAATTTAAAATTTAAAATTTGAAAATTCAAAATTTAAAATTTAAAAATTTAAAAATTTCAAATTTGAAAATGTTAAATTTTGAAAATTCAAAGATTTAAAATTTAAAAATTTAAAATTTAAAATTTAAAATTTAAAAATTTAAAAATTTTGAAAATTTAAAATTTAAAATTTAAAAATTTAAAAATTTAAAATTTAAAAATTTAAAATTTAAAAATTTAAAATTTAAAATTTAAAAATTTAAAAATTTAAAATTTAAAATTTAAAATTTAAAAATTTAAAATTTAAAATTTAAAAATTTAAAATTTAAAATTTAAAAATTTAAAGATTTAAAAATTTAAAATTAAAAAATTAAAATTTGAAAATTAAAAATTTAAAACTTAAAATGTAAACATTTAAAAATTTAAAATTTAAAATTTAAAATTTAAAAATTTAAAATTTAAAAATTTAAAATTAAAAATTTAAAAATTTAAAATTTAAAAATTTAAAATTTAAAATTTAAAATTTAAAAATTTAAAAATTAAAAATTTAAAAATTTAAAAATTTAAAATTTTAAAAAATTGATAATTTAAAAATCTAAAAATTTTAAAATTTTAAAATTTGAAAATTGAGAATATTTAAAAATTTAAATATCTGAAGTTTTCAAAAATTTAAAAATCTAAAGATTTAAAAATTTAAAAATTTGAAAATTCAAAAATTTAAAAATTTAAAAATTTGAAAATTCAAAAATTTAAAAATTTAAAAATTTGAAAATTTAAAATTTTAAAAAATTAAAAATTTAAAAATCTAAAAGTTTTAAAATTTGAAAATTTTAAAATTTAGAATATTTAAAAATCTAAATATCTGAAGTTTTCAAAAATTTAAAAATCTGAAAATTTCAAAATTTCAAAATTTCAAAATTTCAAATTTCAAAATTTCAAAATTTCAAAATTTCAAAATTTCAAAATTTCAAAATTTCAAAATTTCAAAATTTCAAAATTTCAAAATTTCAAAATTTCAAAATTTCAAAATTTCAAAATTTCAAAATTTCAAAATTTCAAAATTTCAAAATTTCAAAATTTCAAAATTTCAAAATTTCAAAATTTCAAAATTTCAAAATTTCAAAATTTCAAAATTTCAAAATTTCAAAATTTCAAAATTTCTAAATTTCAAAATTTCAAAATTTCAAAATTTCAAAATTTCAAAATTTCAAAATTTCAAAATTTTAAAATTTCAAAATTTTAAAATTTCAAAATTTCAAAATTTCAAAATTTCAAAAACTCAAAATTTCAAAATTTAAGGATTAAAAATTTCAAAATTTCAAAATTTCAAAATTTCAAAATTTCAAAATTTCAAAATTTCAAAATTTCAAAATTTCAAAATTTAATTTCAAAATTTCAAAACTTCAAAATTTAAAAATTTCAAAATTTCAAAATTTCAAAATTTCAAAATTTCAAAATTTCAAAATTTCAAAATTTCAAAAGTTTCAAAATTTCAAAATTTCAAAATTTAAAATTTCAAAATTTGAATGTACAAAAATTTTAAAAATTTGGAAATTTAAAAATTTAAAAATTAAAAAATTTAAAAATTTAAAGATTTAAAAAATTTAAAAATTTGAAAATTTAATAATTTCAAAATTCAAATATTTAAAATTTTAAAAAATTGAAAATTTAAAATCTCAAAAATTTTAAAAATTTGGAAATTGAAAAATCTGAAAATTTTAAAAATTTGGAAATTTAAAAATTTGAAAATTTGAAAATTTAAAAATTTAAAAATTTAAAAATTTAAAAATCTAAAAATTTAAAAAATTAAAAATTTAAAAATTGAGAATATTTAAAAATTTAAATAGGGGAATGACGGCTTTGGCAGGTTTTGTTCTATTATTGGCAGGGGGTTTTTTATGACTGATAAGGCTCAAATTTGGCCTAAACATTCTTTGCATGTCAAAGAATATTGTGGTCAAATTTCATAAAATTTGGTCGACAAAAACCCCCCTGCCAATAATAGAACAAAACCTGCCAAAGCCGTCTTTCCCCCTATCTAAAATTTTTAAAAATATAAAAATTTAAAAATTTTAAAAATTAAAATTTAAAAATTTAAAAATTAAAAAAAATTAAAAATTTAAAAATTTAAGGATTTAGGAATTTAAAATTTTTAATTATTTAATTTTTAAATTTTTAAATTTTAAAAATTGAAAATTTCAAAAATTTAAAAACTTGCAAATTGAAATTTTTTAAAAATTTAAAATTTAAGAAATTTAATACTTAAATTTTCATTTTTTAACGTTTTATTATTTATTGAACTTGTTAATTTATTATTTAATTTTTAGATTTTTGAGTTTTGAAATTCTTGAGGGTGACACATTACATATAAAACTCTTGCATATTGTTTACCCCGATAACATTTTTTGTAGAAGAATCTGGCAGTTTAGAGATGAGGAAATCTTGGACAAATAATAAATAAAGAAAACTTCGATATTGTCTGTACAGTAAAATTTAAACCGATGTCTAACAATTCTAAATTCCTTTTCAGCTCACATTCAATTGCTAACTATAGTTATGATACGCTACCATTGTTCATTCGTTTCTTTTGTCTTGCTTTTATTCATTTCTATGTAAATGATTTTTTTCCACTTAGCGTACACACCTTTTCTGACATCCATTTCATCCCAAGGGGCTCAATAGAAATCAATTTAAAATTGCCCCTCAAGGGAAATAAAACGAGGAAAACGATAATGATTCAGCACAGGTTGAAACGAGTTTCTTCAAAACGAATGCAGAGGTAATTGAGTGCTAATATTGATTGTTACCCCAATGTGTCTACAACTTGTACTGCCTGCTCAATGCACTGCCAGAATCATCTCAAGTCATTAGTACTTGTCATAATAAACTGACATAAAAAAGGAAGTATTACAAAAATCCAGCTTAGGTATGCGGGTGAATGGCAGCAGATGGTGCCCGAGATTTGATTATGGTCTTGTCAGCGGGCGGCGCGAACAACGATAACAAAGAGTCCCTCCAATATTTTCCCTCATTTTCCATTTAATTTGACATTGATTCGCCATTTTTTCGGGATCATCCTTTCCGGGCAGTTCACTCCGTTTCCATGGAAAGGGCAGAGAAAATTCCAGCGAGACGACCAGATTGAATGAGTGGGATACGCAAATTTGACAGACAGTAATGGGACGCCTATAAAGAAATGGATCTTTTGTCGCTTTAAGGCTTCTGAACGGAGGAGGGAGAAATATTGGGCGCGGAAGAGAAAAGGATCGCCTTTCATAAAATGAAGGGGATGATTTTCTGGGAGTATCCTTTTTCACTCCGGGGAGCATCTGAATGATTCGAAGGACACGGTAGGGGTTTAGTTAAGGAACCCAACATAATGGGCTTTGTTATCAAAATTAGAATATGGTCTTTGCGGGTTCGTTCATGCATTTTTTATTGTAATAGCTTTCCTTGGATTCTGAAATGTGATTAAAGTCTTTGGAGCTTTTTTCAAATTGATTGTTCTGTCAATGCAGCTATTCAATTATAAGTTTGTCGATGTAGCTGATGGACACAAAATTATATTCTTTTACTTCAAACTAGGAAGATTGTTCAAGGTTAGATTCCCCAGAATGACGTTATTGAATCTCACAGAATCCAGTTCAGGATAATATCGTCATAATCCTATCCAGATTTTTTTCTCATTTGCAACAGCCCGATATCAAAATGAAAATCAAATTGACAATTCTACACTTCAACGCCTTTGTTCTTTTATAATTGACTCATGCAAAGTTCTGATCTGATTCTGACAAGAACAATCACCGCTCACACAAAAAAAAACACCTCGTCAATATCGAACATTCAGACATCCAAGCATCTAAATTGAAATCAGTGTGCCCCCTGAGGTTGGTCAAATTGAAACCCAACGGTCTCGTCCGATGGAACATGTTCCATGCTTCGGCTGCTGTCAAGTGCCGCAAACTAAAAATCAATACGAAACCATACGGAGGCGAAGGTGAGAACGTGACATTCGGCAGATTTGGTTCAACGGCAAAATCACCGTGAAATGGAGATTTCAGCGCCGTTTTTCCATTCTATTCCCATTCAGTTCAATTTGACAACCCATCGACGAAGACGACGACGGCGCCATCGAACGACAGCACTGCCATGTCGAGTGGGACGAGCAGCCTCGTGGGACCGGAAAGTGGCCCTCGTCAACCAACAAACCGAAAGACAACACAAAATTCCGTGGGATTGGGCCACGTTGCGTCGTCGTCATCGGTCGCTTTGAATGTGAATCGCCTCAGCCACTCCCGAGGAGACTTGAGATGGCTTCTGGTATCGGGTGACGCATCGACACGGTGTGATAAAAGATAAAGCGCCCTTTTCGTTCCGAGGATAGAAGGATCTTTAAGGTGCGTGATTTTTTTTTGCTTTCTCATAACGGTTTGGTTTTGCTGAAAGGCTGAACTACCGCTTTGATTACGTATTTTGAATACGAATTGAAAAGAAGTAAACGGACTTGGAAACCGTATATGTACATGAACAAATAACAATAAGACAGCACAATTATATTAGGAAAACAGAATATAACTGACTTTCTCCGGATTTAACAGAAAGGCGGTCTAAGTGGCAAATTATGAGTTATACGTAGACCAACATTTCAGAAGGGCGTGACAGCCTAAATTCATTCCTTCTGATTCAGTGTCCACATATATAGCAATTTATTTACCTTTCGTCTAAACTGTTAATCTAAGAAAGAACAACACAAAGAAAAATAAATCTTCTGAAAATCTTCTCCCACAAAATAAAAAGTGGAAACAAAATAGTTTTTATTATAACAGTGACAGTTGTTGAATTGTTATTGGCAAGAATTATACCCTCAGTATTAGCCAAAACAAGAATTCTTCATGTTTTGACCGAATACGAGAAAAGAACAATTTTCTACAGGTGGATTGGATAACGTGGTGCCAGGTGAAAAGGCACTTCTGAAGAGGCAATCAATTTTCAATCGATTCGAAAGTAAATGTAACATTAGTTTCAAGATGTAGATGCGTGTTTATGCTTTTATTTAAAGAAAGATCAACTGTATTTAAAAAGATTTGCAATTGTTTATTTTTATAATAACTCTCAACACAATAAGTCTAAGATATGCGGCAACAAAGTAAGACCAGGCTAGGCATTTTTCAGTTTGGATTTTCTTGGTACAAAAGTTGTGGCTTAGAAACCTCGCAGTTAATAACTGTGAAAGTGAATGAACACCAAACTACGAGGCACCAGTGGGGATGTAATGCCAATTAAGAAGAAGAAGAATAGAAAGAAGTAGATAAAAAATATTTGAAAAATAACATTTATTATGATGCATGTTGTGGTGGTTACCTTTCGGAGGACTTTGAAGCGAAATTCACTTTTGCCAGTGATAATTAGCTCAAAGCTGTAAGAGTTTATTCGTGAGACATTGCATGAAAACTTACAGGAATTGCAGATATACTTAAAATTGGTCTCCTAATGAATAATATTAAATAGATTGGCATGTACACCGTTATAAATTCAAGTTTGCGTCTGTAATCAATTATTTTATAATTAGTATGTAGTTATTTAATATTTAACAATAATTTCACTTTACAATCCAATATTCACGTTTAATCAAAACAAATGCTATAGGTTTATCAATTCGCTCTATCTCTTACATTGAATGCTCGTTAGTATATTCTACTCACACCGTCATATCCGAATCGTCTAAGCTTTCGGGGGGTGCGTCGATTGACGCATTTGTCACAACATCCTCCCCCTCGTGTCGCACGAACATTGATTCGGCGGCACCGTATCTATCGCTATCAGTCTTACAACAAATTTCGCTATCCTCTTCACCCCGAGCATTAGATTCTTTCCGACCGCTAATATCCAAAACTGCTAGATTGCAGACTGTTCTCCTCTTCAAAATTCCGGTGGAGGTCTCGACGTCCGCCAGTCGCACTGCTCCGTTTTTGCCGGGATATGTTCGGCAGATGCGACCTCGAATCCATTGATTCCGCATCTTTCCGTCGACTACTACTGCAGCAATCGATCCTTCCTCAATAGGTGCTACGTCGTTAAACCATTTCGATCTTCGAGATATCACGGGTAAGTATTCAACAATCCAACGACTCCAGAAGGAATCCAGCTTGTATTGTATCAGCTCCCAGCTGTTCTTCAATGCTTTCCGCTCGTTCACTGGTGTTTTGACCAATTGCCGGACTCCACTCGAATTCAGCATCAAAAAATGGTTTGGAGTTAACGATTCCTGTTCTTCACTGCTTAGTGGTAGAAAAATTAAAGGACGTGAATTTACCATGTGCTCCGCTTCAGCCAACATTGTAACGAATGATTCGTCATCCAGCTTTCGTGTCATAGGCAATGTTCCGAGTGCCGTCTTCACGGATTGAACCATCCGTTCCCAGCACCCCCCCATATGTGGGGCTGATGGTGAATTAAATCTCCACTGTGTGTTAGCATCTGTGAAAGTGCTGCTCATATCACGGTTTATATCCCGCAATTCGTTATCAAGCTCCTTGCAAGCGCCTATAAAATTTGTGCCATTATCCGTATATACTTCACGCGGGGCTCCTCTGCGAGCGACGAATCTTCGGACCGCTTTCTTGCACGAGTCAGTTGATAGAGTGTGCACTACTTCCATGTGGATCTAGCTTTGTATATACGGCACCATTGGCAGTATTTAGCTAGAGATCGGATTTGTGTTCTTAGTTTTGGAATGTAGAACTTTTGCCGAACCTCGTTCACAACCGTTTTGTTATTAGCATGGCGAAATTTACGATGGTATCAATCTAGCAACAGGTTAGTAACCAGGTGTCCCTTTGGTAGTATTATCGGGAACTTAGTATCTTGTTCTACGAAATCTACAAAGGCGATACGTCCTTCTACACGCAACAATCCATGCTCGTCCAGAACTGGTGGTAGATTCGCCAATGGACTGGTTCGGCTCAACGCTTTTTTTCGGATGCCAATTGCGCATTACGGTTCAGCAAAGCCACTTCGTCTGGATAACCATCCGACTGGGCAAGCCGCCAAAGCCACTTCTCCGCATTCTGCAAATCCTCTCGGCTGATATCCTCATTTTCGTTCTCTTCGTACGCTGCTTTTCTGATCCGTCGCAAAGTTTTCCTACCGAACCGATAGGCGTAAGCCACGCTTCGCAATAGCCTCTCATATTTCGAAAACCGCGAGACATCAATAATCGGAGTTGATAAGAAGTGGCTACAAACAAATGCTGGTCGCAATTCCTCTGGTGTTTCCTCCACCGCTTCGTATTTCCCCTTTGGCCAATCCTTCTCGTCGCTATACAAAAATGCTGGTCCGCACATCCATCGGCTATCGGGCTTGCAGTTGGGACCCTTTCCCCACTTTGTTGCTTCATCTGCGACGTTGATTTTGGTTCCCAACCAACGCCACTCTTCAGTTGTGGATAAACTTAAGATTTCGTTGACCCTGAAAGCCACGTACTGCCGATAGAGACGAGTATCCGACTTGATCCACGAAACTACAGTGCTTGAGTCACTCCAAAAAAACGTTTGTTTGATCTGAACGGAATGCCCATCCTCGATGGTCTTACGCAGACGAGCTCCGATTACAGCGGCCTACAACTCTAGTCGATGCACAGATGTCAGTTGTAGTGGGGCAACCTTTGTTTTGGACGCAACCAGGGCACATCAAATCTGTCCACGATCACGAACGCGAAAGTAAGCCACAGATGAATATGCTTGTTCACTCCCATCGACGAATATATGAAGCTCCAAGTTGTCGTAGCAGGTGCGGTCGTATCCCGGAAAGTAGCCTCGCGAAATTCGGATGCTGTTTAGGTCCTTTAAACCATGCAGCCATAGCTTCCAGCGTGCAAATAGGTTTTCGGGAATATGTTCGTCCCAATCTACCTTCGCTCTCCAAACGTCTTGCAGCAGTATCTTCCCCTGAATTACTAGTGAGCCGACTAGTCCCAAAGGATCGTAAATTTTCATAACGAAGCTCAGCATTGCTCTTTTGCTATTTCGCTGTCCAGATCTCCTTGAAGATTGATCGTGAAGCAGAACAGGTCTTCTCTTGGCAGCCATGATATTCCAAGTACCCGTTCCATACCACTCTGACTATTCATGGAAAGGCTTTTTACAGTAGCTGGGCTCACTTCACCAATAGCTTCTAAAACTGAGGGTCGATTCGACACCCAGTTACGTATATGGAAACCAGCCTTTTGATGAACTTCCGCAACCTCCAAGGCTAGTTCGACGGCCTCTGCTTCTGTGTCGACGCTATCTAGGTAGTCGTCGACATAATGTCTATTCTTGATTGCGGCCGCCGCTTTTGGATAATCTTGTTCATTCTCTACTGCATTGAGATTTTTCACATACTGCGACTGTGATGGGGAGCATGTTGCCCCGAAACTGGCAACATGAGAGGCCATTGTCACCAAAGGTTCATTCGGCAAGTTACGATAGACAAACAGCTGCGCACTTCGATCTTCTTTTCGGATTTTGACCTGCAGGAACATTTCCTGGATATCACCAGAAAACGCCACTTCCCGTTCCCGAAACTTGAACATTACATACAGCTGCGGAGTCAATAGATCAGGACCTTTAAGAAGCATCGTATTTAACGACACTCCGTTCACCTTTGCAGCCGCATCCCATATCACTCGCACCTTTCCGGGTTTGTTAGGGTTTAACACCACGCCTAGCGGAAGGAACCACGTTCGCCGCGGGTCGAACTCAGCCATTTCCTCCTTAGTTACCACGTGGATGTATCCTTTCGATACGTATTCTGCTACCTGATGCCGTACACTTTCACGTAGTTTAAAGTCCTTCGCCAGGCGCTTCTCAAGGCATCTTAACCGCCGCTCAGCCATTGGTCTACTATCCGGGAACTCGATGAAGTCTTTTTTCCACAGTAGCGCAGTCTCAAATTTCCCGCTTTTTGTCCGAACTGTTGTTTCTTGGAGAATTTTCCGTGCTCGTTGGTCCTCACTGCCTCCAAGTTATGTGCCAGTAACCCCAAGACTCTCCACAGAGAAAAACTCTCTTACGTAATCGTGGAGATCGTGATCCGACGTATCGGCGCAAATGTGCATTTGCCGATGCTGGAAATTTTCGTTAATATCTCGTGCGACCGATTCGAGTCTTTGCAGCGATTGATTCTTGTCCTTTCCCTTCCCGAAGCTTCATTGTCGTCAGCAGATGTGAGTTGCTCAATCCAATCAGCAGTCCCGGAACGGCTTTTTGGTAACTCCTTATAGGCACATGCCTTAAGTGCTTGAACTCCTTTGACAGCTGTCCAACGTCCAACGATTGTTCCGGTAGCCCCAGATTGTTGACACTGTACACCTCGGACAAATTGAAAAGGGTTCGGTCGTACCGCATCCGGGTTCCGAAATACGGAGCGTCTCTAACTGCGTAGTCGATATTATTTTGTTTATTCCACTAGTCCAATGGATGCATAATGAATGCGCTCGTCCGTTCACTCCCAGTGCGTCTGCGATGGCTTGCTCAACTATTGTTACGTACGAACCATCATCTAAGAACGCGTAGGTATTCACTGAACCATTTTCCCCATACAGTGTCACCGGCAGGATCTTGAAGAGCATCGAAGAAATGGGTTGACGATAGATGGTTACAGTGGCGTCAGTGGTTGGCTGTTTCTTGAACTCAGAGTGTAGTAAACGGTGATGACGTTTCTCACAATTGCACGCTATGTTTAAAGGCAACTATTATGCAAAGTGAATGCACCTCGGATGTTAAGTCGTTAGGTCATAGTTTTTGACCTCTAGTTTGAGGATCCGTGTCGATTGAAATATTTCATCGGTGAAAATTTGACTTTTTTACCATTTAAGGGGATATTTTTAACCTAAAAATCTATTCTGATTTTTTAATTTTTTTTTGAAGCAAGTTACATAAAATACAGGCACCACATTTTTTTGCTGACATTTCAAGGAAAATTTTCATATAAAAACAATTTTCATATGATGAAAGTAGCAGAAGTTATACTAAAAATACTGTTGACACCGAACATTTATTTCATTGTTTGATAGCAAATTCTTGTGTAACTGCATATCTCACACGTGTTTATTAAAAAAAAACAGCAACCCTGCACCACTTGTTACCATAGAAACAGAATTTAACGCCGGACAGGTCAAGGAATTATATTTCAATTGTGTTCATAATCATTCTCTGGAAGGAGGAGACTATGACACAATTTAGACAAAAACCCTCCTTCAGCGCTACATTAGCTGGTGGGATTGGTCTACCAAATCTTCGGCCCTGTAGCAAAAAAAAAACATCCAGACAAATCTGAAGTCTGGACATCAGAGGTCAACGCAGCTCATCACGCTCAACTTGGTTTCACTGGGTATTACTGCCGTTGTCGAAGTCTTTTAGTTAAACGGGGTGTTTTGAAAGGAAAATAATGCAAAGGTTATTACAATGTATTGGAGAGTCTACCACAGGTAGTTGATTGCTGTTTTAGTATAACATTGTTGGACTTCTATTCAGACGGCGTTCGAGCTTTTTGTTACAGTTGGATGGCAGCCGGGCTACCAATCACCGAAAAATTTCTTATTTTGAATTTCCATGTTCTTGAATAGAGCGCATCACAGAGAGGCCTTACAAAGTATACGGAGCAAACAACGGAAGCCATCCACAGAAATTTCTATACTATCTACCAAAACTACAAAATTCCAGATAAACACGAACAGTATGCAAGTAAACTGTTATCCACGGTGGGAGCATATAACAGTGGTCACATAATGCAGGCGTCCATTGAGGTTCAATCAAGTTTGAAATACAGGACAAACATAAACACTACTTTGAACTAGTTCGTAGTTTTAATTTTTTGTTGATTTGAAATGTTAAAGAGTGATGTTATGTTCTTAAATTTAATAATACTTCTTCTTATTGGCATTACATCAACCACTCTGGCATATGCCGCCTCGGAGCTTAGTGTTCATTTAGCACTTCCATAGTTATTAACTGCGAAATTTCTAGTCCAATTTACGATTTTTGAATTCGTATATCATAAGGCTACGGTGATACTTTATGCCCAGGGAAGGTGAGAATATTTCCTAGACAAGGCCGGGAATCGAACACAGCCACTTGTAGCATGGTCTTGCAGTGTAGCAGTGCATCTCACCGCAGGGCTAAGGAAGGCTACAGATCTATTCATAATATACCGTAAGAACATTTAAGACTTGCAGTAATTTTAATACAACTTCTACTATTTTCATCATATGAAAAAGGTTTTTATATGAAAATGTTGCTTTAAGCATCAGGAAAAAAAGGTAGTGGTTGGATTTTATATAACTTGTTGCAAAAAAATAAAAAAAATCGGAGAAGTTTTTTAGGTTAAAAATATTACCTTAAATAGTAAAAAAGTCAAAATTTCACCGATGAAATATTTTAATCGATGCTGATCCTTAAACTAGAGGTCAAAAACTATGATCTAACGGCTTAACATCCGAGGTGCATTCACTTTGCATAATAGTTGCCTTTAAACATAGCGTGAATTGTTTATACCACAAACCTCACCTTCACATGGCCAACGAGTATGAGAAATGAGACACCGACGGCACAGTTTGTTATCCTCGACGAAATTCCACCGACCGTCGATTGGAAATTTTTTGAATGTTGCGCAGCTTGCTGTTGTGTGATCGTGAGCCCCACAAGCCGGACACCTTTTGGATGTTTCACCTAATCTGCCTTTGACATACTTCGTTGCTGCTCGTCGATCTCCGGATGGTTTGAAAAATGGCTCCGGGACTTCTTGCTTATGAGCCGCATGAGCGTTAACGAACGCCTTTTCTTTAGTTCTATTTTTTTCTTCCTTTGTCTGCTTCGCTGCTATAGAACAATTTGTGACACTACTTGTTGCGGTTGTGACCTTTTTCATATATTCGCTAAACGCTTTCAAATCTACTACCGGCAGGTTCTCTTGGTGCAATGCCCAGCTAAATTTGATGTTTGCCTGCAGTTTATCCACGAGCTCTTGTAGGAGGATGGGATTAGAAAGGTGATTGTCCATTCCTACAACTTGCAAATGCATACACAAGCTTTGGACCGCCAAACCAAACTGGATTAAAGTTTCTAGCCTTTCTGCTTTGGGTGCAGGTGTGCCTCGAACCTTGGTGACTAGGTTGTGTACAATCTGCTCCGGTCTTCCGTAAGCGTCTGTAGTGTTGATGAAACTTGCGACACCGTGGATGGATGGAGAAGAAAACTGCTGACGGCTTCCTTGGCTACTCCTTTTAAAGACCGTTGCAAACGTAATAGATTTTCGGAGTCAGTGTAACGACACGCTGCTGTGGAGTGGTTACAGCTACTGATAAATAGTGGCCATTCTATAGAATCACCACAGAAAACGGGAAGCTCTCTGGAAATGACTTGCCTCGCCGCCAACTGATGAGACGTCGGGCTCTGGATCACCGACTGACACTGGAAGGGTGCGAAACGGTTTAAACCTGACGATGAGTTCGGCATAGCCGAAAACTGCCCTAACGTGTCTTCTTGAGGCCCTAACATTGGAGGTACAATGCGTGTTTGGGGTGTTTCTAATCTCCTAGTTTGGCTAGCGATACTTGGACAAGGTGGTACTTTATCGTAAGAATTATCGTATAACAAATTTTGTTCGACTTGGGAGCTTCTGAAGGGAGCCGTAAGTATGTTTGTACTCACGGGTATGCCCTGTTGGTTTGGTTCTAGACTGCTCCCGGGACGATTCGCTGTATTACGTAGTTTTGTCGCTGGTTGATGTTCTGCCACCACGTGTTGTTCATCCACTATACGCTCTACCAGGGACAGAAAAAGTCATTTCAACTACACTCAAACAGCTGACATCCAACACGCAATTAAGTTGCTAGTCCTTCCCGAATTTGAATGTGTGAATGAATAGGACGACATGTGCACAAACAGCAGCAAGCGTCGACTCTCGGTGTCAACGTTGTTTTGTGCGGTGTCAAAATGAATCTTCAGCTTGGCACATTGATATTCAATTTGAAATCTCAAAATATGAATATCATTTCATACTGCGGTGCATGGATTCAACATTTTGAAGTCAGACTCCTAAAATATACGTATCTGTTTAGTATATAAAGTAAAATTATCATCATTTATCGGTGTAAATCAACCGCAATTCAAAATATTCATTTCAGCCTCGGCAGATATTCATTTTTTACGCTCGATTATCAATCGGCTATTGAGAATCGAGCGGTAAATTTTATATGGAAGTTTGACAGCATGCTGCGAGATGTTCGTGCCTGCATTGTCGAGCGTCTAATCATAACAAACACGAATCAATGACGAAGATGCCTACTGAGCATCGATGCAACTGATAATATAACGAAGATTTCCGTCCCTGCGCTCTACACCCGCAAAGTGCTATTCGGCCGTTGAGTGATATTCCGCTGCCGAATATTGCTCGCAGGTTAATCGCAGAACTTCCAATTGTCCAATCAAACGCTGCTCCTTCGCCAGAAATGTTTGCTTCTCTTCAGTTCGCTTAGCTTGCTCCTGCGCGTACTGTTGTTCGAAAAGTTTCAGCCGGTTTACTAGCTCCAGTTCTCGCCGTCTTCTTACGTCGTTCTCTTTTTATGCTGCATCTCCATATCATGCTGTCTCTTCAAAAAGCTTCGATTTCTTCCAGACGCCGCCTGTCTTGCTTACGTTGTTCCTCGGATCGCTTCAGCAAACGTACTAGTTCCAGTTCGCGCTGCTGCGGACTAGAAAATCTTCCTCGTCAAGGGGCTGCTGATCACGAAAATACCACCGTCGTATATCATTTGTCTCGTGGTGCCACGTTGTTAAGGTTAAAGGATTTCTAACCAACTTGGGAAACATTTTCGGACCTGCATCATCTTTCCGAGCAATCTCCGTACCCTTCAGAGCCTGAATTTCGTCCAACAGACTGTTGGATGTTGACGAGTGGCAATAATTTAGGCTCTTGTTCGCTGGTGCGTTGATGTTGACCAAATGCTTGACTCGAATAATCGTCTTCGGTCTCTGTGTACTATGGCCGATCGCAACGCTGTCGGTGCTACATGGAACTGTTCCTGTAACTCGCTTGTGGCCACTGCCAGAGATTTGGGTAATTTCCATGGAGTTGACGATCCGACGGGTTCAACGATTTGTTTTGGGACAATTTGTTGATGATCTCGTGGCCTCAAATCGGCATCGGAAGCTGTGTCACCTCCGGTACACATTTGTTGTTGTTGGAACCACGTTTCTACCTTTTGACGACTACTTGCATAACTATGCAGATTTTCACTGCGAACGCTTACAGCTTCTTCATCTTGTTGGCGCAACAGTTCATGTTTGCGAGCCAGATACTCACTCTCCCGTTGTAATTTCTCGGTCATCGCCTTCTCGATTAAGGACTTTTCTTCTTCCAGCTTTTCCCTCATGTTCCTCTCATCCTCCAGCTTCAGGAGATCCCTAGCTATCTGAGCCCTTAGAGAACTTGAAGTGTTAGCCTGACCTGCCCTAGAGCTAGCGGGCGGGGGTGGAGGGACGGTCGGCATGCATTTCACACAGATAAAGTTTCTGGATCGTACTGTAGCTGTAACCATTTCTGCACAAGAAAAGCAATAATATCAGCGCTTACATTCTCCGCACTTAGCATACATATATAGCTCGGCGTTGTTTGGCCGCTTACATTCCGCACAATCGTGCTCATTATCAATTGCAGAAGGTTCAAACGTCTCGATAGACTCGTCGTCGCGAGGCTGTGTCTGTGCATCGTCGCTGGAAAAAGGTTGTGAACTCCTGGTGGCTGCATCTTGCGCCATTCGAGTTTTCGACCGGGTTTGGCAAACGAACGATCTCTGCTGCATATTTCTGCCGCAATTCTTTGAGAATGTTGTGGTGGTTATCTTAAGGAGGACTTTGAAACGAAATTCACTTTTGCCAGTAATAATTAGCTCAAAGCTGTAAGAGTTTATTCCCTCCGAATCCTGTCAAGGATTCCTCCGAATCCTGTCAAGGATTCCTCCGAATCCTGTCAAGGATTCCTCCGAATCCTGTCAAGGAAGGATTCCTCCGAATCCTGTCAAGGAAGGATTCCTCCGAATCCTGTCAAGGAAGGATTCCTCCGAATCCTGTCAAGGAAGGATTCCTCCGAATCCTGTCAAGGAAGGATTCCTCCGAATCCTGTCAAGGAAGGATTCCTCCGAATCCTAATCCTGACAAGGATTCCTCCGAATCCTGACAAGGATTCCTCAGAATCCTGTCAAGGATTCCTCCGAATCCTGACAAGGATTCCTCCAAATCCTGACAAGGATTCCTCCGAATTATTCAACTTCCGAACAGTTCATAATGTGCACATTGCCTTTAAAACTGAAACTCATTTAAAACCTGGACTCAGAAGAGATCCAAATTATTTTATCTACAGAAATGTTCGTCTTGACAGCGCCTGTGGTCTTGGTGTTTTCTTGGCTACTGTGATGGTCCCTTCAAACGGCTTCCCAAAGATTTCCTATTCCACATCTCGATATCGATGGTCCCTTCAATGAGTCGATGGTCCCTTCAATATCGACTCATGAAGGGTTGACTGTATTGAAAAATGAACAGCGTTGCTTTGTTGTGGTTTGTTCTTCGAAATTAAAAGTCGTTTCCCTATTTAAAAAATCTTCAGTCGACAAAACATATAAGAAATCACCCAAATCAGGTTCTGACCCCCAAAGAAGATAATTTTAAAACAAAGAAAAAATAAAATAAAACACAATAGCTACTCACTTTGATGCTAAAACTTCATACCATTTTTTGTAGAGAACGGCTTAACAACACGTGGCAGCAGCCGGCAAGATAATTTGACTCAATGTTCCTGTAGTAATTGGTTTTACATACCTGGAAAAGAGGAGAGAATAATAAACAATAAATATTAAATTTATAACTGAGTGATTCAGTATTGATTAAAAATCACCTTTTATTTTACACAATTGTTATTAAATGTCTGATAACACATAATTCATCACAATACGAGCAATCGTACTTTCTAGGAAGTTAAATTATTATTCATTGGGCTGATCCACGATCAAGGAACTTTGCTGTAATTGCAAAATTGTTCACAACATTGTTTCGCTGCACATGATTTTGTTGGACAGCTTTGTCGTATCATTTTTAGAACAAGATCTACATAATGCTTTAATCTATAGATGTTCCATGCCATATTATCGTCGTTTTTATCTAATCAAGTTGTAATGCATTTATAAATTGCTCATAAAACTAAATTAACTTATTCTACATTTGTTCAGTATGGTTACTCCGGCAACATGTGAGCCTCAAAACGATAACGGATTAGGACAACTTGGAGCACTAGCCTTGAGAAACGGCAACGAAATGTTAACTACTAATCAGCGATTTATTCCTTTTGAAGTTACCCCATGGGCTGCCTCAGTTGGACTTCCATTTCTTTCGAAATCAGCCGAAGGACTTTCAAGCGCATACTACCCAAGACCAGCAGCACCGGTCGTCCTGTTTGCCCGCCTGCGTCAACCTTATTTCGGGTCATATTTTGAAGTCGGGCATGATGATGCTTATCTCAAGCAGGAACCCCTCCTCTGCCAAAGCAGGCAAGTATAAATTGAGCAAATTTATTTTTTGTTAATGTTGCTATTCCGCTTGGCTGACGATGCTTCCAGTTGAACTCGACAAAGACGATGACGACAACGGCGACGACGGAGGCAGAAGAGAATGTGCTGAAAACGATTTCCACTCTGAAAACGATGAGATTTTACTCTGCAATGAAACTTTCCCGGCTTTCCCATTCAGCACTAGGATTTTTCCCATCATTCAAGGCCTAACTTTGTAGAGCCGTTCTGAAAAGTCTGCTTTTTCTTCGGAGAATTTACGTTTTTTTTTTGCTTTGTGCGTGGAAAGTAGGTAAGCACTTGTGAAGATTGTTGCTTTTTGTTCGCCAGCTGCGTGTCACCATCCACCCCCAACTATGTTAGATCCTTCCTATCCATGACATTCAGTGTGTCGATTGCGGACTCAGTTATTCAACATTCGATGTGTCGGAGAGATTTTTTTCTAATGGAGACACACAGTTGAAGATAGGCCTTTCATCTTGCGGAAGCTCTGTCTGTGGAGTCAATCCGCCATATCGGTTTGGCATTTTTGAAGTGCTCTCAATTTGTTCCGGGGATTTTAACGGGAATGTCGATTTAGTGAATGGACTCGGTCCCATGAATGATCGATTCAGGATTTAATTTACTCTGGAAACATTATTTTATACTGCTGACGCTCATCCAGTCGGGCGGTTCCCGTTTACGGTCATCGAACAAACAATAAGGCTTGTTAATTTAAAAAAAGTTCTATAATGAAAAACGTTTTTGTTTAAATTCAATAGCTCACATTTTTGTTTCTCAGAGTTCACAAATAAAGATTGAATCAGTATTTGCTTCATCATTGGAAAATATTTACCAATCAAAACCGTTAAAATTACTTTTTGAAACTTATTCAGTATTCAAGGAAAATCGTATAAGTTTTATATGAATTTTACAACTCGTTCCTTGACTTGTTTAAAGGGAATATAAATATAAATTGAGGGTTTAATAAGCAACTTTTTCTAATTAACAAGCAGCCAAACTGAGGCGCGTTTCAGAAATAGTTCAGCTCCATCAATGTCAGATCCGTGCAGCGGAAACTAACCCAAAGTTTCCTAGCGTCAATAACTCAAGTTCAGGCAGGGTCCTGCTCCATCACTCCCTTTCCTCACCTGTCACGAAAAGGATCGATTCCAACAAATTAGTCCAAGAGAGGAACACTCGAGCGCTCCAGCCCCAATTCAGGTGTAAAAGAAAAAAAAAAACTTTCGACGAATAAACGAAGCTGATGCCCCTTCGTTCCCGGTGGACTTAATGATGAAAGTTTTTTCCTTCTTCTATTGGGAAATAATAAATGAAGACGCATCCGGCTGGGGAATCAACTTTGTCAATATGGCGTGGGTTCTTGACTGGTATGAAGAGAGACGCTTGTGACAGAGTATCACTTTTATTGAAATTGTTGATATCAACTCTTGATAACGATGGATTGGGGAGGAGAAACTGGGACAAATGAAGAACTTTTTGATATATTGTTCGATACAATCTTGACGCTGCTGAGGAGAATAATTGTAGTGACAGTTTATCTCTTGGGGACATAACTTGTTGGGGAAAACTATTTCGCTCGATTGATTGTTAATAGTGAGTTAGCAAAATTGTTCTGGTTACGATTGCGTATTTTATGTCATTTGTTATACATCGTTTTATGTCACTTGCATTGCTGGACGAACATCTAGAATTGTTTCCAAACGGCTAATCAATGAACAATGCTCAATGTACGAACTTTCTGTCTTTGCAAACGATGGTATTAAATCCGGAAAGGTTGGTTTGACACTCAACTCAGTCTTAGGATTTTGTTTGTTGACAATAAAATACTATGTTACTATGCCGAAAGTTTTAGGCCAGGATTAGGCCTCCAGAATGTCGTTCGGAAGTTCCTTAAGGATGTCGTTCGGAACTTCTTCCAGGATTTCTTTCCAGAAGTTCCTCAATGATGTCGTCTGGAAGGTTCTGCAGGATTTAGTAAGAAAGTTCCTCCAGGACGTCATCCGGAAGTTCCTCCAGGATTTCGTCCGGAAGTTCCTCCAGAATGTCGTCTCGATGTCGTCTTTCATGATTTCGTCCGGAAGCTCCTCCAGGATTTCGTCCGGAAGCTCCTCCAGCATTTCGTCCATAGTTCATCCAGGAATTCCTCTGGGAGTCGTCGGGAAGTTCTTCCAGGATTTCGTAGAAAAGTTCCTCCAGGATGTCATCCAGAAGATCCTCCAGGATTTCGTCCGGAAGTTCCTCCAGGATTTGGTCCGGAAGTTCTTAGATTTTTCGTCCGGTAGTTCCTCCAGGATTTAGTCAAAAGTGCCTCCAATATTCGATCCGGAAATTCCTCCAGGATCTCGTCCGGAAGTTCCTCCTGGATTTGATCCGGAAGTTCCTCCAGAATTTCGTCCGAAGGTTCCTCAGAATTTCGTCTAAAGTTCATCCAAGAATTCCTCCAGGTGTACTTCCAGGATTTCACCCGGAAGTTCTTCCAGGATTGCGTCAGGAAGTTCTTCCAGGATTTCGGCCGAAGTTTCCTCAGGATTTCCTCCGAAAGTTCATTCAGGAATTCCTCCGGAAATTACTCAAGGATGTCATCCGAAAGTTTGGTCTGGAAGTTCTTCCAGGATATCGTCCGGAAGTTCATCCAAAATTTCGTCTGGAAGTTCCTCCAAAATTTCGTCTGGAAGCTCCTCCAGGATTTGGTCTGGAAGTTCTTAGATTTTTCGTCCGGTAGTTCCTCCAGGATTTAGTCAAAAGTGCCTCCAATATTCGATCCGGAAAATCCTCCAGGATCTCGTCCGGAAGTTCCTCCTGGATTTTATCCGGAAGTTCCTCCAGAATTTCGTCCGAAGGTTCCTCAGGATTTCGTCCGAAGGCTCCTCAGGATGTCGTCCTAAAGTTCATCCAAGAATTCCTCCAGATGTACTTCCAGGATTTCACCCGGAAGTTCCTCCAGAATTTCGTCCGGAAGTTCCTTCAGGATTTCGTCCGAAGTTTCCTCAGGATTTCCTCCGAAAGTTCATTCAGGAATTCCTCCGGAAATTCCTCGAGGATGTCATCCGGAAGTTCCACCAGGATTTGGTCTGGAAGTTCTTCCATGAAATCGTCCGGAAGTTCATTCAAGATTTCGTCCGGAAGCTCCTCCAAAATTTCGTCCGGAAGCGCCACCAGTATTTCATCCGGATTTTTTTTTCAGAATGTCGTCCGGAAGTTCCACCAGGAATTTCTACAGAAGTTCCTCCAGGATTCCCTCCGGAAGTTCCTCATGATTCCGTCTGGAAGTTCCGCCAGGAATTTTTCGGAAATTCCTCCGGAAGATCCTCTAAGATTTCTTTCCTGAAATCCTACAATTTCTCCAGGAAGCTTCTTTAAGAATTTTCTTGGAAGTTTCTGGAATTCCACCATAATTTCTTGAGGGAGTTTGTTAGGAAGCCCTTCGGATAATTTCTCCGACGATTCTTGCAGGAATTCTATCGAAAGTTCCTGAATTAATTACTCCAAAATCCCTTTACAAATTTCTCTGAAGTTCAGATATTCCATAGGAGCTATTATGAAGTTTCATCGTGCATTCCTCTAGGAGCTTACCTGCAGTTTATTTAGACTTTTAACGTATATTCCTCTAGAATGTCCACCAGTTTTTCCTCAATGAATTCCTCCTGAAATACTCCCTGGAGGTCCTCCATGAACTCTTCATTAATTAACTTTGAGAAATCTCCAGAAATTACCACCGAACTTCTTTCGAACCTCACATAAAATTTCTAACTCAACTCCCACCCACCCCCGGAAATTTTCCGAAAATATCTCTGGAAGTTTTTCTATGTATACTTATGGAAGTTCAATAGCGAAATCATCCAGAAAATAATCCGGAAAATCCTCCAGGTATTTCCCAAAACATTCCTCCAACAAGCCCCAGGAGAATAGTTTTGGAATTCTTCAGTAATTCATTCATAAATTCCTCTGGAATGCACATGAAAATTCTTTTGGAAATAATATATTTGTAGTTCTCCCGGCAATTCTTCCAAAAAGATTTACTACAGTCCCCACAGAAATTCCTTCAGAAAGTTCCTAATTATTTTTTCCTGATACTTCTACACAAATGTCGCCCCTGGAAATTCTTCCACGAATACTCCTGCCTTCTCTTCCTCGAGTTTCTCCAGGAGTTTCCGCGGAATACTTGAATAAATTCCTCTACAGTTTCTCCAATAAATTGCTTCCGAAATTTGTTTCGAAATTCCTTGAGGTTGCCATCAAAAATCCTCCAGCAACTGCTCTAGTATATTCCTCCAGACGAAATTCATGAGGGATTTTTGTGGAATTATTCGAAAGAGTTCCTTAAAGCTTTCATTTATCAAGTCCGTCCTGAAGGATTTCTTGAAGGAGTTCCTGAAGATATTCGCGAAGGAATTTCTGGTTCAAATCCCTAGAAATTTAATAAACTTTAGGATAAATTTAGGGTTAATTTTTCAATGGACTTCCTGGAGTTAGTCTAAAAAAAATCTGAAAGAGTTGAAGAAAATCTAGATGAAATTTGAAAAGGAAATCCTGTTTGCATAACTGTAGAGTTTTCAGATAAATTTATGAAAAAAATTCAGCAGGATTTCACGTTGGGCTTTCAGAAGATATCCTCGAAGGAATTACTAAAATAATTTCTGGAAAAATTCTTAGTGAAATTCGAGAAGTTGGAGTATTTTCAAACAAAGTTTATAAGTAACTAGTTGACCCAGCAGACGTTGTCCTGCATAGTAGGCGATAATGCGCGTAGTGAACTGCCTATGCAAAATTTCCATGTGAATCTTAATTCTAGTTTTTGACGATTTACTCAAATTGTCTCATGACTTCCGCATGAGAAAAAATCATATAAACGCGTTGGAAACTACATTGAAAATTGCTGAATTAAGGAAGAATAAAAAAAATCTTTTATATTTTCCAAATTAAATTGAAGTTTCAAATGAAATTTTTATTAGGATTAGGATCGAAAACGATAGATCGAAACGATTGGTTTATAAAGAAAGGCAAACTGACATTAAATTACTGGCAGTTTTTTCTTGTACGCCGCACCTCGCTTCATCCTTGGACACTTAAGCACTACGTCGCTGCTGTCATCGGAGTACTTTGTGGAGCGGGTTCGTTTCGGGATCTGTATTGTAGTGTCCGTTTCCATGTCATCCGAGGATTCAGAGTCGCTAAAAATATTGTGAATACATTCGCCGGCTTTGCTTTCCCCTTTATGGCTTGTTTGTTATTCGGCTTGGATACTTGAGTGTTCGACAGGGTCTCCTTACCAGCTTTCTTCGTGGCCTTGAACTTGCTTGATTCCTGGCTTGACTGCTTCACCACGGTTCTCAACTTCTCGATTAGTTTGTCCTTCACGACTATGCTTTCTTGCAGTTTGGTAATGGTCTCAGTGGCAGTTGAGACTTTATTAAACAGATCATCTATTGTGCCACTTTTTGAATTGTTTTCATGCGATTGCGATTGCTGAAGTCCCCGGATCATTCTTTTCAGGTCCTCAATCATTGAAGCTGTCACCTTTGCAAAAGATTCAGCTTGACCGGAGCCGGAGCGAGTCCCATCTTGCTCGGGCGTACGTGACCCCTCGGTCGACCTTCACGCGCTGAATTTCTACTTTCCTCTGTATCCACGGCAGTTTCGACTGGGTGATGTTTGCCGCAGTTTCCACAGATCTGAACAGCACTGAGGCACCTCTTCCCTGTGTGTCCAATCTCCCAGCATCGGAAACAGCGCATGGGGTTAGGTTAGATAGTTTGACACCTGGACCATCCGAACTGGATATGTTCCGAAATAACGGTTCCTGCGATTGTGAGCACTATCGCTAGCGTGTTCACCAGCTTGCCTTCTGGAGTTCTTCGATTTATCCTATGAATCTCTTTCACGCCCTGGTCTTCTGCCGTAATCTGACAAAGTGACGTATGGGCCAAATTACAACATGCATGTTTTCTATTTTTCTGTTAAAAAGCTCGTTGAGTACTACTCTTCAATACCATTTTTGGAAAATGGCGTATACGTCACCTTTTCAGATTACGGCAGTCCTGGAGTTCGTTCAGGAGAAACTCGTCCGGAATGTCAATGACATCAAAGTAGGAAACCAAGCATTTTACGATGTTTAGGTGCGGATGCTCAACGACGATAAGTTTGTCCATTTGTTATTGGCAAGCGTTGCGCACTTTTAACGCGTAGGATGTACCGCGGTTCTCCTTACTGGCTCCATCGATCGCTCCTCCGAGGAACGATTCCACTGATTTGCGAAGAAGGAACGGATTCGCTGGCACGCAGGACTTGCAGCGGACCGGACGAATTTGATGGGTCCATAAACAATGGAAGTCTTCTACCCGTAAAATACACCATCCAACTGGTTGGATATTTTGCCATTATTGGGCGCAAACCTGAAAAGCACGATTGCTCACAATTCCATTCTCAGACTGAACTGACAGCAAAAGTTGTTAAAATTTACACGAAAAATGTTGCACATAAAAGGAATGCAAAAAACAGCGAAAAGTTGAACGATTTATCACCTAAATGTATTAAGCGTCAGGCGAACTCATTGAAAAAGATCCATGTCTGCACAGAATAGTGTAACTTCCGCGTTGTTTTTAACGTGAACTACGTCTAAGGGGAAGACTCGGGTGTAAAACGGAAACTTCAAAATTGAGACCGCTACGAAATTTTTGATTTTAAACGTTAATGGCGTCGTTATCATTTAATTGATTTAATTGATTTTTTAGATTTATATATCAGTAAACTCGGAAACTCTCCACCAGTGTACCAGTTCTATTGAAACATTTGATTATCTAAGTTAAACTATTGCAAATTTGAATGAAACGCTTCAAAGCATTTAATCGCCACAATGTAGGCAATTATCTTTGGAATGCATCGAATCCAACAGATGCAATCGAGAAAGGGAGTGTTTGGCTGTTCATAATGGAAATTATGAATTTTGTATCCAACAATTTTCATATTTTGAGTTACGCTAGTTTTGTTCGAAACCAGTGACATAAGTAGCCAAATGAATTACATATAATATTTACGCATAACGGCACTACATTCATCTATGCACCAAACTGTTTTACGTAGTTCACGACGGGCAGTCGTCTCAGGTTCCCTTCTGATCATTTTGAGCCCTGATCATACTGTTTCCATGATAATTGCCGCATAATGACTCAAATGAAAAGTTTATGATTCATCTTCAGAATCATTCGAAGTGTTCTAGCTCGTGATAGATGCAGTGTTGGTGGCTGAGATGGTTTTATGAAGTGTGAATCATGAGTTTGTGCAGTATCAGCAAGTACTGCAGCTTTCTGTATTTTCCTTGAAGCACGGTTTTCTCCAGTTCCGCTTTTGTAGCGTTTGAGTTTCAAGTTCTTATATCTTAGAAGTGTTTTGAACGCTCGCGTATGTTAAAACAGTCGACGGCCTGCAAAACTTATTGATGTTTGTGAATGTCTCCTGAATCGTATTGTCATGTCATTGCATTCACTAGATCCTTTCTTTTTAAGTGTGTCGGATGTCCACGAAAAAGGAGTTAAAATAATTTTTATTTTTGCTTTCGAACTATTGTTCTGAACAACTGCTCACTATCCCGTTTTCCATTGAGGCTCTAAATCGAATGTGTGCATGGAAAAAAAATCCGAACAATTTTGCATTTGATAAGCGTAGCTCAAACATCTAGAATGATTCGGCGGAATTAATTTTGGATATACTTTCAAAGCTGATCCGAGACGAATTTGCTCCATAGTACAAAACATATTCGCTAGGCGACGGTAAAGTCTGTAGCGTTTAACCATCTAATGTTTACATGATGCTACAATAATCATTGCCACAAAAGATTTTTCGTAGTTTACGGCGGGTGGTCGTGTCAACCCTTCTGATTTTTGTTTCCATTTTGAAGCGAGATCCAGGACTGAGCAGTGTATAATTAGGGTATGACGGTATAATATGCCCCCTAAGGCAATAACTAATTACTTTTCAACGCAATTTATGCAAACTTTGTGTTATCATATGACAATATTACAGAGAACACGTTATAAAGCTTTTTTGAAAAGTCATGGAAAAATGGGTTTCAAAAGTGCCTGAGCAAAACGTGGTATACCTTAATGTATACCACTACCAAGTTGTTCAATTAGTATTTTGCGAAAGTTCCATCAAATCTTAAACTTTATGAATTTTGCTTTGGCTAGAAGGGAATTTTATATTCCCTTTTCCCCCCTTAAGCCGGGACATATTCACTAATTTGCCACATTTTATTTGCTTGACGTGGTGAGCTTGCTAAATTTAAATCTGATTTTTAGGAACGGTAGCTATACAAACACAATCTGAATTGAATGCAACTTTAAATCATGTACCTACAAACGTACATTCACAATTTACGCTTCATTTGATGGAACGTCAGCAATTTAACCGAATGAGGATTTTTTTGTTTCCCTTATACATTTAGAAACCTATCACCTGATTCCATTCAATCGAATATCAAACTGTGCAGTGCGGACCTTTTCACTTCATATTGTATTGTGTTGCGCATGAATGCGAGAATATCCTCACCAGGAGCGATCAATTTCCTCTTTGTTCCAAAGCACTCGTGATATCAAACAAGCAGCACTGCACTGCGCCCCTCCCACACACTCGGCGAGCATTCCACAGCGCACCAACCAAAGATCCCACCACCATGTCACCGTACTTTGTTGATAGGCACACAACCGCTCCTCCTCACTACTGTGTGCATATAAACGAAGGTACAACAGCATCAACAGCAAGCCTAGCTAGCATCAGCACAGGTCAGACAACATTCTGCATAGCTTCCCGTGTTTGTACACAATCACCCCGACCCTGTTTCCGCATGCAGAATGGTTGGTTTGCCTTTGGGGCACAGAATCCGCTGGCGCAAAAAGATAGCGTGAAATAGAAGGAAGCAAAAATCGATACGCAAATATTTATGGCATCCCAATCCGGAGCTTCCCCCTTTTCAGAAGCATACAGGTGAATCAATCTACGGCCACCGGTAACAGAGCTTTTGCTTTCATCTTTGACTTTGGACTTTTTTTCTCCCTACTGCACAGCGTGAAGTTGTGAAGATAGATGCAAGCTCTTAGAACTTGCCCCATTCTTGTGTAAGGTCGTGCGGTGCCTTGGGGAAGAGACTTACAAAAGAAGATTTCACTTAATGTTGACTTGTTTTTGTAGCACTTGTTTGGCCGGAAAGGACCTGAGCATGAGACGCAGCTGGACACCGGAAATTTGGTCTCCTTTCAAAGCTGATCAGACGAAAAATGCAAGCGTCCAATTTCTTTTTACTGTCTTGCGATAAGGTGGGTTCAATGTTGACAGGCCTCTTGAAGATGGGATTGCTACTTATCAGCTACTTTAAAGCTGGCGTCGTAGAAGAATGTACTGCGATTGAAAGCGTATGGCATCCTACTGTGCCTCTGTTTCTGTTTTGTACCGACTTATGTAGTTGGAATCATCGAAGGTAGGATGAGT
This sequence comes from Armigeres subalbatus, assembly GCF_024139115.2. Lineage (NCBI taxonomy): Eukaryota > Metazoa > Arthropoda > Insecta > Diptera > Culicidae > Armigeres > Armigeres subalbatus. Next base: position 251,080,297 of record NC_085140.1, read on the forward strand.
GTCAGTATCTGAACGGTGGACAAACTTCTTTATAACAATGGGGTTCTGGACACGGTATTGTTGGAGCTGAACTTAATTAAAAAAATTATACAAATGAGTTGCCTAAATGTAGACAAAATATCTGGTTCTCGTAGACACAAAAAAATGCTGTTTACAACTCAACATTTGTAACATATCAGTAACTTTGAGGGTTCCGAAAAGGGTTCCACGTTCTAGCTATGGCATTAGCCTATGTAGCGTGTTTGGCTCTTTAAAGCTTCCATATAAAGTTTGCGAATAGTCTACATATTATCAGCCGTATATCTACTTTGGCCAAATGACATTTGCAAGCATATGACTTGTTCGGCCATAAAGCCTGTTCGGCTTAAAGATTTGTTCGGATAGCTGGCTTCTTATGCGTTCGTCTTGTTCGGCTGATGAAAATATTCGGTCAAGTAGTTTTCAGCCTCCAGTCTGAGGTGTCCAGTAGACTTGCGAGCAAAGGCATAGGATTCCCAATCCGAAGATGCCGAGTTCCATTCTCTGTTCGGTCTAGGATGTTTTCGGGTTGGAAACATTCTCGACTCCCTAAGCATAGTGTATCCATATATATACATCATGCAATGACGGGCATAGAAAATCTTTCGATTAATTACTGAGGAAATGCTAACAGGATACTAAGTTGAAAAAGCAGACCAAGTTCCAGTTGGAATGTAGAGCAATTGAAGAAGTAGAAAAAGTTTTCAGCGTAACAACCGTTTCGGCTAAACGTTGAATTCGACCTTATGCATGTAGTCTAGATGACTTTCATTCCTACACCTACTTTTCTCCATTAGTAGAATTCCCTAATTCTTCTTTTTCTTATTGGAATTACATCCCCCCACTGGGACAGAGCCGCCTCGCAGCTTAGTGTTCATTAAGCACTTCCACAGTTATTAACTGCGAGGTTTCTAAGCCAGGTTACCATTTTTGCATTCGTAATATCATGAGGCTAGCATGATGATACTTTATGCCCAGGGAAGTCGAGACAATTTCCAATCCGAAAATTGCCTATAGACCGGCACCGGGAATCGAACCCAACCACCCTCAGCATGGTCTTGCTTTGTAGCCGTGCGTTTTACCGCACGGCTAAGGAGGGCCCCTGAATTCCCTTATATTAGTACTCAATTTGGGGGTTTAGTGTGGGAACCCAAAATTAGGTAATGTTTTCTTGAAGCTAAGTTAATTTTACTTAATATTAAGGGGTCGTACACTAATTACGTAAACACCAATGGGGGGGGGTCTGCCATTTTCTTACGCTCCATATAAATAAAAAATGATTTGTATAAATATTTGTTTAAAGTAGATGTAAATAGGTTTATTTAAGTTTAGAGAAAGGATTTATTTTATCCGGTATCAGAATTTCGTGATTTGCTTTTCTCGGAAATTTTCATAGGTCCGCTTATATCGAACCGAGCATAGTGCAGGGCCGCTCCAACTGGCCCGGAAACCCACAGAGTGTGAAAGTGAAGGGGATTTCCGAAAAAGTCGGAAAACCAATGTGTCTTGGTAGCGGTAAAATGACCGCTATCGAAGAATCAAAGTGATGGTACATACGCCACCCTTTCAAAAAGTGCTGATGGATCAACCAAAAAACTAATTAAGCGAGTAATTACGTTTTCACGCGTGGGGTAAGGAACCCCGAAATAAATGGAGATACTTGCTTTGAAACCAGTGTTCAAGTTTAACCATCTGGATCTGTGTTCTCATCCACCGTCGAGCATATGGTTCGGCTTGATATAGGGTCTATAGTGGCATGCCGGAGATAAATGTTTCGAAGCAGCATTAGGCTGGAGACTCTGGATCATTTCTGCACATGAGCAGATCACAAAAGCTGACGTCATGAATTCTCTGCCCCTGTGCTTTGCAATTTAAAGGAAATTCCTCTTACTTTAATTAAATAAAGATTTAATCAAGAATCAACACAGCGGTGCAAATATGCCCTTCTAAAATCAGTACCACAAGATCATTCATTTCATTTATTTAGTTTACATCTAAACAGATAACACTGAATCAATAATTTGACGCCACAATACACGGTTCGAGGCCTCATCTCTCCATCCTCGGATACGCCCCACGCTCGCCAAGTCGTTTTGCACCTGGTCTGCTCATCTCGCTCGCTGCGCTCTACGCCGTCTCGTACCTACCGGATAAGAAGCAAACACCATCTTTGCAGGTTTGCTATCCGGCATTCTTGCATCCTGTCCTGCCCATCGTACCTTTCCGGCTTTAGCTACCTTCTGGATACTGAGTTCGCCGTAGAGTTGAGCGAGCTCATGGTTCATTCCTCGCCGCCACACACCGTCTTCTTGCACACCGCCAAAGATGGTCCTTAGCACCCGTCTCTCGAATACTCCGAGTGCTTGCAAGTCCCCCTCGAGCATTGCCCATGTTTCATGTACGTAGAGGACAACCGATCTTATAAGCGTTTTGTACATGACACATTTGGTGCGGTGGCGACTTCCACAGATTATACGCCTTCGTATTTCACGACTAACATTGTTATCAGCCGTTAGCAAGGATCCAAGGTAGACGAATTCCTCGACCACCTCGAAGGTATCCCCTTGTATCGCAACACTGCTTCCCAGGCGGGCCCTGTCCCGCTCGGTTCCACCCAGCAGCATGTACTTTGTCTTTGATGCATTCACCACCAGTGCAACTTTTGTTGCTTCACGTTTCAGGCGGATGTACAGTTCCGCCACCTTTGCAAATGTTCGGCCGACCATGTCCATGTCATCCGCGAAACAAATAAATTGACTGGATCTGTTGAAAATCGTACCCCGGCTGTTACACCCAGCTCTCCGCATGACATCTTCTAGCGCAATGTTGAACAACAAGCACGAAAGTTCATCACCTTGTCTTAGTCCCCGGCGCGATTCGAACGAACTGGAGTGTTCGCCCGAAAATTTCACACAGCTTTGCACACCATCCACCGTTGCTTTGATCAGCCTGGTAAGCTTCCAAGGGAAGCTGTTCTCGTCCATAATTTTCCATAGCTCTACGCGGTCTATACTGTCGTATGCCGCCTTGAAATAAACGAACAGATGGTGCGTTGGGACCTGGTATTCACGGCATTTTTTAAAGGATTTGCCGTATAGTAAAGATCTGGTCCGTTGTCGAGCGGCCGTCAACGAAGCCGGCTTGATAACTTCCCACGAACTCATTCACAAATGGTGACAGACGACGGAAGATGATCTGGGATATCACTTTTTAGGCGGCATTAAGGATAGTGATCGCTCGAAAGTTCTCACACTCCAGCTTGTCGCCTTTCTTGTAGATGAGGCATATAACCCCTTCCTTCCACTCCTCCGGTAGCTGTTCAGTTTCCCGGATTCTGACTATCAGTTTGTGCAGGAAAGTGGCTAGCTTTTCCGGGCCCATGTTGATGAGCTCAGTTCGGATACCACCCTTACCAGCTGCTTTATTGATCTTTAGCTGTTGGATGGCATCCTTAACTTCCCTCGCCCGGGTGGGGGCTGGTTGGCTTCCATCGTCTGCTGAACTGACGTAGTCGTCTCCTCCGCTGCCTTGACTTTCACTGCCCGTACTCTCAGCGCCATTCAAATGTTCCTCGTAGTGCTGCTTCCACCTTTCGATAACCACACTTTCGTCCGTCAAGATGCTCCCATCCTTATCTCGGCACATTTCGGCTCGCGGCACGAAGCCTTTGCGGGATGCGTTGAGCTTCTGGTAGAACTTGCGTGTTTCTTGAGAACGGCACAGCTGTTCCATCTCCTCGCACTCCGCTTCTTCTAGGCGGCGTATCTTCTCCTGAAAAGGCGGGTCTGCTATCACCGCTTCCGTCTATAACGTTCCACGTTCTGCCGGGTACCTTGCTGCAGCGCGACCGCCCGCGTTGCGTCCTTCTCCTCCAGAATTTGCCTGCACTCTTCGTCGAACCAATCGCTCCGTCGACTTCGTCCCATATATCCGACGTTGTTCTCCGCTGCGTCGTTAATGGCTGCTTTGACTATATTCCAGCAGTCCCCAAGAAGGGTCCCATCGAGATCACCCTCTTCCGGCAACGCTACCTCGAGATGCTGCGCGTATGCAGTGGCGATATCATGTTGCTTCAGTCGCTCTAGGTCGTACCGCGGCGGTCGTCGGTACCGAACATTGTTGATGACGGATAGTTTTGGGCGCAGTTTAACCATAACCAGAAGCAGATAGTGGTCAGAGTCGATGGTAGCGCAACGATTTGCCCTGACGTCGATAATGTTGGAGAAGTGCCGTCCATCAATCAGAACCTGGTCGATTTGTGATTCTGTCTGCAGTGGTGATCTCCAGGTGCACCGACACGGAAGGCTGTGTTGGAAGCTGGTGCTGCGTATTTCACCTACGTGAAATAGGTGTTAGTTTTCGTAGGAGTGCTATCAGATTCGTCAAATCGACGTTTGAGTCTTTGTTCTCTCAGCAGAGAAGTCGTTTTGAAAATTTAGAATTGAAATAGCGAATAAGTGTAAAAGCAAAATCTATCTCTTTTTATATGAATCTGAAACATTCATTTTCCCATCAGCTGTATCAGATTCATTTTTTATAGAAGTCAACTGTAAAAAAAATTAAACTGGTATAACGCTCAGTTCACGCTAACTTTCATCTAGTCAGTGACTGAGTTAAATTGTATTGCCCTCTTTTTCCTTTCCATTATTATTTTACTCAATTTTCGTCAAAAGCCTATGAGTAGTCCTGCTTTTGACGGGAATTGAGTAAAATTTGCTTGGAAAGAAAAGAGTCGGCAATACCATTTTACTCAGCCACTGAGTAAATGAATGTTAGAGTGTTCTATTTTCTGATTATTTGAATCACGAGATTCAAATATTTTTCAATGAATCACCCACTTCGAGCGTGCTTACAGGAGTTAAGTTTTTGAAATCAGTATAGCGAAAGGTAACCGGAATTAAACACCTTCAAAAAAGTATTTGGTAGACTCACTTGCGGACACCTTCTTGCCGAATACATTTTCGATGTACCGATGTACCGAATACATTTTCAATAAAAGTTCCCACTTTCGAGAAAATCGCCGATAGATGTCGTCATACAAATTTCTGGCGGTTTACTAATGCTGGTTATTTGCGCATATACGATAGCGCGTGGATGATGGCAGATAATGTTTTTATAAGTCTGTATCAATCTTAGCAAAATGTATGTATGCAATTTATGAGTTTCAGGAATTAGAAAATAATTCAAAGCCATGCACTTTCGACAACTTAGAATATCGAGTTTTCAACAATGAAAAAGTCGATGTTAGGCTTAGTCGAGTCAACTACGAGATACTGAAGATGGTCTTACTGTTGAGGCCGAAGTACGTATCTGCAAAGTTTCAATCAAATGGTAAGGAAATTCCCTTCGAAAACCTAAAGAACGGAACGGTCTTTTTTGGGTTCACAAACGGAGAAGCTATGCTCTTCCGAACTCTTTTCGGCTTCCTTTCGAAAGTCTAGAAGGACTTCCTTCGAAAGTAACGTAAAAAATAATTTCGTTAGAAATTCAACAAGATTCTGTTTGGAAGGCAAAAGAATTCTACGTTGGAAGTCCAAAAGGATTCTGTTTCGGGAGCCCAAGAGAATTCCGTTCAAAGCATAATAAGATTCCTTTCGGAAACCCAAATAATTCCGTTCGTAAACCCAGAGAACGGAACGAACTTCTTTTGGGTTTACAAACGGAGATCTTTTGATCTTCCGAATAAAGTGTTTTTTTTTTGGCTTTTGGAAGGAACTCATCTGGATTTTTAAACCGATTCCTCTTGCGCTTCTGAACAAAATCATTTTAGGACTTCGATAGGAAATCCCTTAAGGATTCTACTTGGAATCCCTTATCCAGAAGCAGAAAAAGATTGCGTTCAGATGTCCAAAAGCACCCCGAAGGTTTCAATCGAAAGTCAAAAAATATTCTTTTCGAAAGCCCAAAAGTATTCCGTTTGGAAATCTAGAGTAATAATCCCAACAAGATTCCGTTCGGAAGTCCAAAAGGATTTCATTCGGAAGCTTAGAGGGTTTTTTTTCGACAGCACAAAAGAATTTCGTTTAGAAACTCGAAGAAATTTCGTTCGTAAACGTTCGGAAGCCCAAAAGAAATCCGTTCGAAATGCCAAAATAATTCCGTCTGTTTAGAAATCCAAAAGTTTCTCGCTCAATGGACCAAAAAAAAACATTTGGAATCCCTATAATAATCTCTATAATAAAGTTTAAAAAAAAGTTCTCAAAACTCTGTGCTGACGGAAATACGTATAAACGGATGGCTTTTGTTCATCCAAAAGGAATCAGTTTGAGCTTCCGATTGGATTCACTTTGGAAAGGAATCAATGAATGATTCCATTCCTAAAAGTATTCTGTTCAAAACCAAAACAATAATTACGTTCAGAGGCCCAAAAGGCTCCGCTCGGAATTCCCAAATGATTCCGTTCGAAAAGCTAATTCTATACGTACGAAATCCCATAAGGATATCGTTTTGAAACCCAAAATAGTTTAGTTTGACAGCCCAAAATAATTCTTTGCGGAAGCCAGAAGTTTTCGAAAACAGCAAATGTCTGTAGAAGTCTGTGACTTTAAAAAACGTCTGTATAATGTCTGTAATCTGTGTGATGGCTGTTTGCAAGAACAAATGTCTGTATAAATACAGACATGTCTGTATGTCTGGCATCTCTAGCGACGGGTAGGAAAGCAGCCACGGCTGCTAATTCAATGTTTAAGTGAATGCGTCATTTTATCTACGTATCAATCCTTCTTGCAATTACGGGGAAACCAGCGAGTTTGTTTTATTTTGCTCTAGATTCAAACTAGAATAGTGGTGAATAGTGGAAAATTTGGAATGAAACTGAATCACTATTGATTCCGTTATAACAGCGGTTCTCAACCTGGGGTACATGTACCCCTGGGGTTACCTTTGCTAGCCCCAGGGGGTACCTCGGACAAAAATGCGTAATGGCGGATTAGTACAATTCCAATCGAAAATATTGATAATCTTCTGATAATTGTGTATTTTTTTGTTTCAAAACTTTCTCTTGTACATAATATGCATAGCGAAGCCGATTGAATCCTGACCTCCATAACCAAGGGCTACGGTTACAAAAGCTCGAACGAATGCACAAATTCGAAAAAAAAATCTTCTATGCAGACTACTTCGAAATCGAAACAAAATGTTCTAGAATATGTTAAGAAAATGCTTCTTAACTAAGACCAAAAAATTAGAGTTCGGAAGCTTTCGTTTGAGGGGCATGAAGGTTATTTTTCACTGCAAGAGGATTAGAAGCATCTTTCTACGCTTCTCGGAAGCGTTCTTCCTACTCTTCGTTCTTCCTTCCTAGCTACTCGAAGGCCGCCTTTCAAGAGGTCTGGAAACCTCGTTTTAAGAGGCTCGAAAGTTTCCTTTTTAGAAGCCCGAAAGCCTCCTTTCAAAAGACCCAGTAGCTTGGTTTTAAGGCGTCCGGATGCTTCCTTTCAAGAAGCCAGAAAGCCTCCTTCCAAAAGGCCCGGAAGTATCGCTTTAAGGGGCCCGGACGCCTCCTATCACAAGGCTTGGAAGCCGCTTGAAAGCATCCTTTCAAGATGCTCGGAAGAAGCCTCCGTTCAAGATGCTCGGAAGGCTTCCTTCAAGAGGCTTGGAAGCCTCCCTTCAAGAGGCTCGGATGCCTTCTTCAAGTGGCCCGGAAGCCTCCTTTCAAGAAGCCCAGAGGTCTTCTTTCAAGAGGCCTGGAAGCCTCCTTTCAAGAGGTCCGGAAACCTACTTTCAAAAGGCCCAGAAACCTCGTTTTAATTGGCCTGGCCGCCTTTTTTTCAAGAGGCTTGGTCGGTTGGAGGTTGGTTTAAGAGGTTGAAAACATTCTTACAAAAAGCTCAAAAGGCTTTTTTCAAGAGGATCGGGAAGGTCCTTTTAAGAGGCTCAGAAACTTCCTTTCAAGGGCTCGGAAACATTCTTTTAAATGGATCGGAAGCCTCATTTGAAGAGGCTCGGAAGCTTACTTTCATGTGGTTCGAGGCTCAGAAGTTTCCAATAGTTCTATGGGAAGCTTGATGGTATAACTTAATGTTAATTGGAAAGTTGCACGCAATAATAAAAATTACAACTTTATGGAGAGCCATTAGGGATATCTGCCGTTAGTCAACTATGGATATATGCCGTTAGTTTCAGGTCCATTTTCAGTTACGCTTATTTTCATTCACACCAAAAAATTTGGGGTACCTCAATTAATGCAAAAGTTCGAAGGGGTACCTCCCATGAAAAAGGTTGAGAACCGCTGCGCTATAATATAAGTTATAAGTTTCGAAACAATGCTTTATAAACGTAGTTCAGTTCTCTTACTTCAAAGAATCAATTTGAAACTAGAAATTCTATTCAATTCTTGATTCAAAGATGAATGGCTATGTGACCATACACTGAACATGTAAACTAATGTCATGGAAACGAGAATAATGAAGTTAACAAATTTGAGTAAAAAGAACGTTCACTGAAAACATAATTCCATGGAACATAATATATTACCTTGGGGAAATAGAATATTCCACTGATGCCTAATATCATACAGATTCATAGCTGCGGTGGCTATATTTCATAAACTATTTCGCTACTCCAACCAGCGAGGACCAAGCTATGGTGGTGAAGAACAGAAGAATGTCTCATGCAACATACATTTGGGTCAATTAGGATTCAACTAGATCATAACGTCGCGCCGCGATGGCTCCGTTCGTCGCTCACTTGTCTGGCTTTAAAAAAAAGTCCTTATCAGCTCTCTTTGGAAGCCAATAGATAAACGCATTTAACAATCTCCGAACATTGTCGGGTGAATAAATTTGTGAAAACACCGAAATCATCATTCAGCATTCACATTTGATTAATTTTATTTGGCTTTGTACTCCACAACAATTTTCCCATTTTTCGTGTAACGCTCATTTGTCTGTGACAGAAACCAAGCTCGCCAAAAACGCTCGCTTTTAGAGGCCATCGAGACCATTTTGCGAATTATTTTCTCGGCTTTGGAAGGTAAAACAAAAAATACCTGACCGGGAGCCAGCCACAAGCGCACTTTGAAAAACCCTCGTCTAATTTTTATGATCCACTTGGAAATTGGATGGAATTTTCTCGCCTGCCTTGCGCGTCCCTGTCACCCAGCCACACACAATCCTCACAGTAGGTACCTACGTGGCAAGAAAGCTCGCTTCTCTTCTCACCGAGCTGCTGCCAGTTTGTGTCGAGTTGGCGGAAATGGAAAGCCTTTTCGTCGGAAGGCTGTGCTGGTCTTTTGGAACTGGCGCTGCGCTGCCCGTGCGGGCTCTCGATGGGACCAACAGCAATCCGCATTAGATCGATGGTTTTAATTGGAAAAATATGAAATTGGATTTTAAAAATGCATGGCTGAGAGTGGAATTGTAGCGCATCGTTTCTTTGAAAGGGATTTGTTTAAAACGTGGGGGAAGCGCTTTGAAATGAATCGTTTGTTCAAACGTACGGAAGAGGTGAATAAAACAGGTAACTGATGGATGTTGCATTGAAATAAATTGATCGCTTCAGGTATGAATATGTGTATTTACCATGGTTCACTATGCTTCATTGAAATAAATAAGAGAAATAACGTACTCAATGGATCAGTTCCTTCTTCGTTCAGTGCTATTAGTCCTCTACCGGTTAAAAGGCTATTGTCATCACGACCTACCAAGAACGAGCTTCGAGATTCATACAGCTGCCCTTCTGACCTCAGTTATTGGAGGAATCGAGTCATACTACTTGAGCACGGCATACAAAAAACAAGGCAGGCTCATCACGTATGTAAACATTCAGTTTGAATATAAACATGTGACGTCACTGCTATCTTCGCACAAGCTGGACCGAGACGATGCTATACGGTCGCAGCATGCTTACTTTTGTACTTTTGTACGCTTTGTACATGTGGCGATAAAATATGCGTCACATTTCTAACGAGCCAACCATGTTTTCTGTATACCGTGCTACTTGAGGGTATGTTAGCTTAAATGGTGTTATTTTAAGAATATTGGATTATAGGTAAAGGCTTTCAGGGCTCAACAAATTAAAAAGCAGAAGGACCCTCAGAATTGCAAAGAAAAAAACCTTTCGGTCGAAAGGTTCGTTATGAGTGAATGTCTCTTCGGGACGAAAACGAGGTTTTGTATACAAAATGATTCTTCCAAAACAGGAGGCAACAGAGCTACATGAAAATTTGAGAACACATGAGAAAATTATTTGTTCTTTCGAGAATGTGTTTGAAAAAGTCCTGTTCAAATACGTACAGAAATACGTCGAATGTAAATGACAATTCCAAAAAAATATAAATCAAAGATTGGAATCCGACTCCAACCGATGGAAACACCTTCAGGTCAACACCATTCAAACGGAAGCAAGTCTAACATTTGGCATGGATGCCACTGTCCTCCTCGGGCGGCCATGTCCAACTGAATTTCAATTATCGGCCGCCGGCTGTATTCTACATCGCCCACCGCCACCATACTCAAGCGCCACCTTATCGTAGGTATGCTCCAGTGACCACAAAACCTCCCTCATCAACCCGAGCAATGTGCGAAAGGGATGGAGAAGGAGAAAAATAGGTGAGATAACGATCCATCGACAGCATCATCGCCATTCGTGGCGGTGCGGTGGTGGTCAGATTCCACTGCCCGACAAGGGACCTGATAGAAGCAGCAGCAGCAGTTAGTCCATCACTGTTGGTGCCGATTGTGGTTCTGGGATCCCGCTGACTGCCAAAAGGCAAGAACTTTTAGCATTTTCCGCCTAACTTTTTTTCGTACCAGCTCGGAAATGGTGGATATGAGGTCGAACAGCTTTGTATTTTTTGTGCTGATAAAAGACATGAGCACACGCAGATTTAAGGGGCATCGAATCGAATAAATAGATAAGTCTCAATTTTCATCACTGTCACCACCTGAAAACACGATTTTACAAATGGATCCTCCAGTTCTCTTCTTATTAGTTGGCTTTATTAATCGGAAAGACAGCATAACAACCGATTTCGTATAGCGTACAGCGTCAATATTCGTTCAATTTTGTTTTGTACAACGTTCCATTGCGACAAAACATAATTACCTGAATTTTCATCCAAGATATCTAATATCGGCAATCATCAATTCGAAATAAAGTACAAGAGCCACCCATATCAGCCCCCTTGTGATGGCAACGTCGATCTGCTCTAGCGCGGAACAATGCTCCGTTGGTTGAAGGCTCTTTCCTGCTATCATCCAGAGTATGACTCCCCGTGGGGTTCATCGTGTAAAATAGTAGCAACAACAGATGTTTTCCGCTGAGTTGGTCCACAAATCCACTTCAGCGAACTATAGTCTAGCTTCGTAAGCTCTTCTCAATGGCGCTGGTTGGTGAGCTGTTGTCAATCCGAAGCTGCTAGAGGAACGCTAGGAATGTGGGCCCGTCATTCTTCGAGCCTGCTTGGGTGGAATCCTGCTTTGATTCGGTGCCGGAAAAATCAATCGGTTCGTTGCTTGGTTGATGGCTTTTGTGTTTTCGGAGCGCGCCGCGGTTGGCATATGTAGATATAATGGGAGGATAATTGGGCTATGTCGCCTGTGACGTATGCCAATCTCGGAATGCATTGAATCTGGAAACAATATTCATCGGCTAAAACTTTTAGTATTTAGGCTAGAATGTGCAGAAACTGGAAGAGAATCTGGTTTTTGGCCACTCTCTTTTGCTGGTTGGTTTTGATTCTGCGTTCCGTTCTACGAAGTTTCATTTTCTTTCATCGATTCCACGTGCTAAATAACGTTTGAACCATTTTTAATTTGAACAAAGTTCAAACCAAAATAAGGTTTGAATTCAAAAGTGTTAAGATTTAAAACGACCGAAGATCCACGATAATTCCAAATTTTCACTCTTCCAACTTGATATCCTCCCTAAATTGATCATTATCCAGTAAGGGAGAGTTTACCTCGCTGTTTATCATCTGTTTCTTTTTAAATTCTTATTTATCAATGTAATGTACCTTCTTATTTGGATTGTGTTAAATGTAGCCTATCAGCCGTGCTCCAACACATTGCAATGCACCCACCCTATGCTTACTCTACCCTTCACCGTAACGAGCCCCAAGAGTTCATTTCAGCTTTGTGGTGTACCTCGGACGTTCGCACACCCCACGGGGTGTCCATAATCGTACGAAGAATTATGGGTCAATGATTCTGGAAGCATTCCCAAGCAACCAGAAGTTCAGATTTTACTTAAATTTACTCCTAACCGAACTAATTGGTTCACTATGGTTCGCATCAAGTTCCAAGCATCCTTAACGGAACTTTAAAGTTCACTTTTACGCTCCCACCATACAAAAAATTACTTAAAATGAGAGCTGATTAAGCCAAAATAGCCCTTCTTATCCGAACTTCTGGTTGCTTGGGTTGAAGCTTCAGATGATGTACCTTAGCGCAACTCTCTCAAACCCACTCATCGTAGTCATCGACAGGAGGAAAGAATTGTATGCCGACACGATCCCAGCAGTGTGCTGCATTCGGACACTGTTTTGTACAACTGTTGTCTGAAATTCGGCTAGCTGTTCAGAGTAAATCCGAGATATTCAACCTCATCGATTTCAACGTACTTAACCGAAACAAGTCTGGAATATTAGGAGTAAGGGAACAATATGATCTGGGTCTTCGCGGCGTTGATGCAAATCTTCCAGCTGAAGAGATCATCGATGCTTAGTTTAGCTTAGCTTATTCGTGAGATCTCTTATGGATTTGCCACTCAAACGATGGAGGTATCATCAGCAAACAAAAACAGAGAGCTGTCATATCGGAGGTGAACATAAACAAAAAAATAGTTTATACAGAATATAGAATTATTATTCTGCCACAAGCCAGTAAGCCCAAGTACACGAATTCTTCAACCACCTTGATTTCATTACTCCCGATACTCTCTTGCGCCTTATGCTATAATGTACCTCGTCTTCGACAAATAATTGTAGTGTACGCTTTCTCCATCTTCTCAGGGAAGTTAAGAAAATTTCTAACTCGAAAATTTCCTAGACCGGACCGGGAATCGAACCCAGCCACCTTCAACATGGTCTCATTTTGTAGCCGCGCATTTTACCGCACGGCTGAGGAAGGTCCCTCGTATTACACCATACAAAGGCTGTTAAATAGTAGGTACAACAGGCTGGACTCAAGAACGTCCGTGAAACTTGATCTACGCACATTACCCGATCCATCGACACCTTGACCAACCGTGTCTGTGATCTTGTTAATCGCCGTGCTAAGATAGGTATTTGGCGTGCTCGAATGTATTCGAGAAATCCTTCTGGGAAGAAATCCTCGAGAAGTTCCCTTTTGAACAAATCCAGGAGTTCCTCTGGAAAATTCTCCAGTAGTTCTTCTGGGAATCCCTTCTAGAGTTCACATTGTAATCTTTTGGGAAATTTCTGAGGATATTCTTTCAGCAATTTATTTGCTTTCAAATATTTCATGTACTTTCTGCAACAATTATTATTATTTATTTATTCAGACTAAGGCCGAAGTGGCCTGTGCGGTATATAAGAGTCTTCTCCATTCGGCTCGGTCCATGGCTACACGTCGCCAACCACGCAGTCTACGGAGGGTCCGCAAGTCATCTTCCACCTGATCGATCCACCTTGCCCGCTGCGCACCTCGCCTTTTTGTACCCGTCGGATCGTTGTCGAGAACCATTTTCACCGGGTTATTGTCCGACATTCTGGCTACGTGCCCGGCCCACCGCAGTCGTCCGATTTTCGCGGTGTGAACGATGGATGGTTCTCCCAACAGCTGATGCAACTCGTGGTTCATTCGCCTCCTCCACGTACCGTCCGCCATCTGCACCCCACCATAGATGGTACGCAGCACTTTCCTTTCGAAAACTCGGAGTATCTTGCGGAGTCCAAAGTATGTACGATTTCCAGCCACTATACGTCTCCGAATTTCTCTGCTGGTATCATTTTCAGCTGTCACCAGTGAGCCCAAGTACACAAATTCTTCTACCACCTCGATTTCGTCACCACCGATGCCAACTCGCGGTGGGTGGCTCACATTGTCTTCTCTTGAACCTCTTCCTTATCTTGTACTTCGTCTCCGACGTGACTAGTCCGATCCGCTTGGCTTCCTCTTCAGTCTGATGTAGGCTTCTCCATCTTCTCAAAGTTACGTGCCATAATATCTATGTCGTCATCGAAGCCAACAAGCTGGACGGACTTATTGAAAATTGTGTTAATCCTTGCTCTTCGTATTACCCCTTCCAAAGCGAAGTTGAATAGCAGACACGAAAGACCATCACCTTGCCGTAACCTCTGCGGGTTTCGAAGGGACTCGAGAATGCCCTGAAACTCGAACTACGCACATCACCCGATCCATCGTCGCTTTGATCAACCGTGTCAGTTTATCCAGAACCGTTTTCGTGTATTAGCTGCCATAGCTGGTCTCAATCGATTCTATCATATGCGGCTTTGCAGGCGATGAATAGATGATGTGTGGGCACGTTGTATTCGCGGCACTTCTGCAGTACTTGGCGAATGGCGAACACCTGGTCCGTGGTGGAGCGTTCGCCCATAAAACCCGCCAGGTACTGCTGCCCCACGAACTCCCTTACAGTTGGTGCTAGTCGACGGCATAAAATTTGGGAGAGTACCTTGTAGGCGGCGTTCAGCAAATGTGATTGCACGGTAGTTGCTACAATCCAGCTTATCGCCCTTTTTGTAGATGGGATACACGACACCTTCCATCCACTCCTGCGGCAAAACTTCCTCCTCCCAAATCTTGGTAACGACCCAGTGCATCGCTCTAGCCAGTGCCTCACCACCGTGTTTAAATAGCTCTCCTGGTAGTTGGTCAACCCCAGGGGCTTTGTTGTTCTTGAGCCGGTCAATCTCCTCCTGGATTTCCAGGAGATCCGGAGCCGGTAGAATTATATCCTGCGCGCGTTCCCCCAGGTCCATCACCATACCGCCATCTTCGTCTGCCACATCGCCATTCAGGTGCTCTTCGTAGTGCTGCCGCCACCTTTGAGGTGATCCAAACGCTCATTCGTAAGAAGGTTCCCGTTTATGTCCTTACACATATCAGGCTGTGGCACGTGGCCCTTACGTGAACGGTTCAACTTCTCATAGAACTTTCGTGTGTTCTTAGCGCGGTACAGTTCCTCCGTCTCTTCACGATCTCGATCTTCCTGCTGGCGCTTTTTCCTCCGGAAAATCGAGTT
This sequence comes from Armigeres subalbatus, assembly GCF_024139115.2. Taxonomy (NCBI): domain Eukaryota; kingdom Metazoa; phylum Arthropoda; class Insecta; order Diptera; family Culicidae; genus Armigeres; species Armigeres subalbatus. Next base: position 251,095,486 of record NC_085140.1, read on the forward strand.
TTGTCTGCTCCGCGCCTGTTTATATCGTGCCTCGTTCGCCCTAGTGAGGTGTTGCAGCAATCTCGCCCATGCTGCATTCTTCTCTTCTACTAACTGCTCACATTCGCCGTCATACCAGTCGTTTCTCTGATCCGGGGGCACCGTGCCAAGTGCAGCGGTTGCGGTGCTACCAATGGCGGATCGAATATCTCTCCAGCCATCTTCAAGAGACGCTGCAACAAACCTTTCGGATTTTTTTTTAATTCCTTTGGAAATTCCTCTACGAAGTATTTTGGAATTATCGTAATCTCGGAGGCACTTTGATCGCCGGGGTATCATTGATCAGTTTAACCACTTTCAAAAAATGAATAAATTATCATTTTCTGTTATAACAAGCACGTATTGTGAGTTAGGTAGCTTAATCTTGACTAAATTTGCTGCTGAATGATATTACCTTCAGATGAATAGAGGAAAGCAAGCCGGCGTTCCGGGAAGCTAGAACCACATTGAAACGGGCAACCAAGATTAGTAAATCAGACTGCTACAAGGAGCTATGCCGAGAAGCAGACGCCATTTCTTGGGGTGATGCGTACAGAATTGTGATGGCGAAGATCAAAGACCCGTCGACGCCAGCTGAAATGTGTCCAGTAATGCTGAAGGAAATCGTGGAAGGTCTCTTCCCGAAACAGGACCTGACTACGTGGCCACCGACACCATACGGAGGATTGAGAAGTGTCCAATGATGAGCTGACAGAAGCAGCGAGGCACCTGAAAACGAAGGAATCTCCATGTCCAGATGGAATACCAAACATGGCTCTGTTCAGAACAGTACTCTAGCGGTGCCTTGACGAGGGTAACTTTCTTGAAATGTGGAAGACCCAGAAGCTGGTATTGCTGCCAAAACCTGGAAAGCTGCTGGGGAATCCGGCTTCGTATAGACTGATATGCCTGATAGATACAGCTGGGAAGTGCAGAGTTCTGGTGTATGACACGAACGAAGGGCAAAAGTCGATGAGTGCTACGGCGGGTGTTCCTTAGGGTTTCATACTCGGCCCAACCCTCTGGAACCGGATGTATGATGGAGTCCTGACACTGCGGCTGCCCAAGAAAGTTAAAATCGTGGGTTTTGCGGACGACGTGTCACTAACAGTGATGGGCGAGACACTCGAAGAAGTGGAGGCGTATGTGACGGAGGCGATAACCACAATCGAGAGTTGGATGAATGGAGGTAAGCTACAGATAGCTCACCAAAAAAATCAGAAGGGTTATATACAAGATATGACCGCCCGACGACGTGAACTACGTAATACAGATTATAAGATAATTATTTTGGTTAGAGCCTAGAGGGATTGAAATTTTGACTTTTGCGCTCATCTATGCTTGAACGATAACATTTGCTGTTTTGATGAACCTCCTAAATTTTCAACTGAATTGGTTATAATTTAACTGAGTACGAGCCGTTTGAAGTTTGTATGGAAATTACTATAGAAATCGGCCCGTCTGTGAAAGATCGTTTCGTGAGGCGGATCATTAACTATTATCCCCCAGCGCCGGACACCTCCCAATATCGAACACTAAACGATACTACTTGCAGAGGTCCCTCCTTCATCTTATTAAGTACCAAAGGAAGCTATTGAAAAGGCTTCTAACGGCAAGGAATATCAGATCTTCATGTGATAAACTTTGTACAAAATTTGAAGTTGAATAAAAATTCTTCACACCTGTTTTGTTACACTTACTTCAATTCAATTGATTCTTCTTGCAGAGAAAGCCACAGAAATTAGCAGAAACAAAAATTGAAGAGGACATTGAAAAAGGTGGAAATTTGATTAGGATGTAAAAAATTTGGCTGAAGAGTCAAATAAGCTCCACTAACAATTTTTAGTATTTACAACTTAAAGCACGTGAAAAATATTACTATTCTGAATGATGTCTTTACTCATGTAACAGGAACTTAGTCACATTTGAACATGATGCAATACTGTCCGGTACTAGGAGACATTTTTCTGAACCGTGAAATTTTTCACCAAAATTCATCGTCGAAAAACGTGTTCAAATGATCAAATATAGTGTGTATGAATTGTCAATGGTCAATGATCATATTTTGTGTACCTTTCTTCTATCTATTTTTCCTTTGAGACAATATAACTCACGAATGACATTAAACGTAAAAACCCGAGCAACGCAGGGTACGTTCTGCTGGTAAGGTATAAAAAGAAACATAATCCGGATAGTGAGAGTTTTTTGTTGTTAAATGGCTTATGTGTCCGGAACTTGAGGATCTCCTCCTAAATATAATCAACCCGAAGACTTCGTAGAATATTTCTAAATCTGTAAGGGCCGTTTTCTTCACCTTCGCTTAACTCTTAAGCGGTGCTTACCCATACGTTTAAACCTGGTTTAAGCACTAAGCGGAGGTGAAGAAATTGGCCCTAAGACGGTTGTTGTTGCGAACCGATCGAATTTTCGTAAGCAAAGTTATAAAGAAAATAAAAATGCTCATGCTGAAGGGCCCTCCTTAGCCGTGTGGCAAGACGTGCGCGGCTACAAAGCAAGGCCATGCTGAGGGTGGCTGGGTTCTGATTCCGGTGCCAGTCTAGGCAATTTTCGGATTGGAAATTGTCTCGACTTCCCTGGGCATAAAAGTATCATCGTGCTAAAGCCTCATGATAAACGAATGCAAAAATGGTAACCTGGCTTAGAAACCTCGCAGTTAATAACTGAGGAAGTGCTTAATGAACACTAAACTGCGAGGCGGCTCTGTCCCAGTGTGGGGATGTAATTACAATGAGAAGAAAAAGAAGAAAAATGCTCATTATTGACATGGTATTCTTTTACGTGCTCAATTAAATTTTCCACGATTTAGTATTTCCTTAATAATTTATCTTGTAAGCAGCAAATTGTTTCGCAAAGACGATTCATTAACTTGCTAAATTTTCTATGTTGTCAACGTTCTCATATATTTTTAGATATTAATGAGCAACGTTGCAAAACGGTTTTCCAAAAAAATTACTGTTTGCATAGTAATTTCTCATACAAATTTCAAACCGTGCGTGCGTGCTTAGTCAAATTACAACCAATGGGATGTTGGATATATGGGGTCGGAAGGTAGCGAGGTTCGTTTTGGTAAACGTTTTGCCGCGTGTAATGTGTAGTTTTTCCGTCAATCATGTTCGATCGCACACCAATCCATTTATGTTTTCTGATCAAAATTGACGTAACTCACTATATGAAAATGGTTGGATACGACAATTTAAAACTTTCATTTAAAAACCCCAAATTTATTATTCCGCAGTGGAGATGATGCCTTTCTCCGACTGTTATTCGACTTAGAGTGATTAATACATTTCATAGTTAATTGCCTATGAAATGGCGATTAAATGCTTTTGAAGTGTTATTTTAAGGGGTGCTGCCTAAATAGTAAGATAACCTTGTATAAAATTGATTATCAATTTTAATAATCACGCCTTGCTTACACGAACATGTCCATCATCTGTAGCACTTTTTCATAAACACTATATACTTTTTTGCTCCGACTCAGGTCATTGCTCTGGTTCTATTGTAGTTTACTTTTGTGCGAATCACCGCAACAAAAGTAGAGCGCAAGAACCAACCGCAGCCGGCGATCGTAACGAAACTCTGAAATTTTACTGGGTTGGTAAAGAATTAGAATTCTCAATGTTTTTACGTTGATAATCAATAGATCTAATGGGCTTAAAAAATTGCTGGAGAGTTTCCGATTCGATTGATAATAAAATCTCGAAAATCCATTGAAAGATAAAGGAGCTATTATCGTTTGAAATCTTACATGATTTCGTAACGGTCACGAATTTGAAAATTTTCATTTGTCATCCTGTATCCGAGTCTTCCCCCTAGACGTAGTTTACGTCAAAACGAAGGTGCGATTAGTCAGCAACTGCAAGGCGATCTCGCGGATGGAAATCGTCGTCGGAAGACATGCGATTGCTTCGAAGCGATGATCGACGACCGGCTATATTTGAACAGCCACGTTGACTACACATGTGAAAAGTCGGCGAAAGCAATGAACGCAATAGCGAGGATCATGCCAAACATTGGCGGCCCAGGAAGCAGCACGAGGCGACTGCTAGTTAGTGTCTCTGCGGTATGGGGCTCCTGCATGGGGCAATGCACTGCAAACCAAGCGCAACCGGGAAAAGCTTAGAAGTATGTTCCAGCTGATGGCCATACTAGTTGCAAGTGCGTATAGAATGGTACCCCTTTGCATCACCCTGGCGGAAGACATCGAGTGCAACCAGTGGAGAGGCACCGGAAACATGAGAAAGGTGGCAAAAATTCGTTCGATGGCGATGTGGCAGCAGGAGTGGGACAGTACGGAGAAAGGAAGATGGACCCACCAGCTCATTCCAAATCTTTCGATATGGCTGAATAGAAAGCTTGGCGAAGTAAACTTCTACCTGGCGCATTTCGGACATACCAATTCCTCGTTTTGTCCAGAATGTGAGAATGTTGAAAGAAGCCGGAGCATGCGGTGTTCGATTGTCCGCGGTTTTCGGAAATTCGTAGAGAAATGCTTGTCCCAAGGACGGATAATATCGCAAAACGAATGTGTCATGAGGAAGACACGTGGAATTCGGTAAGCAGAGTCGTGACGCAAACACTGTCGCAGCTGCAGCGTAAATGGAGGCGAGATCAGCGAATAACAGTGCCAGTTCTGTTGAGTATTCGGTGCAGTGAGCAGTGTTTGTCTTCGGGTCGTCGGGGCGCCGGTGAACCGGAAGGCTTCTGCCTACCGAAATCGTCGGACCGACATCAGCACTCGAACAGCCGACCTACTGAAGAAAGAAGAAGAAAGTGAAGTCGGCGCAATGCGTGAAAGCGCCCCCTTCGATAGCCGCCGGTAATCGGGGCAGCACCAGTGCGGAAGTTTCCTCCACCGGAACTGGTTGACCACCCTCGACGCCGGGGGGAGTCAGGAGAATTCGAGTCAGGAAGTGACCGTCGAGGGATCGGGACTGCGTTGCAGTGGAGCAGTGGATCAGCCAGCCAGTCGACGAACTAGCATAAGCTAGGGGCCGGAATTTTAGAAGCAGTGCAGTGTGTAGTTCGATTTAATTATTGATTATAATTATAATTTAATTTTAAATTATAGTCCGCACTACACGGATGCGAACTAAATTTTCACTTTCTAATTAACTTACACACTCGCACAAAGCAGAACAAAATTTCGGTGACCGGCCGACTGTTTTGCTTTCCGCACAAAGCAAAACTAAATTTCAACGCCCGCCCGATCGCTCTGCTTACTGAAAACACGAGAAATCTCGCACTGAACTGATTAACTTTATTACTGGCCGCTCAATCCGCAAGTACTCGTTTTAAAAATATTTAAAAAAAAGTCATGATTTCACTTACGGAGGAAATATTTACAAAACAATAAAACAAAATTTTCAATGTTCCCTCGGAAAACGGTACCTTCAAGGTATTTTTTGCATTCGGGAATTATTTAGGAAAAACGCTAGGAATCTTTACAGAATAACATATTGTAATTCACTTGTCCATAAGACGAGTTTGTACAGTCCATTGAAATTCCACTTAATTGTATCTTGATAGATACTGTATTTCGACTTTTCAGTGTCTTGTACTTGACTCGACTTCGAGTCAAATACAAGACACTGAACACGGCCTTAATGTCGAGGTCGAAATACCTGTCAAGATACAATTAAGTGGTGGAATTTCAATTGGACTGTACAAACTCGTCTTATGACAAGTGAAAACATTCCACTAAAAAGCTCAAAATAATTTTCTTAACAATATTGTAATTCCTAGAGGAGCTCCTCCTGGAGTGTTTGCAGTAGTTCCTCCAACGAAGTTCCAAAATGAACTCTTAGAATAATTCGAGAAGGGACTGCTGGACGACTTGCAGGTGGAGCTTCTTCAGGAATTCTAGGAAGTGTTTTTCACGAGCAACTCGAACAAGAAATAGCGGATAATTATCTAAAAGAATTCCTTGAAAAAAATGTATTAGAATTGAGCTTTTTTGGATAATTGTATGGATAATTCTCCAAATTCCACGATTTACTGTTCGAATTGCTCGTAAAAAGGTATTTTGAAAGTTTTTCCCGGAATTCCTAAAGAAGCTCCATTTCTAAGTCGTCCAGGAGTCCCTTCCCGAAGTACTCCAAGAGATCCTCTTAGAACTTCGCTGGGGATCCCTTTGAGGTTTGTTTCAGGAGTTCTTTCGTAAATTATTTTATGCATTCAAGGAGAAAATTTTGATGAATGCCTGTTGAACATGTTGAACGATTTCCAGGAGGAAGTCTTGTATAATTTCTTCGAGGCTCAAGTGGAAAATTTCTCAGGGGAACTCCTAGATCTGCTTAAGGAATACCAAGAAAAATTTCACTAAGAATTACACGAAGAGTTTACGCTGGAATTCAACGAAAAACTCATGGAGTAATTCTGAGAAGGAGTTTCAAGAGAAACTCCTGAAGAAATTCTTGTAGAGTACGAGTTCCTTGAAAAAAATTCTAAAGATATTCATTGAGGAAATGTTTTTGTAGGTCCTACAGGAGTTCTTTAAAAAAAACCTTGAATAAATTTATAGAGTAACTGTCGAAAAATTACTAAAGCAGCTCCCAGAGAAACTTCTGGGAGATCCGTCATTTGAAACGCGTACGTGCATCCGCCTTAAAAGCATATTCCAGAGCACGCAACACGGCCACCAAACCACCTGACAATCCCGAAAAAAACGCTGATTCGAGCTTGCACAAATGGTGCACAATTCCAAACATTCACCGAGTCAGCGAAAATAAAAAACAAGAGCATCGGAGCAGTTTGTAATTCGATTCTGAAGTATTTCAAGACATGAAAAAAATCTGGACGCAAATCGGACCTAGGAGTCATATGCTCGATCGGAAAATCGTTCAAGCTTGTTCCCTAATGTACACACGGTCAAGCAGTTTGACCAACATTGACTCCACCTCTCGTTTATTCAAACATCCATCAAGTTTTACCAACAGCGACACGAACAATCAATTTATTCGACCAACAATATCACACACGAACGACCGAAGCACCAATTCGAACACCAACTATCAAAAAATATATGGGGGTTTGTGCAACTTTACTACAAATGCTCAAACATGTTCGGCGAACCTTGACTCCATTCCCCCACAACTCAAAACCAAAATCAAACCGTTTTAATTTTTTCCAACTGAGCCGCCAACTGTCAAATGGTTGTTCGAACTACTTCACACACGTTCAAACAAAGCAGCAACCGAAGCGTTTTCTTGGGGCGAAGTCAATGTTCGTCAATGTTGACTGGGTGTGTGTACGTTGCACTAGAAGTTATTGCATTGCTTTGTGTTGACTGCACGTGGTGAAGATTCGAATATTTCTCTTGGCAGCAGTTACGTTTACCCAATATTTTTGTTGATTGTTGTTCTGAAATAATGTTCCGCGAATAAAACGAGCTTTCCATGGAACATAAAACCTTTGAAACTTTGTGAAGATATGCATCGAGTCTAGAAGGAAATCCCTTCTGTGACAAGTCATAAAACTTTAGGTTTGAATATAATTGAATAAAGTCGACTCGCAACATGTCGTTGTGCTACATCTAAATATCTGATCTTACATAAATGGTTATATCACACTCTGTATTTAGTTCCACACAATTCATCTCCATAGGCGTCTTATGAATATTCGTGAGGATGAATTTATCAAATTTCGGAAAAGTTATTAGGATGTTTGTAGAAGTTTAAGATTTACAAAGTCATTCTAACAACGGAAATCCTGCGTCACCAGAAAGATTACCAAATAATGAAAATAGTTTTTAAAGATCTACAAAACAATTATAAGGATTTTTGATAGGAATACCCAGGGCCGGATTTAGCCGGAAGGGGGCCCCGGAGCCGACAGCTTGTTGGGGCCCCAAAATGTACAAAAAAATGGTACATAAGATTTTTGGGGGCCCAGGGCCGGTCTGGCTGTAGGTAAAGAATTCCTATGCTAGCAGTACCGGTGAGCATTTTAATCCTAATCCATAGTTGTTCGAAGGTGTCACAGACCGGTGTAGGATCTATGTAACAACTTAAACGCGTCAATACGAGTAATGGAAGTAAA